>NC_079195.1:19306262-19648762 GCF_029499605.1 Hyla sarda
TCTATACACTCTATATACTCTAAATACTCTATACACTTTATATACTCTATACACTCTATATACTCTATACACTTTATATACTCTATACACTTTATATACTCTATACACTCTAAATACTCTATACACTCTATATATGCTATACACTCTAAATACTCTATACACTCTAAATACTCTATACACTCTGTCTGAGGTCCTATTTGCATTTCCTGACTTTGCCTGTCTCTGCCAGGCTGTTGCAGGAGACAATCTGATATCAGGACTGCAGGGAGAAGCAGAAGGAGGAACCCTGATGGCCAAACTTTTAACTTGTTTATTTGAAAACATAAAGTTTTATATTAAAAAAAAGTAATTTGAATAGGCTAATCTGCTAATATATATATATATATATATATATATATATATATATATATATATATTTTTTTTTATCATTTATTTTTTGTGATAGGTACCATATAATTTGTACCAATTCTATAAAATTCAGGGCCAGGATCCAGCTATTCCTAGATCATCCAGATACCACTGCTGACTATCTGCCATATGCACACAGTGCCCAAACAACAAAAGCATACTTACCAACATTTAACTGGCCAAAATTGGAATATTTAAAGGGATTGTCTGGGTATTAAAATGTATCCCCTATCCAAAGGATAGGCAGTAACTGCCCGCTCAGCCAAACACCGTATGAGGTAGGTAATCGCTGCCAGCCAATGACTGCTTGAGCGGACTGTCACTGCCAAGACTGGTTTGTCTCTGTTTTTAATACTCAGACAACCCCTTTAAAGGGGATAAGCTCATCATTGCTGATTCGACTTCTGGGACCTCCACTGATCACAAAAATGAAGTAAAACTGTTCCTGAATGGACATAATGCACCACACATGCATGGCCAGGGGTTAGTGTTCCTCTGTTCTTGTACTCAGTAAAGGTCCCAGCAGTTGGATATCCAATGGTTCTGCCTCTAGTCTTCTACCCTGTAGATAAGAAATAACTTTACTTGTTGGGAATATCCTTTGAAGCTCTGCTACTGAGAACACCCCGAAATACCACAGAATCCCGCAAAAAGGCCCTTTTGTGCGGGGGTTTACATAACGTTCAGTCCACAGTATTGTCCCACCAAAATCAGAACTGTTGTATCACTCTTGTTCCCAGATATTGAAGTGCTGCTGGATATAAGAAAATTACAGTAGATAAAGTATGATATGGAATGCATATGAAGGGGTCCTCAATAGCCGTGGATGCTCTTGGGGCCCCTAGAGTGGATAAGCATGGACAGGACTGGAGGGACCTGGTTAGTGGAGACTGCAGGTGGTGAACCTATATTGTTAGTGTGAGAGTGTTGGAAACAATGGAGGTAGTGCTGGAGTGGGGAGGTAGTAGTGGAGTATGGGGGTAGTGGTGGAGTATGAAGGAAGTGCTGGAGTATGGGGGTAGTGGGGGTTATATGGGGGTAGTGGTGGAGTATGGGCGTAGTGGGGGGAGTATGGGGGTAGTGGTGGAGTATGGGGGTAGTGGGGGGAGTATGGGGGTAGTGGTGGAGTATGGGGGTAGTGGTGGAGTATGGGGGTAACGGTGGATTATGGGGGTAGAGGGGGGAATATAGTTGTGGAGTATGGGGGTAGTGGTGGAGTTTGGGGGTATTGGGAGAGTATGGGGGTAGTGGGGGGAATATGGGGGTAGTGGGGGGAGTATGGCAGTAGTGGTGGAGTATGGGGGTAGTGGTGGAGTATGAGGGTAGTGGAGGGAGTATGGCGGTAGTGTTGGAGTATGGCGGTAGTGGTGGAGTATGGGGGTAGTGGGGGAAGTATGGTCGGAGTGGTGGAGTACAGGGATAGTGGTGAAGTATGGGGGTAGAGATGGAGTATGGGGGTAGTGGTGGAGTATGGGGATAGTGGTGGAGTATGGGGGTAGAGATGGAGTATGGCGGTAGTGGTGGAGTATGGGGATAGTGGTGGAGTATGGGGGTAGAGATGGAGTATGGGGGTAGTGGGGGAGTATGGGGGTAGTGGTGGAGTATGGGGGTAGTGGGGGTAGTATGGTGGTAGTGATGGAGTATAGGGATAGTGGTGGAGTATGGGGGTAGAGATGGAGTATGGCGGTAGTGGTGGAGTATGGGGATAGTGGTGGAGTATGGGGGTAGAGATGGAGTATGGGGGTAGTGGTGGAGTATGGGGATAGTGGTGGAGTATGGGGGTAGAGATGGAGTATGGGGGTAGTGGTGGAGTATGGGGGTAGTGGGGGTAGTATGGTGGTAGTGATGGAGTATAGGGATAGTGGTGGAGTATGGGGGTAGAGATGGAGTATGGCGGTAGTGGTGGAGTATGGGGATAGTGGTGGAGTATGGGGGTAGAGATGGAGTATGGGGGTAGTGGTGGAGTATGGGGGTAGAGATGGAATATGGGGGTAGTGGGGGGAGTATGGGGGTAGTGGTGGAGTATGGGGGTAGTGGGGGTAGTATGGTGGTAGTGGTGGAGTATAGGGATAGTGGTGGAGTATGGGGGTAGAGATGGAGTATGGCGGTAGTGGTGGAGTATGGGGATAGTGGTGGAGTATGGGGGTAGAGATGGAGTATGGGGGTAGTGGTGGAGTATGGGGATAGTGGTGAAGTATGGGGGTAGAGATGGAGTATGGCGGTAGTGGTGGAGTATGGGGATAGTGGTGGAGTATGGGGGTAGAGATGGAGTATGGGGGTAGTGGTGGAGTATGGGGGTAGAGATGGAGTATGGTGGTAGTGGTGGAGTATGGGGATAGTGGTGAAGTATGGGGGTAGAGATGGAGTATGGGGGTAGTGGTGGAGACCTCTAGGCACAAACCATATATCTTACATGTTGATGCTGTGAGTGTATGGGAAGCACAGGAAGGAACTGGATAGTTTAGGCTGCAAAGGAATAAGGTGTATATTCCATATGCTGATGCTAAGAGTGTCTGGGATGTATTGAGGGAACTGGGTGGTGGATATCTTTAGGTGGTGGAGCCCCCTAGGTATAAGCTGTATAGTCTGTTAGTTGATGGTAAGAGTGTTTGAGGCACATACTATTTATTCCCTTATATGGATGTTGGAAGTGTATGGGAAGAGCTGTATATTCCTATTTGTTGATGCTAAGAGTGTATGGGAAGAGCTAGAGGGAGTTGGGTGGAGGACATGTTAAGGTGTTGGGGTCCTCTAGGCATGTGTTATATATCCCATATGTTCATACTAAGAGTGTCTGGGAAGGGCTGCTGGGAGACATGAGGAGGAAATGTTCAGGTGGCCCCTGAGGCACAATCTATATATTCCCATATGTTGATGTTGGGAGTATATGAGAATAGCTGAAGGGCGCTGGGTGGTGGAGATGTTTAGGTGGTGGAGTCCCATAGGCATAAGCTGTATATTCCATATATTGATGCTACGAGTGTCTGGGAAGGGCTGGAGGTAGTCAGGGGTGGAGATGTTCAGGAGGTGGAGCCCCTTTAGGCACAAACTGGGAAGAGCTAGAGGGTAAGAAACGGGATGGTTGAGGCCCACAAACACAAACTGTATTTCCCATATGTAGGTGCTGGGGAAGAGCTACAGTGGTCATGGAGGCCTGTGGACAATTGCCCCTTAGACTTAGACCCAAATCCTTTCCGAAACACAAAAACAAGGAAAGTACAAAGAGGAATCACAAGGTTTCTCTGCTCATTACTGCACAATCCTCTAATAATTTACAATTACCGAACAAGAAATCATTTTTTTGTAATTCTATAACAATTATCAGTATTAAATCCCAGTAATGTTTCCTCGCGCCTCCCGTCTGGCTGGCAGTGGGCACTAAGAAATAAATAATGGTAATTAATGGGAACGCGGTCATAAAACAAACTGTAATGGCCGTAAACTGCTCAGGCAATTTAATGAATATTTATGAGGGATCATCGACAAGAAAATGGGAACTAATCAGGTATTTCCTATGAAAAGTGAGAGATAATTCTGTATAAATACGACTTGTTAGAGCGCAGGACACAGCGCGGCTGCGGTGGGGGAGGGAATATTGATGGTTATGGTCACACGTGTTAAAGAGCTGCATGGAGAACATTAGGACTTCTCTAATAGGCTGGTAATAAATGCATGCAGGCCTCGTGCGGTGGGATACCTCTATGATGTTACGGCTCTCACTATAAATAATGCAATCCCTTCTTAATGAACCACCACTGATGCGTCTTGTAAATCACAACGATTCCTCGCAAAACATTCAACATTATAGAGAAATTTCACCTTCAGAGAATTGTATTCCCCAATAGAGAACGGTTTATGGAGATCAGATTAGTATCTCCTGAATCTTATAGCTATAATGCAGATATATAGCAGAGCCTCATCAACTTTATATGTCATATAAGCATTGCTGTTCTGATGTGGCGCCCCCTACAGGTCTGTAAGTCATTGTCAGGTCATGCACATGACCATATTATAAACCTTTGTTGCAGCCCCTGTAGCCTACTATGAGGCCATGCTGTTTCTCCATGGGCATCCACATCCTTTGTCTACAATACCACAGAACCATTAAAGGGGCCTGTAAGGACTCCATTTGTGACCACACAAGGTCCGTGCCCATGGCTTTTGTTTATTGACCTTTAACCTAGAATAGTGGTCGGTATCCTTAGCTTTACCATTGGCTACAACACTTTGCTTGACCTTGCTTTGCCCTTGACATTTCTCTTTCAGTTTCTTTTTTTCCGCTTTTGCTTCTTCTTCCTATTATATAAACTTAGTTTTTTTTCTTGTCCTTTGCTTCTTCTCCCTCTTTTCCCTTTTTTTCTTCTTCCTCAATTTCATCTTGTTTTTGCTACTTTAACTCATTTTTCCCTCTTCCTTTTTTCTTTCTCTTCCTTTTCTTCTCCTTCCTTTTCTTGTTCCATCTTTGCTTATTTTTTAAATTTTTCCTTAATTTTCAAATGACATCTAATTCATTTTTCCTTTATTGTTCCACACATATTCCTTATATATCTCTACTTTCTTTTCTTTTTCTTCCTTCTATTTCTTATTTTTTCTCCTCTTCATTGTTCGACTTTCACTTTTCCTTTTTTCTTACCCTACCTTTTTTTTGTTTACTCTTTTTCTTCCTCCTCTTCATCTTTCACTTTTGTCTATTTACTCTTTTTCTTCTGATTTCTCTTCCATGTTTCCTTTTCTATCTCTTCCTTCTTCTTCCACGTCTTCTACTTCTGGGCTCTTCTTATTCTTCAGTTTTTTTGTTGTTCTTTTCCTTTTTCTTCCTCTTCTTGTTCTGCCTTTTCTATTCATTTTTCCTTTTTATATTTCTTCTTACCTCTAGTTCCCTTTTCGTCCTATTCTTTACTGTCCCACTCTATATTTTCTTTACTATTCTGCTCTCATATTTTCCTTGTTTCTTTTTCTTACTCTTCTTATTTTCTTACTTTTTTTCAAAATTTTCCTCTTCTATCTTTGCTTCTTTTTCTTCCACTTCTTTATTGTTTTTTTCCCCTTTTTTTCTTACTTTTCATCCTCCTCTATGTCTTTACCTTTCTTTCTTTTTCACACTGATTTGGATAAGCATCCACTTACAGTTCACCTGTGTGGGTCCAAATTAGGCTGATTTGGCCAAATGAGAAAAGCTATTTCCTTTTGATAGGGGATAAGATCTCCTTGCATCACCGGCATTGTATGCGGGGGCTGCGTCTCCAGTTTCGGAAACCTCCGGGTTTCCGGGACTGGGGACGTGAAGTCACCCCACGCCCCCTCCATTCATGTCGGGAAATCAGGGGATAAGACGACTGATCGCGGGGAGTCCTCCGCTGGGACCCCCTGCGATCAGTCGTCTTATCCCCTATCCTTTGGATAGGGGATAAAATGTTTTTGCCCGGAATACCCCTTTAAAGAATACACAGACAAGCTGGTACAAAGTCAGTATGTGCTGATCTGGTTTATTAGGCAGAGTTACCCACTTCTTATACACTGGGTATATACTAAGTATACATCACAGGTTATACAATTATACATAGCCATTAACCAGAGATCACCTGCTTGCTATCTCAGCCCTTGGCCAATCTTCCAGAAACTCCTCAACTTACTGTTATCAGTTCAGTCATTCCTTCCTGAGAACTCATACACTGATACAAAGTAGAACCAATTTAGCCTCTCAAATTCAGCTTATTTTCTAACAAATTCTGTACTTTGAGAGGACATTAACTGTTTAGTTTCTATATCAACCCTCATGGTACAGACGCAGACATAGGATCCCATTTCGCGGCGTTCTGCCTCTGTGCCTACAATATCGTCTTCTTGTGACTATCTCTCTTTATATCCATTACTTAAAAGCTTTAATTTGTCCATCTGTATCCAATATGATAAGTACTAATTAGAGGATAATAGCTAATAGAAACAAGACGAGCCTGGAGCATGGCGCAGCATAATGAAGGAGACGTCTCTGCGCCTCATATTGTTTCTTAAATAAAAGGTTTCATTTATTTCAGCCATTAGAGGATCGTTCCCTTACAAAATGTGTAAATTAAAGCCATAGATAATTACTGGGAACTTTCTGTCCTGAAGATTGAGACAAAGCTGTTCTGATAATAGGACCTGTCTAGAATGTAACAAGTCTTCTGTATTATCTTATAGTTATGACTCCCATTCACTTGCGTTATTATGTTAAGATATAACTTTTTCCTGGATGTGATGAAGGGAATATGGCATACATGGGGCATCCCAGTGATGTCTTTAAAGGTGCAGATAGAGTTCACAGTGGCACATTGATTGTAGTTATACACCCAATAGCCAAAAGATTAAAACTACTGACAGGTGAAGTGAATAACGTGGATTCTCTGGTGACAATGGTGCCTTTCAGGGGGTGGGATTTATTAGGTATACAGTGGTCCCTCAACATACAATGGTAATCTGTTCCAAATGGACCATTGTTTGTTGAAACCATCGTATGATGAGGGATCCATGCAATGTAAAGTATAGGACAGTGGTCTACAACCTGCGGACCTCCAGATGTTGCAAAACTACAACACCCAGCATGCCCGGACAGGCGTTGCAAAACTACAACACTCAGCATGCCCGGACCGCCGCAGTTTTGCAACATCTGGAGGTCCGCAGGTTGAAGACCACTGGTAGAGGAAGTTGTACTCACCTGTCCCCGCCGCTCTGAACCGTCACCGCTCGTCACCGCTGCCCTGGATGTCGCCTTCCATCGCTGTCGCCGCGTCCCCGGGGTGTCCCCGATGCTCCGGCAAGGCCTCTGCTTCCCCGGCATCCTCGCTCTCCGTCGCCGCCATCACGTCGCTATGCACGCCGCTCCTATTGGATGACGGGACGGCGTGCGTAGCGACGTGATGACGACGATGGAGAGCGCCGATGATGCAGGGGATACCGAAGAGGACGCGCCGGAGTCCCGAGGACAGGTAAGTGATTGTCAGCGGACCACACGGGGCACCGTAAACGGCTATCCGGGGGCAGCTGAAGTAGTCTGCGCTGCCGGATAGCCGTTTATGCGATGGCCCTGACATACAAAAGCATCGCATGTTGATTCTGCCTTCAACATGCGATGGACTCTGAGAGGCCATCATATGTTGAAATGATCGTATGTCGAGGCCCTCGTAGGTCGGGGGGTCACTGTATATATAATAGGTAAACAGTCAGTTCTTGAAGTTAAAGGTATTCAAAGGATAGGGGATAAGATGTCTGATCGCAGGGGTCCTGATGTTGGGGACCCCCGTGACCTCCCGGCATTCGTTTAGAGCATCAGGTGCAGCCCCGGAGGTTCGTGACATCACAGCCATGCCCCCTCAATGCAAGTCTATGGGAAGGGTCGTGAAGGCTCCTCCCATAGCCGTCACGCCTCTTCCCACGAGTAAGACGTGACCGTGACGTTACAAGCCTCCACCCTGCATCGGCAGTCATCCGTCACGGAGCGAAGTTCGCTCCGTGCACCAGATGTCTGGGGTGCCACAGTCGAGATCGCGAGGGTCCCCAGAGGCGGGACATCTGCGGTCAGACATCTTATCCCCTATCCTTTGGATAGGGGATAAGATGTCTAGGGGTGGAGTACCCTCTTTCATGTTAGAAGCAGAATAATGGGCAAGTGTAAGGATCTAAGCAGCTGTGACAAGGGCCAAATAGTGATGTTTATTCTAATGGGTCAGAGTATCTTCAGATAAGCCAATCTGTTCTGAAGTGGTTAGTACCACAATGGGAACAAGGTCATAGGTGCTAACGGCTCATTGATGTGTATCGGGTGAAGGATAGCACGTCTAGTCCAATCTTACAGAAGAGCTGCTCTTGGGCAAACTGCTGTCTATAATAGAATGAAGTCAGGTCACATGGGACATGGCAGTTTGTTGTTTTAAGGCACCCTGCAGACTGGTCTGAAGGGCCATGTTGAAACTCTATCCACCTTCAAAAAGTGTCTACACTGGTCACAAGAGCATTAAAACTGGAGCACGGAGCAAAGGAAGAAGGTGCCTGGTGTTATGGAAGACGTTCTCCATCATGTGGACGGCCTGGTGCCTGTGCATCACTTGCTTAGGGAAGATATGGCACAAGGATAGAAAGAAGACAAGCAGGGTGCAGAGTGATGGGCGAAGTTCACCTGGAGACCTTGTGTCCTGGCATCATGTGGATGTTACTGTAACACCTATCACCTACCTAACCATTGTACAGACCAAGTCCCCTCCTTCATGGTAGAGGGACCCCTTAATTGCAGTTGTAGAGAAAAAGACAAAAAGAGAGGTGCGCTCCTAGTGCGGATGGTTCAGGCAGGTGAGCCCCTTAGGATAATTAGGTAGGCTTACCAGAAGTGGTCGTGCTCAGGGCACTACACCTATATCTGCATGTAGTATCGCTCGGTGAAGATGAGGTCAGCAGCTCCGAAGTCCTCTCTGAGTGATCTAGTCACTCAGCATTTCTAATACAGTCTGGAATAATGTGAACCAAAGGCCTGGGACACATAAAAGGAGGACTGGGTTCTGTAATAGCAACCAGTCCCACAGTGCAGGTTATATAGATGTAAAATATAATAACCAATTGTTACGCTACAGGGAACCTTATGCACCAGTCCACAGTGGACTAATAAGTGATACTTATTAGTCCACATCACTTATTAGTCCACTGTGGACTGGTGCATACGGTTCCCTGTAGCGTGACAATTGGTTATTATATTTTACATCTATATATAGCCTGCACTGTGGGACTGGTTGCTATTACAGACAATATTAATCAATTGCCACCATGTTCAAGTCCCCCCTTTTTACTCATTGAGACTTTTTTAGTCATGACCCTATACAGCGGAGGCCATACAGGATCAGATGCTCTTACTCCCACAACAGCACCTTGGATAAACACCTTCACTACCATCAGGGTAATGTCTTCTTCTTATACACTCCTATTGTCTTCAGGGGCACACCCTATACTGAGATCGGTATACGTAGAGTGTTCCCGTGCATCAGGATTACGTTCCTAATATGGAACGGCGGATTGTCAGCAAGCCCTGCTTTTCCCCGCAGGTCCCCGGTGAATAGCCTCGGTTTGATTTCCTTCATTCACAAAGGTTACGTCATCTTGCTCCTTTTTGCTTACTATGCGCTACATTGTATCCACCCCCACCACTTGCTATGGCGAGCGTCACACATCAGCCCCTTTCTGATGCCGTGATTAACCTCCGCTGATCGGGAGCCTCCAGCGCTGCCAAATGAGCAAACATAAAAATTTTATACCAAACTCCGTCTAATCTTAACTTTTATATATGTATATATTCTTATGCTTTTATCACCTTTTATGTTGTATGTTATATTTTGTAATTTAAGAGTAATGTCATTGTGACCTTTCACCCGGAACCATTTTGGGTCCCGGGTATTTTAAGTGTATGCGTTTGAACCCCTTGTCATATGCCTGAAGAAGAGTCTGGCACAAGACTCGAAACTATTGTTGCGAATAAACTCCCTTTTTATTCTATGGATCTGCCTGCCTAAGATTCAGTACTCTACTAGGAGGGGAAGTGTCCGGAACCCAGTCCTCCTTTTATGTGTCCCAGGCCTTTGGTTCACATTATCCCAGACTGTACCTTAAAGGAGTACTCCGGCGCGCACTTTTTTCCTTTTATCCCATCCGGGCTGCGAAATAAAAGAAAACACACTTTCTCTTACCTGCCAACGAGCCCCCGGAGCTCCAGTACAGGTGTTCGGTCCCCGGGCTGTATTCTTCTTACTTCCTGTTAGCCCGACACGTCACACAGAGCTTCAGCCTATCACCGGCAGAGGCGGGACATCGCTGCGGCCGGTGATAGGCTGAAGCTCCGTGTGACGTGCCGGCCTAACAGGAAGTAAGAAGAATACAGCCCGGGGACCGAACACCTGTACCGGAGTGTACCGGAGCTCCGGGGGCTCGTTGGCAGGTAAGAGAAAGTGTGTTTTCTTTTATTTTGCAGCCCGGACGGGATAAAAGGAAAAAAGTGCGCGCCGGAGTACTCCTTTAATGGCAGTTGTCTCTCTTAGCAGGATTATTCCCCCTGGCCACACTGCAGACGTTGTTCAGAGTTATTTTGATGGCATAAGAGACATAAGAATAACAATAGGTAGATATTCTGGGATTTTTGGTTCTCTGAATGTAAGACGAGGCAGCAAAGTTAGTCTAGTTACTAAGATACTTTGCTTATCTGTGTTTGGTGGCTGGTATCAAATTTCTTAGTATTACTTTCCCCCAAAGTTCATTTTCTGCAGCCTACAAAATGAGCGTTGTCTCGGACCTTTCCCAGCTTGTTGTGCAGCCCGAGACAACAATGCAATACATCAGAAGTCAGGTGCTGAAAGGGGGCTTGGCTGCTTCTTTTGTTGTGTGAAGCCAGCCCCCTCATGGCTTTACCGGCGCACATGTGCGTGCATTCATCATCACACAGATTCCCAGCTTGTTTGTCAAGTAATGTCAGGCAAGTCATGTGATCAAAGAGCTGTGGCTGTACTGCAGTGGGTGGGGTGACTGATATGTGGGAGGGAAATAAGTCACCTCCCACCTTGAAACAAAGGATCCTGGGGATTGTAGTCTGAGGGAGGTCACAGAACAGGAAGCAGCCGATTCCCGAAAACAAGCCAGCAGCATGATGGGGGACACAGGACATGGCCATTTACCACCAACACAAGCACAGATCCTTGATAAGCATGTCCACTACTGTATGACACTTAATTACTAAAGTCACCTTATGTTGGAGAACCCATTTAAAGTTATGTATTATTGGCGTAGAGACAGGACAGTCTTATTACTCTAGGTACAAGTGAGAGTAAAGTATGTATTACTAAAACCGTTATCCGTGACCAAAGATCAAAAGTGTTTTATATTCTCACTCTTCCAAACCTCATTTCTACTCAATGGTTCTATCTTATTTTGGTTTTGTTCATTGAAATGAACTCTTGTTTTTTTATGCCTTAATAAATACCATATAGGGTTTTCACAGCAGCCAGGTAGGGAACTTCTGATGTGTCAGCAAAAAGATTGTAACACTGTAAAACCCCAATACCTAGGCTTCTGCTAATAGCCTTGTGCATCAGTGATCAATAAAGTTGATCTCTCGATAAATAATACCTTAAACAGGCGCTTGAACAAGGGAGACTGTGGGTTAAAACTTTCCTTACACTTTTCCTTAAAGGGTTTATACAGCAAAAAATAATATCCTTCTTGAACCAGAAGAAAAATAAAAACAAAATAACAAAAACAAACAAAAAACTTCTATACTTACCTACTCTCAGTCTTTTGCAGCTCCCATTCACCTCCATCTTGTCCTCTGGTCTTCTCTCTTCTTCCTGTTTCCGAGATGAGTGCTCAGATCAGGACCTGCCCTCACTGGCCACAGTGGTGTCTTGTCTCAATCAGTGATTGGCTAAGCAGGCAGATCCTGCAATGACCGCGTGTCTCAGAAGTAGGAAGAAAATCGGGGGGGGGGTTCAAGGTAAGTATAGTTTTTTTTATATATATAATTTGTCCTGGGCCCAGCAAGATATTTATTTTTGCAAAATACTAAGGTAAAGTTATTTTTTATTCTTTAGAAAATTTTATTCATTATGATCCACACCTGATTTTATAGATGAAGCTTCTACAAAAAATGCAACAAAACTGCACAGTGTAAGAGCAGCCTTGGGTCTATTCACACTGCAGAATTTCCCCACATCTGTACCAATTCCTCTTCATTCACTTGGGTGGTTTCTGGCTTGTGCGGATTTTGTGCGGTATCTGCACGGAATCTGCATGTAGAAAATCAGAAGTCTATTGTACGTAAATGTGAGGCGGAATTCCACATGCAGAAATTCAGTTGTGTAAATAGACCCTTAGGGTAAGTTGAGATGTCGGAATTTGCACATGGAATTCCGCAGAATTCCACAGGAAATTCCTCAGAAAATTACTACCCATAGACTTAAAGGGGTACTCTGCCCCTAGAAATCTTATCCCCTTCCAACTAATAGGGGATAAGATGTCTGATCGTGAGGGTCCTGCTCCTGGGGACCCCCGGGATCTCAGCTGCAGCACCCCTCTGTCATTACTGCACAGAGCAAACTCGCTCTGTGCATAATGACGGGCGATACAGGGTCCGGAGCTTCGTGATGTCATGGCTCCGCCCATCATGACATCATGACCCGCCCCCTTAATGTAAGTCTATGGGAGGGGTGTGATGGCCACCACACCCCCTCCCATAGACTTGTATTGAGGGGTCGGGCCATGACGTTACAAGGGCGGAGCCGTGACATCACGATGCTCCGGCCCCTCTATTGTCCGTCATTACAAACAGAGCGAGTTTGCTCTGTGCAGTAATGACAGAGGGGTGCTGCATCAGACATCTTATCCATTATCCTTTGTATAGGGGATAAGATGTCTAGGGGTGGAGTACCCCTTTAAATAGGAATTCTGCCACGGAAATTCTGCATTCCACTAAATTTCAAGACCAATAGGGCCGCTGAATTCTGCCAAAATTTTGCTGCTATTTCTCTGCAATTCCTCTGCTGAACGGAATTTGTGCAAAATTGTTAAAAAATTTAATTTAGTTTTACGTGACAATTTTCATTCAGAATCAGAGAAAAAACTGCTGCAACTTATACAATAAAATATAGTGTCGATTTTTCCGCTGTGTGAACCCGGCCTTATAATAGATGTATAGTATAAAATAGATAGAAAATTCAGCTCACCGCTCCTTTTATACACAATTCTCCATTACATGGATGGGTCAGGAGAAAACCACTCATTTAAAGATCCATTAATGGCGAATAGTTGAATTCACCTTGGCAGGAAATCACAGCTAAAACATTCTTCTTTATTGTATCCAAAATGAGAACCATATCCAGCCTGAAACTGCGACACCCTAGTCTGACACGTTTCTGAACAATATTCTTAATTGTAGCCTATGTAGACTGAGATGTCACGTTTCATGCTGGATATGCTTTTAATTTCGGATACAATAAAATTGGATGTTTCAGATACTAATTCCTGTCAGGCTGGACTCAACATTCACACTGAAACTTTCTACAGAGTTTTCAAGGTTCTAAGTTTTCAGACTATTCTTCTCATTTGCTGCCTGCCCTGACCTACAGCCTGTTACCTGTGCTGACTGACCTCTGCCTGCCCTGACCTACAGCCTGTTACCAGTGCTGACTGACCTCTGCCTGCCCTGACCTACAGCCTGTTACCCGTGCTGACTGACCTTTGCCTGCCCTGACCTACAGCCTGTTACCTGTGCTGACTGACCTCTGCCTGCCCTGAACTACAGCCTGTTACCTGTACTGACCGACCTCTGCCTGCCCTGACCTACAGCCTGTTACCCATAGTGACCGACCTCTGCCTGCCCTGACCTACAGCCTGTTACCCATAGTGACCGACCTCTGCCTGCCCTGACCTACAGCCTGTTACCCCGGCTGATCAACCTCTGCCTGCCCTGACCTACAGCCTGTTACCCATGCTGATCAACCTCTGCCTGCCCTTGCTTACAGCCTGTTACCCATGCTGATCAACCTCTGCCTGCCCTGACCTACAACATGTTATACTTGCAGACCGACCACTGCCTGCCCTGACCTACAGCCTGTTACCCATGCTGACCGACCTCTGCCTGCCCTGACCTACAGCCTGTTACCTGTACTGACCGACCTCTGCCTGCCCTGACCTACAGCCTGTTACCCGTAGTGACCGACCTCTGCCTGCCCTGACCTACAGCCTGTTACCCGTGCTGACTGACCTCTGCCTGCCCTGACCTACAGCCTGTTACCCATGCTGATCAACATCTGCCTGCCCTGACCTACAGCCTGTCACCCATGCTGATCCACCTCTGCCTGCCCTGACCTACAGCATGTTATACTTGCTCACCGACCACTGCCTGCCCTGACCTACAGCCTGTTACCCATGCTGACCGACCTCTGCCTGCCCTAACCTACAGCCTGTTACCCATGCTGATCAACCTCTGCCTGCCCTGACCTACAGCCTGTTACCTGTGCTGACTGACCTCTGCCTGGTTACACGGTTATGTATGACCACTATAACAAGAATGGAGAAAAAGTGCTTGCTTTTTTGGTTTAAAAAGGCATGTTAAACACGTATAATGTGAATAGACCCTTTCTGGCAATGTTTTTCCAAACAGGGAGGCAACAGCTGTTGCTAAACTACAACTCTCACCATTCCCAGACAGCCTTTGGCGCTCTGGGAATGATGGGAGTTGTAGTTTTGCGACACCTGGAGGCTTCATGTATGGGAACACATTGATTTATGTGCGCTCTCCCCTGAGAAAGAAAATATGGGGAACCCCAGAGGTATTTATTTATTTATTTTAAAAATGTTTGAGGTTCCCCCTATTTCCATTCTTAGCCAGATTCCAACCAAGCAGCAACAGCCTAAAGTTAACAGAGTAGGCGAGGACCATTGTTATTGGCCCTCCCCATCCTAAATAGTGGCAACCTATTAATACCTAGGCCCAGGAGCACCATTTTAGACACTATGGGCCTGTTGGTACCAACTCTTCCCAGCAAGACTCTTTTATAGCAAGAATGGAGAAAAAGTGTCCAAGACTTCTCTGGACCCAACAGTGACAATAAGTGGTCAACAAAGCAAGAGTAGCCTGAGGGTGCTCTGGAAACTTCTTGATCCTGAGTGGAACGATTGTGGGACATTCAGTCAGTGGGTTGAGGTCCAGTAGAGCTGTCAGTAGAGGGGAAAGTTATCTGTCCCCCAAGGACTTTAGTGGGAGGTCCAACTTTTGGACAGCTGTCCGCATGGAGTGGTAAGAGAACTGGGGACCCACTCAATCCAGTTATAGACACTTATTATTGGTCCTATTGGTTGGATTAATCTACAAGTCAATAGTGGACAGCCAACTGTCAAGCCTGATGGGAATTGTAGGTTTGTAACATCTTGAGGTTCACGGTTTGGAGAGCACTCTTTTAAAGGGGTATTCTGGGTTTATACATCTTATCCCCTATCCAAAGGATAGGGAATAAGATGTATGATCGCAGGGGGCCCGCCGCTGGGGCGGTGTGCTGCCTCCAAGATGGGGATATGACATCACAACCACGCCCCCTAGTGACATCACGTCACACCCCCTCCATTCATGTCTATGGGAGGGGGCGTGACGGCAGTCACGCGCCCTACCATAGACATGAATGGAGGGGGCGTGGTGTGATGTCGCTAGGGGGCGTGGGTATGATTTCACGTCCCCATTTCGGAAGCAGCGCCCGGCACAGAATGCTGTGGGCTGTACCAAGATCACGGAGGTCCCTAGTGACGGGACTCCTGCGATCATAAATCCTATCCCCTATAGGATAGGGGATAAGATGTATAAAGCCCGAATATCCCTTTAAATACTAAGTGCGCAACAAAAAAAACATAAAAAATGGTGGATAACAAGTCGATAACACGGTAGACGCAGGAGATTACAGTGAAGATATTAATATCCTTGGTTTTGATACATTGTAATAATTACGCACTTAATCCAAAGGTAATTTCACAGTTTAGCTCATTGCACTTGTACCAATCAGAGATGAAAAGTAAACTTAGTTACCACTTAGAAGTCTGAATCAACCTCCATGAAGAAGACGAGGAAAAAAATACTAATAATCCTCATACATTTCAGGTCTTAGCTGAACAAAACTTTCGCCATCTCCTCGCCATAAATTGAGCGCTCACATTTCTCCCTCCATTAAAAAATCATTTTCATAACTCTAAATCTTCCCCTTGTCCCCACTTTATTATAGAACATGAAATCAAAAAGCAATGAAACACGGCACCTCGGCCCGTCTCCTGGCAAATGTCTTCATTACTGATCTCCACAAGCGTCATATGTTCACTAACTTTTTATGGCGGCTTTTAAATGAGAAATATTTCCTCCTTCCATTCGGCGTTACCCAACTCTGCCGGTTCCAGCACCGGATACGACACACTTCATTTCAGACTTTTTCTCATTTACAACAACAGTGAAGCATTTGGGAGGATTGTAAAGGCTTGTCGTGCATGAAAGTAATTTTGGGAAGTTTTCTTGGTGATCTTCTCCCGCGGAGGACTGAACCATCCTTTACATTGAAGCCTGCTGTGCCGAATAGAAATGGACATTGACAACCAAGGGAACTAAATGCACATTGGAAATTATGATGAATACTTGTAACGTGGATGCTTGGCAACCACCAGCGTACCATGTGTCCTGGTTCTTACCAGCTTCAGGCAAAATTCTCTGTGCCATGTGTCTAATGCATTTCCTGGTCTTCCTGCTATGATCACAGGTCACTGAGGAAGAGCGCGCATGCGTTTGAAACGCGTATGACTATGGAGGGAGTCAGTTTTACTGTGGGATGTTTGTCTATTTTTGATACGGAAAATAAAGCTGCAAATATTCATCTGGTGCCGGACCATCGTTTGTTCTTCTTCCTGCTATGATGCGTCTCATGCTGCAGTTTCCACTCTGGTCAATAGGGTCACGCATGAGCGCAAGTTGAGTTTTATAGAACCAACATGCACTCCCTAGTAGTTTCCCCTCCAATCCCTGCAAGGCACCCCCTATATAAAGAAGCCACACCTGTTTGGGGTCTCAGCAAGGTTGTGTATCCTGAACTGCTAGGTCTCTGTCTTCCTGCTAATCCTGTCTGCTGATCCCTGCCTGTATACTGGACCTTGGCTTTTCCTCATCCCCTGGAACCTGGCCTGTCTTTCTTGTTATAAACTTGGACTGTCTACCACAATTACTGTTGGTTTGCAGTGAGTTCCAGCTTGCTCCTGTATTCATCTTGGCTAGCTGTTGTCACAGTACCTACTCTTTAATCAGCTCTGCTGTGTCTGCCGCTATCTTTAGTGTCAGCTTTGCCCTATTCTGCCAGCCTGGCCGGCTGCCACTTGTGGCACAGTGGGTCCACACCCATGCGGTGTTACACTTTTAACTCGTAGACCAATAATAAGTGTCTATAGCAGAATTAAGTCCATAGTTACCTTTTCACCCCATACAGACATCTGTCCAACAGTTGGAATTTCCACTGAAGTTCTTGGGGGGCAGATAACTTTACACTTTACTGAAGGCTCCAATGAACCTCAATCCACTGACTGACAGAATGTCTCACAATGGTTCCACTCTGGGTCAAGAAGAGTCCAGAGCACCCTCAGTCCATCCTTGATTTCTTGACCATGCAGAACAGCAAATCACTGGGTCCAGGGAGGTCTAGGACACTTTCACTCCATTCTTGCTATGGTGGCCATACATGACCATGGCTCAGTGTTAACAATTGTTGTGTTATGTGGGTCCAGGGAAGTCCACAACAGTGTCAGTCTCACCTTGCTGACTTTGCACTTAGTATTTAAGGCAGTGGTCTCCAAACTTTTGCCCTCCAGATGTTAAAAAACTCAACTCTAAGCATGCCCAGACAGCCATCAACTCATGGACCAATGACACACTTGGTAATAATGTAAAGGATTTTGCATCCACTGTTTCATTTTCTGAAGTTCTGCCTGTGCATACCATTCAGAATGATAGGCAGAGGCACATTAAGCAGTTCAACTTATGGCTTAGTAAATGGTGTCTCAAATCTTATTGATTTTTTTGACTGGGTGACTAAAATAATAGATGGCGGAGGGGCAGTAGACATCGCATATCTATATTTTAATAAGGCTTTTGGCACAGTCCCACATACAAGACACAATAAACTGCAGTCATTGAGCTTGGACTCCCATATTGTTGAGTTGATTAGGCAGTGGCTGAGTGACAGACAACAGAGGGTTGTAGTCAATGGAGAATATTCAGAGCAAGGTCTTGTCCCCAGTGAGGACCTCAGGGATCTGTAGTGGGACCAATATTGTTTAATATCTTCATTAGTGATATTGCAAAAGGTCTCGATGGTAAGGTGTTGGTCTTTTTGCTGCTGACACAAAGATATGTAACAGAGTTGATGTTCCTGGAGGGATCCGCCAAATGGAAAAGGATTTAGGCAAACTAGAAGAATAGTCAGAACTCTGGCAACTGAAATCTAATGTGGATAAGTGCAAGATAATGCACCTGGGGCGTAAAAACCCTCGGCAGAATATGGAATATTTGACACAGTCCTGACCTCAGTCTCTGAGGAAAGGGATTTAGGAGTAATTATTTCAGAAGACTTAAAGGTTGGAAGACAATGTAATAGAGCAGCCGGAAACGTTAGCAGAATGCTTGGATGTATAAAGAGAGGTATAAGCAGTAGAAAGAGAGAAGTGCTCATGCCGCTGTACAGAACACTGGTGAGACCTCACTTGTAGTATTGTGCGCAGTACTGGAGGCCGTATCTCCAGAAGGATATAGATACTCTAGAGAGAGTTCAGAGAAGATACTAAACTAGTACATGGATTGCAGGATAAAACTTACCAGGAAAGGTTAAAGGACCTTAACATGTATAGAAGAAAGAAGAGACAGAGGGGATATGATAGAGACTTTTATATACTTAAAGGGAATCAACACGTTAAAGGAGGAGAGGAGATATAAAAGAAGAAAAACTACCACAAGAGGAGATAGTTTTAAATTAGAGGGGCAAAGGGTTCTGCAGTAATATCAGGAAGTATTACTTTACTGAGAGAGTAGTGTCACGATGCCGGCTGGCAGGTAGTGGACCCTCTGTGCCAGAGAGGGATTGGCGTGGACCGTGCTAGTGGACCGGTTCTAAGCCACTACTGGTTTTCACCAGAGCCCGCCGCAAAGCGGGATGGTCTTGCTGCGGCGGTAGTGACCAGGTCGTATCCACTAGCAACGGCTCACCTCTCTGGCTGCTGAAGATAGGCGCGGTACAAGGGAGTAGGCAGAAGCAAGGTCGGACGTAGCAGAAGGTCGGGGCAGGCAGCAAGGATCGTAGTCAGGGGCAACGGCAGAAGGTCTGGAAACACAGGCAAGGAACACACAAGGAACGCTTTCACTGGCACTAAGGCAACAAGATCCGGCAAGGGAGTGCAAGGGAAGTGAGGTAATATAGGGAAGTGCACAGGTGAAAACCCTAATTGGAACCACTGCGCCAATCAGCGGCGCAGTGGCCCTTTAAATCGCAGAGACCCGGCGCGCGCGCCCTAGGGAGCGGGGCCGCGCGCGCCGGGACAGAACAGACGGGGAGCGAGTCAGGTAGGGGAGCCGGGGTGCGCATCGCGAGCGGGCGCTACCCGCATCGCGAATCGCATCCCGGCTGGCAGCAGGATCGCAGCGCCCCGGGTCAGAGGACGTGACCGGAGCGCTGCAGCGGAGGGAGTGAAGCGAGCGCTCCGGGGAGGAGCGGGGACCCGGAGCGCTCGGCGTAACAGTACCCCCCCCCTTGGGTCTCCCCCTCTTCTTGGAGCCTGAGAACCTGAGGAGCAGACTTTTGTCAAGGATGTTGTCCTCAGGTTCCCAGGATCTCTCTTCAGGACCACAACCCTCCCAGTCTACTAAAAAAAATTTTTTCCCTCTGACCTTTTTGGCAGCCAAAATTTCCTTGACCGAGAAGACGTCCGAGGAGCCGGAAACAGGAGTGGGAGGAACAGATTTGGGAGAAAAACGGTTGAGGATGAGTGGTTTGAGAAGAGAGACGTGAAAGGCATTAGGGATACGAAGAGAAGGAGGAAGAAGAAGTTTATAAGAGACAGGATTAATTTGACACAAAATTTTGAAAGGACCAAGATAGCGTGGTCCCAACTTGTAGCTAGGGACACGGAAGCGGACATATTTAGCGGAGAGCCATACCTTGTCTCCAGGGGAAAAAACGGGGGGAGCTCTTCTTTTCTTATCCGCGAACCTCTTCATGCGTGAAGAAGCCTGTAAGAGAGAATTTTGGGTCTCTCTCCATATAATGGAAAGGTCACGAGAAATTTCATCCACAGCGGGCAGACCAGAGGGCAAGGGGGTAGGGAGGGGGGGAAGAGGGTGACGGCCGTACACCACGAAAAATGGGGATTTGGAGGAAGATTCAGAGACCCTGAAGTTATACGAAAATTCGGCCCATGGAAGGAGATCTGCCCAGTCATCCTGGCGGGAGGAAACAAAATGTCGCAAATAATCACCCAGGATCTGGTTAATTCTTTCTACTTGTCCATTGGACTGGGGATGATATGCAGAGGAAAAATTTAATTTAATCTTGAGTTGTTTACAGAGAGCCCTCCAGAATTTAGACACGAATTGGACCCCTCTATCCGAGACAATCTGCGTAGGCAACCCGTGAAGACGAAAAATGTGTACAAAAAATTGTTTAGCCAACTGAGGCGCAGAAGGAAGACCAGGAAGAGGGATGAAATGTGCCATTTTGGAGAATCGATCAACGACCACCCAAATAACGGTGTTGCCACGGGAAGGGGGTAAATCAGTAATAAAATCCATACCAATCAGAGACCAAGGCTGTTCGGGGACAGGCAGAGGATGAAGAAAACCAGCGGGCTTCTGGCGAGGAGTCTTATCCCGGGCACAGATAGTGCAGGCTCGCACAAAGTCCCCAACATCCGTCTCCAGAGTCGGCCACCAATAGAAGCGGGAGATGAGTTGCACAGATTTCTTGATGCCCGCATGACCTGCGAGATGGGAGGAGTGACCCCATTTGAGGATTCCGAGGCGTTGGCGTGGAGAAACAAAGGTCTTTCCTGGAGGAGTCTGCCTGATGGAGGCAGGAGAAGTGGAGATCAGGCAGTCAGGTGGAATGATGTGTTGCGGAGGGAGATCAACTTCTGAGGCATCCGAGGAACGAGAGAGAGCATCGGCCCTAATGTTCTTATCGGCAGGACGAAAGTGAATCTCAAAATTAAATCGGGCAAAGAACAGAGACCACCGGGCCTGGCGAGGATTCAGCCGTTGGGCCGACTGGAGGTAGGAGAGGTTCTTGTGGTCGGTGTAGATAATAACAGGAAATCTTGATCCCTCCAGCAGATGCCTCCATTCCTCAAGTGCTAATTTAATGGCTAGAAGCTCTCGATCCCCGATGGAGTAGTTCCTCTCCGCTGGAGAGAAGGTCCTAGAGAAAAAACCACAAGTGACAGCATGCCCGGAAGGATTTTTTTGTAGAAGAACAGCTCCAGCTCCTACTGAGGAGGCATCAACCTCCAATAGGAAGGGTTTGGAAGGGTCAGGTCTGGAGAGCACGGGAGCCGAAGAAAAGGCAGACTTGAGTCGTTTAAAGGAGTCTTCTGCTTGAGGAGGCCAGGACTTGGGATCAGCATTTTTCTTGGTTAAAGCCACGATAGGAGCCACAATGGTAGAAAAATGTGGAATAAATTGCCTGTAATAATTGGCGAACCCCAAAAAGCGTTGGATAGCACGGAGTCCGGAGGGGCGTGGCCAATTTAAGACGGCAGAGAGTTTGTCTGGATCCATCTGTAGTCCCTGGCCAGAGACCAAATATCCTAGAAAAGGAAGAGATTGGCATTCAAACAGACATTTCTCAATTTTGGCATAGAGTTGGTTGTCACGAAGTCTCTGAAGAACCATACGGACATGCTGGCGGTGTTCTTCTAGATTGGCAGAAAAAATTAGGATATCGTCCAGATATACCACAACACAGGAGTATAACAGATCACGAAAAATTTCATTGACAAAGTCTTGGAAGACGGCAGGGGCATTGCACAGTCCAAAGGGCATGACCAGATACTCAAAGTGTCCATCTCTGGTGTTAAATGCCGTTTTCCACTCGTCCCCCTCTCTGATGCGGATGAGGTTATAGGCGCCTCTTAAGTCCAATTTAGTGAAGATGTGGGCACCTTGGAGGCGATCAAAGAGTTCAGAGATGAGGGGTAAGGGGTAGCGGTTCTTAACCGTGATTTTATTAAGACCGCGGTAGTCAATGCAAGGACGTAGGGAGCCATCTTTTTTGGACACAAAGAAAAATCCGGCTCCGGCAGGAGAGGAGGATTTACGGATAAAGCCCTTTTTTAGATTCTCCTGGACGTATTCGGACATGGCAAGAGTCTCTGGGGCAGAGAGAGGATAAATTCTGCCCCGGGGTGGAGTAGTACCCGGGAGGAGGTCGATAGGGCAATCATAAGGCCTGTGAGGAGGTAGAGTCTCAGCTTGTTTTTTGCAGAAAACATCCGCGAAGTCCATATAGGCCTTAGGGAGACCGGTTACTGGAGGAACCACAGAGTTACGGCAAGGGTTACTGGGAACCGGTTTTAGACAGTTCTTGGAACAAGAGGACCCCCAACTCTTGATCTCCCCAGTGGACCAATCCAGGGTTGGGGAATGAAGTTGAAGCCAGGGAAGTCCAAGGAGAATCTCCGAGGTGCAATTGGGGAGGACCAAAAGTTCAATCCTCTCATGATGAGATCCGATGCTCATAAGAAGGGGCTCCGTGCGGAAACGTATGGTACAGTCCAATCTTTCATTATTTACACAATTGATGTAGAGGGGTCTGGCGAGACTGGTCACTGGGATGTTGAACCTGTTGACGAGAGAGGCCAAAATAAAATTTCCTGCAGATCCAGAGTCCAAGAAGGCCACTGTAGAGAAGGAGAAGGCAGAGGCAGACATCCGCACAGGCACAGTAAGACGTGGAGAAGCAGAGTAGACATCAAGGACTGTCTCACCTTTGTGCGGAGTCAGCGTACGTCTTTCCAGGCGGGGAGGACGGATAGGACAATCCCTCAGGAAGTGTTCGGTACTAGCACAGTACAGGCAGAGGTTCTCCATACGGCGTCGTGTCCTCTCTTGAGGTGTCAGGCGAGACCGGTCGACCTGCATAGCCTCCACGGCGGGAGGCACAGGAACAGATTGCAGGGGACCAGAGGAGAGAGGAGCCGAGGAGACGAAACGCCTCGTGCGAACAGAGTCCATATCTTGGCGGAGTTCCTGACGCCTTTCAGAAAAACGCATGTCAATGCGAGTGGCTAGGTGAATAAGTTCATGTAGATTAGCAGGAATTTCTCGTGCGGCCAGAACATCTTTAATGTTGCTGGATAGGCCTTTTTTGAAGGTCGCGCAGAGGGCCTCATTATTCCAGGACAATTCTGAAGCAAGTGTACGGAATTGTACGGCATACTCGCCAATGGAAGAATTACCCTGGACCAGGTTCAACAGGGCAGTCTCAGCAGAAGAGGCTCGGGCAGGTTCCTCAAAGACACTTCGGATTTCCGAGAAGAAGGAGTGTACAGAGGCAGTGACGGGGTCATTGCGGTCCCAGAGCGGTGTGGCCCATGACAGGGCTTTTCCGGACAGAAGACTGACTACGAAAGCCACCTTAGACCTTTCAGTGGGAAACAGGTCCGACATCATCTCCAGATGCAGGGAACATTGGGAAAGAAAGCCACGGCAAAACTTAGAGTCCCCATCAAATTTATCCGGCAAGGATAAGCGTATCCCAGGAGCGGCCACTCGCTGCGGAGGAGGTGCAGGAGCTGGCGGAGGAGATGACTGCTGAAGCTGTGGTAGCAACTGTTGTAGCATAACGGTCAGTTGAGACAGCTGTTGGCCTTGTTGCGCTATCTGTTGTGACTGCTGGGCGACCACCGTGGTGAGGTCAGCGACAACTGGCAGAGGAACTTCAGCGGGATCCATGGCCGGATCTACTGTCACGATGCCGGCTGGCAGGTAGTGGACCCTCTGTGCCAGAGAGGGATTGGCGTGGACCGTGCTAGTGGACCGGTTCTAAGCCACTACTGGTTTTCACCAGAGCCCGCCGCAAAGCGGGATGGTCTTGCTGCGGCGGTAGTGACCAGGTCGTATCCACTAGCAACGGCTCACCTCTCTGGCTGCTGAAGATAGGCGCGGTACAAGGGAGTAGGCAGAAGCAAGGTCGGACGTAGCAGAAGGTCGGGGCAGGCAGCAAGGATCGTAGTCAGGGGCAACGGCAGAAGGTCTGGAAACACAGGCAAGGAACACACAAGGAACGCTTTCACTGGCACTAAGGCAACAAGATCCGGCAAGGGAGTGCAAGGGAAGTGAGGTAATATAGGGAAGTGCACAGGTGAAAACCCTAATTGGAACCACTGCGCCAATCAGCGGCGCAGTGGCCCTTTAAATCGCAGAGACCCGGCGCGCGCGCGCCCTAGGGAGCGGGGCCGCGCGCGCCGGGACAGAACAGACGGGGAGCGAGTCAGGTAGGGGAGCCGGGGTGCGCATCGCGAGCGGGCGCTACCCGCATCGCGAATCGCATCCCGGCTGGCAGCAGGATCGCAGCGCCCCGGGTCAGAGGACGTGACCGGAGCGCTGCAGCGGAGGGAGTGAAGCGAGCGCTCCGGGGAGGAGCGGGGACCCGGAGCGCTCGGCGTAACAAGTAGTGGATGCATGGAATAGTCTTCCTGCAGAAGTGGTCGCTGCAAATACAGTGAAGGAGTTTAAACATGCATGGGATAAGCATAAGGCTATCCTTCATATAACATAGGGATAAGCATAAGGCTATCTGTTACGCCGAGCGCTCCGGGTCCCCGCTCCTCCCCGGAGCGCTCGCTTCACTCCCTCCGCTGCAGCGCTCCGGTCACGTCCTCTGACCCGGGGCGCTGCGATCCTGCTGCCAGCCGGGATGCGATTCGCGATGCGGGTAGCGTCCGCTCGCGATGCGCACCCCGGCTCCCCTACCTGACTCGCTCCCCGTCTGTTCTGTCCCGGCGCGCGCGGCCCCGCTCCCTAGGGCGCGCGCGCGCCGGGTCTCTGCGATTTAAAGGGCCACTGCGCCGCTGATTGGCGCAGTGGTTCCAATTAGGGTTTTCACCTGTGCACTTCCCTATATTACCTCACTTCCCTTGCACTCCCTTGCCGGATCTTGTTGCCTTAGTGCCAGTGAAAGCGTTCCTTGTGTGTTCCTTGCCTGTGTTTCCAGACCTTCTGCCGTTGCCCCTGACTACGATCCTTGCTGCCTGCCCCGACCTTCTGCTACGTCCGACCTTGCTTCTGCCTACTCCCTTGTACCGCGCCTATCTTCAGCAGCCAGAGAGGTGAGCCGTTGCTAGTGGATACGACCTGGTCACTACCGCCGCAGCAAGACCATCCCGCTTTGCGGCGGGCTCTGGTGAAAACCAGTAGTGGCTTAGAACCGGTCCACTAGCACGGTCCACGCCAATCCCTCTCTGGCACAGAGGGTCCACTACCTGCCAGCCGGCATCGTGACAGTAGATCCGGCCATGGATCCCGCTGAAGTTCCTCTGCCAGTTGTCGCTGACCTCACCACGGTGGTCGCCCAGCAGTCACAACAGATAGCGCAACAAGGCCAACAGCTGTCTCAACTGACCGTTATGCTACAACAGTTGCTACCACAGCTTCAGCAGTCATCTCCTCCGCCAGCTCCTGCACCTCCTCCGCAGCGAGTGGCCGCTCCTGGGATACGCTTATCCTTGCCGGATAAATTTGATGGGGACTCTAAGTTTTGCCGTGGCTTTCTTTCCCAATGTTCCCTGCATCTGGAGATGATGTCGGACCTGTTTCCCACTGAAAGGTCTAAGGTGGCTTTCGTAGTCAGTCTCCTGTCCGGAAAAGCCCTGTCATGGGCCACACCGCTCTGGGACCGCAATGACCCCGTCACTGCCTCTGTACACTCCTTCTTCTCGGAAATCCGAAGTGTCTTTGAGGAACCTGCCCGAGCCTCTTCTGCTGAGACTGCCCTGTTGAACCTGGTCCAGGGTAATTCTTCCGTTGGCGAGTATGCCGTACAATTCCGTACACTTGCTTCAGAATTGTCCTGGAATAATGAGGCCCTCTGCGCGACCTTCAAAAAAGGCCTATCCAGCAACATTAAAGATGTTCTGGCCGCACGAGAAATTCCTGCTAATCTACATGAACTTATTCACCTAGCCACTCGCATTGACATGCGTTTTTCTGAAAGGCGTCAGGAACTCCGCCAAGATATGGACTCTGTTCGCACGAGGCGTTTCGTCTCCTCGGCTCCTCTCTCCTCTGGTCCCCTGCAATCTGTTCCTGTGCCTCCCGCCGTGGAGGCTATGCAGGTCGACCAGTCTCGCCAGACCCCTCTACATCAATTGTGTAAATAATGAAAGATTGGACTGTACCATACGTTTCCGCACGGAGCCCCTTCTTATGAGCATCGGATCTCATCATGAGAGGATTGAACTTTTGGTCCTCCCCAATTGCACCTCGGAGATTCTTCTTGGACTTCCCTGGCTTCAACTTCATTCCCCAACCCTGGATTGGTCCACTGGGGAGATCAAGAGTTGGGGGTCCTCTTGTTCCAAGAACTGTATAAAACCGGTTCCCAGTAACCCTTGCCGTAACTCTGTGGTTCCTCCAGTAACCGGTCTCCCTAAGGCCTATATGGACTTCGCGGATGTTTTCTGCAAAAAACAAGCTGAGACTCTACCTCCTCACAGGCCTTATGATTGCCCTATCGACCTCCTCCCGGGTACTACTCCACCCCGGGGCAGAATTTATCCTCTCTCTGCCCCAGAGACTCTTGCCATGTCCGAATACGTCCAGGAGAATCTAAAAAAGGGCTTTATCCGTAAATCCTCCTCTCCTGCCGGAGCCGGATTTTTCTTTGTGTCCAAAAAAGATGGCTCCCTACGTCCTTGCATTGACTACCGCGGTCTTAATAAAATCACGGTTAAGAACCGCTACCCCTTACCCCTCATCTCTGAACTCTTTGATCGCCTCCAAGGTGCCCACATCTTCACTAAATTGGACTTAAGAGGCGCCTATAACCTCATCCGCATCAGAGAGGGGGACGAGTGGAAAACGGCATTTAACACCAGAGATGGACACTTTGAGTATCTGGTCATGCCCTTTGGACTGTGCAATGCCCCTGCCGTCTTCCAAGACTTTGTCAATGAAATTTTTCGTGATCTGTTATACTCCTGTGTTGTGGTATATCTGGACGATATCCTAATTTTTTCTGCCAATCTAGAAGAACACCGCCAGCATGTCCGTATGGTTCTTCAGAGACTTCGTGACAACCAACTCTATGCCAAAATTGAGAAATGTCTGTTTGAATGCCAATCTCTTCCTTTTCTAGGATATTTGGTCTCTGGCCAGGGACTACAGATGGATCCAGACAAACTCTCTGCCGTCTTAAATTGGCCACGCCCCTCCGGACTCCGTGCTATCCAACGCTTTTTGGGGTTCGCCAATTATTACAGGCAATTTATTCCACATTTTTCTACCATTGTGGCTCCTATCGTGGCTTTAACCAAGAAAAATGCTGATCCCAAGTCCTGGCCTCCTCAAGCAGAAGACTCCTTTAAACGACTCAAGTCTGCCTTTTCTTCGGCTCCCGTGCTCTCCAGACCTGACCCTTCCAAACCCTTCCTATTGGAGGTTGATGCCTCCTCAGTAGGAGCTGGAGCTGTTCTTCTACAAAAAAATCCTTCCGGGCATGCTGTCACTTGTGGTTTTTTCTCTAGGACCTTCTCTCCAGCGGAGAGGAACTACTCCATCGGGGATCGAGAGCTTCTAGCCATTAAATTAGCACTTGAGGAATGGAGGCATCTGCTGGAGGGATCAAGATTTCCTGTTATTATCTACACCGACCACAAGAACCTCTCCTACCTCCAGTCGGCCCAACGGCTAAATCCTCGCCAGGCCCGGTGGTCTCTGTTCTTTGCCCGATTTAATTTTGAGATTCACTTTCGTCCTGCCGATAAGAACATTAGGGCCGATGCTCTCTCTCGTTCCTCGGATGCCTCAGAAGTTGATCTCCCTCCGCAACACATCATTCCACCTGACTGCCTGATCTCCACTTCTCCTGCCTCCATCAGGCAGACTCCTCCAGGAAAGACCTTTGTTTCTCCACGCCAACGCCTCGGAATCCTCAAATGGGGTCACTCCTCCCATCTCGCAGGTCATGCGGGCATCAAGAAATCTGTGCAACTCATCTCCCGCTTCTATTGGTGGCCGACTCTGGAGACGGATGTTGGGGACTTTGTGCGAGCCTGCACTATCTGTGCCCGGGATAAGACTCCTCGCCAGAAGCCCGCTGGTTTTCTTCATCCTCTGCCTGTCCCCGAACAGCCTTGGTCTCTGATTGGTATGGATTTTATTACTGATTTACCCCCTTCCCGTGGCAACACCGTTATTTGGGTGGTCGTTGATCGATTCTCCAAAATGGCACATTTCATCCCTCTTCCTGGTCTTCCTTCTGCGCCTCAGTTGGCTAAACAATTTTTTGTACACATTTTTCGTCTTCACGGGTTGCCTACGCAGATTGTCTCGGATAGAGGGGTCCAATTCGTGTCTAAATTCTGGAGGGCTCTCTGTAAACAACTCAAGATTAAATTAAATTTTTCCTCTGCATATCATCCCCAGTCCAATGGACAAGTAGAAAGAATTAACCAGATCCTGGGTGATTATTTGCGACATTTTGTTTCCTCCCGCCAGGATGACTGGGCAGATCTCCTTCCATGGGCCGAATTTTCGTATAACTTCAGGGTCTCTGAATCTTCCTCCAAATCCCCATTTTTCGTGGTGTACGGCCGTCACCCTCTTCCCCCCCTCCCTACCCCCTTGCCCTCTGGTCTGCCCGCTGTGGATGAAATTTCTCGTGACCTTTCCATTATATGGAGAGAGACCCAAAATTCTCTCTTACAGGCTTCTTCACGCATGAAGAGGTTCGCGGATAAGAAAAGAAGAGCTCCCCCCGTTTTTTCCCCTGGAGACAAGGTATGGCTCTCCGCTAAATATGTCCGCTTCCGTGTCCCTAGCTACAAGTTGGGACCACGCTATCTTGGTCCTTTCAAAATTTTGTGTCAAATTAATCCTGTCTCTTATAAACTTCTTCTTCCTCCTTCTCTTCGTATCCCTAATGCCTTTCACGTCTCTCTTCTCAAACCACTCATCCTCAACCGTTTTTCTCCCAAATCTGTTCCTCCCACTCCTGTTTCCGGCTCCTCGGACGTCTTCTCGGTCAAGGAAATTTTGGCTGCCAAAAAGGTCAGAGGGAAAAATTTTTTTTTAGTAGACTGGGAGGGTTGTGGTCCTGAAGAGAGATCCTGGGAACCTGAGGACAACATCCTTGACAAAAGTCTGCTCCTCAGGTTCTCAGGCTCCAAGAAGAGGGGGAGACCCAAGGGGGGGGGTACTGTTACGCCGAGCGCTCCGGGTCCCCGCTCCTCCCCGGAGCGCTCGCTTCACTCCCTCCGCTGCAGCGCTCCGGTCACGTCCTCTGACCCGGGGCGCTGCGATCCTGCTGCCAGCCGGGATGCGATTCGCGATGCGGGTAGCGTCCGCTCGCGATGCGCACCCCGGCTCCCCTACCTGACTCGCTCCCCGTCTGTTCTGTCCCGGCGCGCGCGGCCCCGCTCCCTAGGGCGCGCGCGCGCCGGGTCTCTGCGATTTAAAGGGCCACTGCGCCGCTGATTGGCGCAGTGGTTCCAATTAGGGTTTTCACCTGTGCACTTCCCTATATTACCTCACTTCCCTTGCACTCCCTTGCCGGATCTTGTTGCCTTAGTGCCAGTGAAAGCGTTCCTTGTGTGTTCCTTGCCTGTGTTTCCAGACCTTCTGCCGTTGCCCCTGACTACGATCCTTGCTGCCTGCCCCGACCTTCTGCTACGTCCGACCTTGCTTCTGCCTACTCCCTTGTACCGCGCCTATCTTCAGCAGCCAGAGAGGTGAGCCGTTGCTAGTGGATACGACCTGGTCACTACCGCCGCAGCAAGACCATCCCGCTTTGCGGCGGGCTCTGGTGAAAACCAGTAGTGGCTTAGAACCGGTCCACTAGCACGGTCCACGCCAATCCCTCTCTGGCACAGAGGGTCCACTACCTGCCAGCCGGCATCGTGACACTATCCTTCATATAAGATAGGGATAAGCATAAGGCTATCCTTCATATAAGATAGGGATAAGCATAAGGCTATCCTTCATATAAGATAGGGATAAGCATAAGGCTATCCTTCATATAAGATAGGGATAGGTATAAGGCTATCCTTCATTTAAGATAGGGATAAGCATAAGGCTATCCTTCATATAAGATAGGGATAAGCATAAGGCTATCCTTTATATAAGACAGGGATAGGTATAAGGCTATCCTTCATATAAGATAGGGATAAGCATAAGGCTATCCTTCATATAAGACAGGGATAGGTATAAGGCTATCCTTCATATAAGATAGGGATAAGCATAAGGCTAGCCTTCATATAAGATAGGGATAAGCATAAGGCTATCCTTCATATCAGATAGGGATAGGTATAAGGCTATCCTTCATATAAGATAGGGATAAGCATAAGGCTATCCTTCATATAAGATAGGGGTAGGCATAAGGCTATCCTTCATATAAGATAGGGATAGATATAAGGCTATCCTTCATATAAGATAGGGATAGGTATAAGGCTATCCTTCATATAAGATAGGGATAAGCATAAGGCTATCCTTCATATAAGATAGGGATAGGCATAAGGCTATCCTTCATATAAGATAGGGATATATATAAGGCTATTCTTCATATAAGATAGGGATATGTATAAAGCTATCCTTCATATAAGATAGGGATAGATATAAGGCTATCCTTCATATAAGATAGGGATAGGTATAAGGCTATCCTTCATATAAGATAGGGATAAGCATAAGGCTATCCTTCATATAAGATAGGGATAAGCATAAGGCTATCCTTCATAAAAGACAGGGATAGGTATAAGGCTATCCTTCATATAAGATAGGCATAAGCATAAGACTATCCTACATATAAGATAGGGATAGGCATAAGGCTATCCTTCATATAAGACAGGGATGGGAATAAGGCTATCCTCCATATAAGACAGGGCCAGGGACTATTGATAGGAATGAGATTATTTTGCAGACTAGATGGGCCAAATGGTTCTTATCTGGCAACACATTCTATGTTTCTATGCTTCTAGTTTCTATGTTTTTAATACAGCAAATAGGATCAATATTAAGTCCCAACTAGAGATAAGTGAACATTCTGAAAGTCATCAGTTCGCGGCGAACAAGTTTGCAGCGCAACTTAACTCTTTTGTCACAGTAAGCCAGCGATGTGTTTTGATCGCTGGTTTGCTGTAACATCTTGCTGGGCTGAGTGCTAGAGTTAACTAGTGCTAGTGGGAAAGAGTTAACTAGTGCTCTCTAGGGGCGGGACTACACAAGAAGAAGATCACAGCCTGGAAGGGGGTTGGTAAGTATGGACTCTGTTCACATCATTACTTTTTCACATGTTTTTATTGTTTAAATGGCATGTTAAAAATGTATAATGTGAACAGACCCTTTCTGGCAATGTGTTCCCAAAGCCAACAACTGTTGCTAAACTACAACTCCCGTCATTCCCAGACAGGCTTTGGTGGGTAACATAGTTCATAAGGTTGAAAAAAGACCAGAGTCCATCAAGTTCAACCTATAACCCTAATAAGTCCCTATTGAGTTGAGTTTATGACGTCACAAGCTCCCGGCGCCGGCTCCAGCACTCGGAATAGTTTGTTACAAAGGCTGAGCAGCGGAGTACCCCTTTAAGTAAAACTGCTACAGTAAAGGACTTTGAGGACTGGTGGATAGTAAACTCGACTTTAGTGATCAGTGCCAGACAGTGGCTGCCAAGGCTAACAAATTCCTGGGATGTATCAAGAGGGGCTTAGGGGCTTAGTCAGACCACATATGGAGTATTGTGTCCAATTCTGGGCCCCTGTAAATAAAAAGGACATGGCTGACCTGGAGAGGGTGCACAGGAGGGTGATAAAGATAATTAATGGTATGGGAGGATTACAGGACCAAGACAGGTTACCACTTGGGGTTATTTAGTTTAGAGAAAAGAAAAGACGTCTTAGGGGGAGATCTGATCACAATGTACAGGACAGAGATTTTTCTAGTGATCTTTTTATACCTTTTGATCCGGTGGCTGATTCTAATGGGGTGCAGCGTGGAAGATCCCCAGCGTCCGGACCCCCGCGATCAGGCATCTTATCCCCTATCCTTTGGATAGGGGATAAGATGTCTTAGCGCCGGGGTACCCCTTGAACCCTTTAACACTTGCGATCAATGTTGATTGAGGCATCTAAAACACGTGCTGGTTATTTGGGGGGGGGGGACTGATCAAGACCTCCACAGCACAATCACATGGTCCTGATAAGCCAAAATGGCAGTCAGAGTCCATCTGCTCACTTCCGTGCCTCTGATGATCCTCCTCATGTACAGGCTGCATCTGGCAGGCTGTACAGGAAGATCGCTGACAACATGGATCAATGATGTACTGTGGCACAGCATTGTTCAGTGTTTACAATCTAAAGATTCCATGTAATAATCTCCTATGGGGACTAAAAAAGTAGTGAATGAAATAATAATAATTAAAAAAGTATTAATAAATGTGAATAAGCCCCTTACCTAATAAAAGTTTGAATCACCCCCCCCCCCCACCACCACCACCCTTTTCCCATTTTTCATATAAAATAATGTAAACAAAAAATAAACATATCTGGTATCACCGCATTCGGAAATGTCCAAACTACTTAAATATAATGTTACTGAAACCGCACAGTGAATGGCGTAAACTTACAAAAAAATACTAGAATACCAGAACTGCTGATTTTTGGTCACTTCATATATAGGGGGAAAAAATGTAAATAAAAAGTGATTAAAGAGTCCCAGCCAAACAAAAATGGTATTGGTAAAACTACAGATCATGGCACAAAAAATGACCCTCATACAACCCGTATATGGAAAAATAGTGTTGGGGGGTCAGACTTGGACAAATTTAAACATACTAATTTTAGCACAAAAAGTTAGCATTTTTTTTTAAGTAGTAAAATAAAATAAAACCTATATAAATTGGGTATTGTTGTAATGGTATGGAACTACAGAATAAAGATAACCTGTCATTTTTGAAGAAAATTGCACTGTGTAAAAACTATTTTTTTTTTTTTTCACAAATAATTTTTTTTTCACTGAAAATTTGGGGGTAAAATGAGTGATGTCATTACAAAGTACAATTGGTGGCACAAAAAAAAAGCTCTCATATGGGTCAGTAGGTGGAAATCTGAAAGAGTTATGGCTATGACGCAGGGAGGAAAAAATGCAAATGCTAAAATGAAAAATCGCTGCGTCCTTAAAGGGTTAAACGCTGCAATACATCACACCAGTGTTTCCCCACCAGGGTGCCTCCAGGTGTTGCAATACTACAACTCCCAGCATGCCCGGACTGATTAGAAACTAAACATATGGAAAAACACATAGAATGCTGATAACAACTGCAGAGTATACACTATAATCCGTACCATACTGCAATAGTCAGCAATCTATTAAGCAGCTTTTACTAATCAGGTTGCCTCCAACTGTTGCAATACTACAACTCCCAGCATGCCCAGACTGACTAGAAACAAAACTGACTACAACAAGGCACTAGGAAACACACATAGAATGCTAGAAACAACTGAACAAAGCATTCACTATAATCCGCACCATACTGCAAAAATCAGCAATCTATAAAGAAGTGTTTACCAATCAGAATGCCTCCAGCTGTGGCAATACTACATCTACCAGCATGCCGTGACTGACTAGATGCAAAAATGACTAAAACAAGGCACTAGGAAACACACATAGAATGTTGAAAACAAATGCACAAGGCATACGCTATAATCCGCACCATACTGCAAAACTCAGCAATCTATACAGCAGTGTTTACCAATCAGGATGCCTGCAGCTGTTGCAAAACTACAACCCCCCCCCCCCACCCCCCCCCCCCAACATGCCCGGACTGACTAGAAACCAAACTGACTACAACAAGACCCTAGGAAACACACATAGAATGCTAGAAACAACTGCACAAAGCATTCACTATAATCCACACCATACTTGCAAAAGTCAGCAATCTATACAGCAGTGTTTACCAATCAGAATGCCTCACGCTGTTGCAATACTACAACTATCAGCATGCCAAGACTGACTAGATACAAAACTGACTAAAACTAGGCACTAAGAAACAACTGCACAGAGCATATGCTATAATCTGCACCATACTGTAAAATTCAGCAATATATAAAGCAGTGATTACCAATCAGGAATCAGGTTGCCTCCAACTGTACCAATACTAAAACTCCCAGCATGCCCAGACAGACTAGAAACAAAACTGATACAACAAGGCACTAAGAAACACACATAGAATGCTGAAAACAAATGCACAGAGCATACACTATTATCTGCACCATACTGCAAAAGTCAACAATCTATGAAGCAGTTTTATACCAATCAGAATGCCTCCAGCTGTTGCAATACTACAACTTCCAGCATGCCCACACTGACTAGGTACAAAACTGATTAAAACAAGGCACTAGGAAACACTCATAGAATTCTGGAAACAACTGCACAGAGCATATGCTATAATCCGCACCCTGCTGAAAAACTCACCAATCTATAAAGCAGTGTTTACCAATTAGGATGCCTGCAGCTGTTGCAAAACTACAACCCCCCCCCCCCCCCAGCATGCCCAGACTGACTAGAAACCAAACTCACTACAACAAGACCCTAGGAAACACATAGAATGCTAGGAACAACTGTACAAAGCATACGCTATAATCCGCACCATACTGTAAAACTCAACAATCTATAAAGCAGTGTTTACCAATCACAATGCCTCCAGCTGTTGAAATACTACAACTTCCAGCATGCCCAGACTGACTAGAAACAAAACTGACAACAACAAGGCACAAGGCAACACACATAGAATGCTGAAAACAAATGCACAGAGCATACGCTATAATCCGTGCAGTTGAAAAAGGCTGTACAGGCCGGAACGCGTGCTGCGTTAACTTATGCCTTAATAAAAAGAAAACTATTTGCATCCAAGATTGGTGTGCCGGGATTCTTTTGTACTTTCATTGGATCACTTATCCCAGGCACCCGCACCGATCCAAGTGCCGACCAAACACACTGTGTACGCTATAATCCGCACCATACTCTAAAACTCAACAATCTATAAAGCAGTGTTTACCAACCAGAATGCCTCTAGCTGTTGCAATACTACAACTCCCAGCATGCCCAGACTGACTAGAAACAATACTGATTAAAACAAGGCACTAGGAAACACTCATAGAATGCTGGAAACAACTGCACAGAGCATGCACTATAATCCGCACCATACTGCAAAAGGCAGCAATCTATAAAGCAGTGTTTACCAATCAGGATGCCTGCAGCTGTTGCAAAACTACAACCCCCCTAGCATGCCCGGACTGACTAGAAACCAAACTGACTACAACAAGACACTATGAAACACACATAGAATGCTAGGAACAACTGCACAAAGCATACGCTATAATACGCACCATACTGCAAAACTCAACAATCTACAAAGCAGTGTTTACCAATCAGAATACCTCCAGCTGTTGCAATACTACAACTCCCGGCATGCTCGGACAGCCTTCGGCTGTCCGGGCATTCTGGAAGTTGTAGTATTGCAACAACTGGAGGCCGGATTGAAGGAATTTTTCTAAATATTTGAAAAAAAATGCACAATAACTTCTGCCTTTCGTTCTCGTCATCTGTTTATTCTCCTCCGCCTACAAAGTGGCGGCGGCGGCTCTTTTCATCCCCTAAACGTGTGAATATCTGCATTGTGCGCCCATCTCCGGGTTGTCGCACGGAATAAGAGACGTATTGTACGGAAAAAAGCGAAAGTCAATAATTTGTGTCCCCGGAGAGGCGCCACCACTTGTTAGGGGGGAGGGGAACAATGGATCTCTGCACTTCTGGAGGCTGCAAATGGAATAAAGCAGGGAAGTGGCCCCCTCGGTCGCCATCTCGGGTCCCCTTTGGCTTTCATCTTTGCGCGGTTCCTCCCAGCACCGCTTACGCCTGATGAAAAGCTCATTTAATCTGTTTGCTTTTCAAAGCGTTCACTTTCCCTCCATTGAAACAGCAGCTTTTCTTTTAATTCATTATTCAAAGTTGCTTTCACGAAGGGCATCAATTATTCATCCTCACCTCCTCCATCTTATTATAAACAGATAATTTGTCACCGGTCGCACTTTTTTTTTTGTACTTTCTGCCACCAGGTCGGAATAAAAAAAAAAAATAATAATAAAAAAAAAAAAATCTCTGCAGCACCACAAGAGTTAATGGAACCCACAGCATGGTCTGTGCATGTTAATATAGAAAAATATAGGAGCAGAGAAAAATTAAAGGAGTATTCCAAGAAAAAAAAACTATTTTTTTCATATCAGCTGGCTCCAGAAAGTTAAACAGATTTGTAAATTACTCCTATTAAAAAATCTTAATCCTACCAGTACTTAACAGCTGCTGAAGTTGAGTTGTTCTTTTCTGTCTGACAACAGTGCTCTCTGCTGACACCTTTGTCTGTCTCAGGAATTGTTCAGAGTAGGAGCAAATCTCCATAGCAAAACTCTCCTGCTCTAGACAGTTCCTGACATGGACAGAGGTGTCAGCAGAGAGCACTGTGGTCAAATTGGAAAGAACAACTCATCTTCAGCAGCTGATAAGTAGTGGTAGGTTTAGGATTTTTTAATAGAAGTAAATTACAAATCTGTTTAACTTTCTGGAGCCAGTTGATATGAAAAAAATAGTTTTTTTTACTGGAGTAACCCTTTAAAGGGTTTTTCTACGGGGGGGGGGGGGGGGGGGGGCGCCTTTGAGCGTGACGCTTTGCATCTCTACTTCACCTGGCATGGCGCCATATATTTCTTAGTGGCTGTACCTGGTATTGCAGCTCAGTTCATACATGGAAGTGAGTTGCCAGACAGCTGCAGTACCGAGCATGGCCACTACAAAATGTATGGCATTGTGGCCTTGTTTGTTCACACTAAATATTTTGAACGGAATCAGGCAGTAGGACTGCGCAGCACTGCGCCGTCACCATTAACAGCTATGCAGTGCTTGCCGACTTCTGCGCAAAGAATGAACATGTTCTTTCTTTGCATGGAACAATTTCAGCGGCGGAAATTCCACAGTGTGAATGGGTCTGCGGAAGACCCATTCACACTAATGTTGCTCTATTTCCGACGCGCAATTCAGCGCTAATTGCTCAGTGTGAACATACCCTTAGAGGGACATGGCCCTTGTACATCAATGAATGTGCGGTATTTGTGCAGTCGGAAACTCCGAATGCAAGTTTTTTCAGTCGGAGATTTTGCAGTGTGAACATTTACCTGTGGTCCTACGTAATACCATAGATCAGTGTTTCCCAACCAGTGTGCCTACTGCTGTTGTAAAACTACAAAGTCCCACAGCCAAAGGTTTCTCCTTCTTCTCATTTCCCCAGCAGGGGGATGCTTGCTCTACCTGTGGCTTGTGCCACTCTGCACCAATAGACCCCCTTCTCTTCTGAGCAAGAGACTTTCAAGCCATGTCGCCACTTCCTCCATCGTTTCCAAACAAGTGTGCCTCCTGCTGTTGCAAAACAACAACTCCCAGCATGCCGGGACAGCCAACGACTCCTTCCTTGTATCTATATCGAATGAAGATGTAAGCCATGTTGCTACAATGCAATTGGTGGGTTGTGCCAAAATGATCCCCTATATGGATTGGTGGGTCATTGCCTAAGAGGATCTACAACACTACCCAGTGCTGGGACCTGGTGGGCCTGAGGAGGCAAAAGCGACAAGAGTGGGGAGTGGGAGAGCTATTTCACCCTTGTCATAGACAGTATGGTTGACTTGCTTGAGCTCTGAATAATCCCCAGATGTAGATGTAAAGTACAGCCAGGATTCTATTTATTCCCAGTAAACACTAATTTGTCTACAACTTTGGCGCAGTTGGCAGCCCGAGTGGCAACGCGGCATCCGACGGCTCCCCTTAAGCAAGGACATAATTTCCTGCATCACTGCTGCGCTGCCACAATTAAAGATCGCCACTTACTGCAATTAAATGTAATGAATAATAATCAGAGCGCGGACGTCTCATTTACACCCGTCATTTATTTCTCCCCGTTAATGCCGCCGCCAATTAGTCAGATATGTGCAGTATCCCGTCCGCCGCTGGCAAAATGTTGTTAGACACTTGTTATGCAAACAACCTTTATAGTCTTGCATCGGAACGAGAAGAATTCTCCTCCGTAGGCTGCACTTCAGTTATTTGCACTGAAAATATGAGATGTTTATTAAAAAAAAAAAAAAAAATTTACAAAAAAACTCCGGCAGGTACTCGGCGTGTACGAGCGGCATCCTCCCCGCCGGGGATCGGCATCGGAGCACACTCCTTCTATACAAATCAGATCATTGCTTCTTTAATAAAAATAAAAATAAATTAATAAATAAAGTGAAAATAAAAAATATATACTAATATCAACAACTTTTTTTAAACCCTTTAACGTTACAGTTCTTTTTAGCGACGGTGTTTTCTTGATCGGTCGTCGCCTAATTTTGTTTTCCCGTCAGCATGACCATATGAGGGCTTGTGTGTTTTGTGGGACAAGCTCTATTTTTAATGCAGTGTTTTCCCAAACAGACTTTGGCTGTCTGGGCATGCTGGGAGTTGCAGTTTTGAAACAGCTGGGGACACAAAGTTTGGTAAACACTGTTTTAATGGAACATTTTAACGTACCATTTGAAGCAGTAAGAACCTTTTAACCCCATAAGGATGTAGATGCACATCCTGGTGACCTGGTACTTGATGCACCAGGATGTACATCTATGTTCTGCAGTGTTTCCAGTCTGTGAAGCGGGCGCTTTGGCTGTCCGGGCATGCTAGGAGTTGTAGTTTTGCAACACCTGGGGACACATTGTTTCGAAGTTTTAATGGCACACTTTAAAGGGCTACTCCAGCCCTAAGACATCTTATCTCCTATCCAAAGGGGACCCCCGCAATCTAGCATGCAACACCCACCTGTGAGCACTGCAGGAAGCGCTGGAGGCTCCAAGTCTTACGTCTCCCGGCCACGGGGACTGAGTATCATGACATCACAACTCTGCCCCCCGTGTGACCTCACCCCCTGCCCCCTCAATGCAAGTCTATGGGAGGGGGCGTGGCGGCCGCCACGCCCCCTCCCATAGACTTGCATTGAGGGGGCGGGGCATGACATCACACAGGGGCGGAGTCGTGATGTCATGATAGCCTCCAGCGCTTCCTGCAGTGCTCACAGGTGGGTGTTGCATGCTAGATTGTGGGGGTCCACAGAGGCGGAACCCCCGCGATCAGACATCTTATCCCCTATCCTTTCAATAGGGGATAAGATGTCTTAGGGCCGGAGTACCCCTTTAAAGTACCATATGAAGCAGTAAGAACCTTTCAACCCCATAAGAATGTAGATGCACATCCTGGTGACCTGGTACTTGATGCTCCAGGATGTACATCTATGTTCTGCAGTGTTTACAGTCTATGAAGCAGGTGCAGGAGCAGCACTCACTTCATAGACTGTGAGTGATGGCTGCTATCAGAAACTGTGCACTTACTAAGAGTTCACCTGTGGTGTCCCAGAGCAGGATATAGTCGCTGTCTGAACTCTGTTCGGGTGGCTGCTTTCCTACTAGGTGCCTGTCTCTGAGTTTTTCAGAGTTCTATTATGAAAATGTATTTTATTGTGTTTTTCAGTATTTAATGTCTACTGTGCCTCCACCACTAGGGGCCCCACCCAGGTCTCAGTGTGGCACAGAAGAAGGTGCGTTGACTCTGCTGCCTCCAATGTTGTTGTTTCAGCTAATAATTCCGATCCCGCAGTAACTATTAGGATAGCGCTGGCTTCTTTGGGGGAGACAGCTGCTGCCACCCACCATGTTATCGTTAGCTCTGATTAAGCTGTGTTTACTGAAAGGCGTTAAATATCTATAAATGTATTTCACGCTTGTTGTTTGTGATGGAAGCAAAAACGTGCGGCATTCAGGGGAAAACAGATTTATCTCCAATTCCAGAAGAAATATAACGCTCTAAAAATGTGCACAACTCTATCTGCTTCTCTATCATCTACTGCAGAGCCTTCCAAACTGTGTGTCGCAACACATGAGTGTGTCCCCAGGGGTGTCAGGGGACCATCCCATTCCGTACCGGCAGCAGCTGGTCAATGTTCTTAAGTGGCCACAGTCGCGCGCACTTTAAAGGGGTACTCCACTGGCCAGCGTTTTGAACATTAAAGGGGTACTCCGCCCCTGGCATCTTATCCCCTATCCAAAGGATAGGGGATAAGATGTTAGATCGCCGCAGTCCCGCTGCTGGGGACCCCGGGGATCGCCACTGCGGCACCCCGCCATCATTACTGCACAGAGTGAGTTCGCTCTGTGCGTAATGACGGGTGATACAGGGGCCGGAGCAGCGTGACGTCATGGCTCCGCCCCTCATGACATCACGGCCCGTCCCCTTATTGCAAGTCTATGGCAGGGGGCGTGACGACCGCCACGCCCCCTCCCATAGACTTGTATTGACGGGGGCGGGCCGTGACGTCACGAGGGGCGGAGCCGTGACGTAACGATGCTCCGGCCCCTGTATTGCCCGTCATTACGTGCAGAGCGATCTCGCTCTGCGCAGTAATGATAGCGGGGTGCTGCAGCAGCGATCCCCGGTGTCCCCAGTGGATGACATAATCTCATACAGGATAATGAGGTCACTGGACTCCAATGGCCTCCACAGTCACCAGATTTCATCCAATAGATCACCGCTGGGATGTGGTGGAACCCGAGATTCTCATCATCATGGATGTGCAGCCGACCAATCTGGAAGTAATCCACATCTACAGCTACACATATACAGGGGTGTGCACAGCTGATACTGAAGCCTTTATATTGTATTATATTAAATTGTACTGACTGCAGACTTGTTGTTATTAATTACAGCCAAAATGTGGTTATTGTTGCATATTAGAGGGGTATTCCACCCCAAGACATCTTATCCCCTATCCAAAGGATGGGCATAAGATGTCTGATCGTGGGGGTCCTGCCACTGGGGACCCCCGCGATCTCTGTGCTACACCTCGCATTCGTTTAGAGCGTCGGGTTCATCACCGGAGGCTCGTGATGTCACGGCTGCCCCCCGTTCATGACGTCTAGGTCACGCCCCCTCGATGCAAGTCTATGGGAGGGGGCGTGACAGCAGACTTACTTTGAGGGGGCGTGGCCATGATGTCACGAGTGGGGCATGACCGTGACGTTACAAGCCTCCGCCCAACACAATCGCCAGTCACCTGGTACGAAGCGAAGTTCATCACCTGAGGCTCGTGATGTCACGGCTGCACCCGTTTGTGACATCATGGTCACGCCCCCTCGATACAAATCTATGGAAGGGGGCGTGGCGGTAGACTTACATTGAGGGGGCATGGCCTAGATGTCACGAACGGGGCATGACCGTGACGTTGCGAGCCTCCGCCCCGCAATCGCCAGTCATCCGGCACGGAGCAAAGTTCACTCCGTGCACCAGGGTCTGGGGTGCCGCAGCCGTGATTCTGGGAATCCCCTGCGATCAGACATCTTATCCCCAATCTTTTGAATAAGGGATAAGATGTCTAGGGTTGGAGTACCCCTTTAAGGGCCAAGAACTGAATTGATAGAATTTATAAGGCTCACTTGAAACTGCAACATAGACACCACATTTAAGTCTTTTTTTTTTTTGCACTGTCCTCTATGTGTCTCGATAGACTCCCTGCACTGCTCACCTGGAAACCCCTGTGTATTGATCATTCGGCTGCCTGCGTGTCCCTCATTATCAGTGCAGACACAGCCAGGACTTTACAGTCTGATTTCATTTCGCTGCATCTTCTAATCGTAACATCATCTCGTCCAGAAGTAAATGGACCTTACAGGTTTTAATTTTGAGGAGCGCAGATCTCTGAGTGATCGGAGACTGATATCTCGCTGTCTGCCGTGCATGCAAATAGCACAAACCCCAGCTCCCAGTGCATTGGAAAACAACTCAGACTTCTGTATTTATAACAACAACTGAGCGTCTTCCAATATGGAGCCATAGCCCCCCCCTCCCCCCAATATAAGACCATAGGGTTTTATTTGGGATCCATATTTTATTCTCCATTCTGGGGCAGGATATGCTCATTGAAGCTCCATGGCCCCTTAATATGGCTGATTAGTGGGTACACTTATCTTAACTACCCCTTCAGCATAAGGCTTGTGTGGTCCTCCATTGTGTCTTTTCCTTTGCTGGATGAATGTTGGCAACTGTGGATATCTGCAATGCCCTGGCCAGGTCTAGGAGGAGTTGCAATCACGATGCCAGTTTGGTAAAACTAACATGTAAACTTTATTGTCCACCACAAACGCGAGACTCTAGATCTCTCTGTCAATGTAAAAATGGCTTTGCCAATCAAACTTTGTTGGCCACCACAAATGCATTTCGAGACTCTAGATCTCTTTGTCAACGTGACCATGGATTTGTCAATCAAACTTTATTGACCACCACAAACGTGATTCGAAACTCTAGATCTCTTTGTCAATGTGAACATGGCTTTGCTAATCAAACTTTATTTACCACCACAAATTCGCTTCGAGACTCTAGATCTCTTTGTCAATGTGAACATGGCTTTGCCATGTTCACATTGACAAAGAGATCTAGAGTCTCGAAACACGTTTGCGGTGGTCAATAGAGTTTGATTGTTAGCTTAACCAAACTGGCGTCTTGATTGCAACTCATTTGGTTGGTACCGCCCCTCCAACCTAGATCTTTCCTTCTCCATTGGGGACTACTACCTATCCTTCAGATTGGTCAGGAGGCTTCCAAGACACCGATAACAGTGAGGCAGCACCAGCATCTTCAGGATATATTTCAATGTTATTTCCAGTTGTTGTGACTTTGACACAACTGTGTAAGGTAAGCAGATTTTCTTGTATACTTCTTACCCCTCTGTACTAAGACAATACTACCCTTCGAGAAGCTCTGCCCTGATTTTCTTTCATTAGATATCCAAGAGCCGCGTTGGCATGTAGAGACGATGGAGTGTTCCTAGTGGAGGCCATAGTTGAAGAACCTAGTGAGTATACATGACATTGTTGTAGATAGAAGATTCTCCTACTGAGCTAAAGGGTCTGTATGTCCCAGTGACTTACTGATGAGCACCCAACCTTATCCTACTACATCTGCTATTGAGTGTAAAATTTTATAAAAGAAAAGCAAAAGACCTAAGATGAAGAGTTTGTAGTGTCAGATCATGTAGTGAAGCTTCCTAAACTACGTCCTGTGTTGGCCTGTCCATTCTACTTTGGAATTGCTTCTGGCCTCCTCAAGGAGATTAGATACAGTGTTCAGTATCTAGTGCAATTTCAAGAGCTTTTTGAAGCTTTATATAAGGGAGTTGATGAGGTATGACCGATAGCACCTACTGTGGGCTTTAATGCAACAGTTTACTGCCCTGCGGCTACCACTGCAAGCTAAGGCCAGGGCCAGCTCTGCCTATAAGCAAAATAGGAAGCTGCCTAGAGCGCCCTCTTAATGGGGGCGCCACTCTGCCCACTGCAGTAAAGTTAGCCAACATCCAAAGCACCCGCCTGTCCGAAGCACCTGCCCATCAAGCAAAACCCCACCACGCTGATCCCACCCGTTATATAATAATAAGCATTTTTCAACCTGCTGGAGGATCGCAGCGCCACCTCCGAGGCAGACAGGGAGAATCACTAAGGTCAGGCCGTTCAACACCCTGACATCCTGTGCGCCTCCATACATTGGGAGAAGCCAATGGGCGGGGTCAAAATGAGCTTTCGCCTAGGGTGGCAAAAATCCTTGCACCAGGCCTGGCTAGGGCTGAATGGTAGTGATAAGACATGGCATGAACCTGCCCATATCTGAGGTAGTCTTTGTGTTTTGCAAGGACACTCTGAGGCAGTAGAGTACAGCATGTTCCAAGTGGTGTGTTTTTAGGAGCATTTAGCCATGTTAAGATCTCCCTTGGTGGTCGAGAATATTACCAAGCCTTGGTGAAGTCAACATTTTACAGGGGTACTCCACTGGAAAAAAAAAATATTTAATCAACTGGTGCCAGAAAGTTAAACTGATTAGTAAATTACTTCTAATAAAAAATCTTAATCCTTCCAGTACTTATCAGCTGCTGTTATAATCCACAGGAAGTTATTTTCTTTTGAAATTTCTTTCCAGTCTGACTACAGTGCTCTCTGCTGACACCTCTGTCCATTTTAGGAACTGTCAAGAGCAGGATAGGTTTTCTATGGGGATTTGCTCCTGATCTGGACAGTTCCTAAAATGGACAGAGGTGTCAGCAGAGAGCACTATGGTCAGGCAGAAAGGAAATTCAAAAAGAAAAGAACTTCCTATGGATCATAGCAGCAGCTGATAAGTACTGGAAGGATTAAGATTTTTTAATAGAAGTAATATACAAATCTGTTTAACTTTCTGGCACCAGTTGATTTAAAACATTTTTTTTTCCAGTGTACCCCTTTAATATTAATGTGTTGCCTCAAGCTGCTACCTGTTCAAGGATTCTGGGACAGTTTTATAAATGAAACACACTGCACCAAAACATGTCAAAATTTAGGCATAGCTTTTTAAGCCAATGACAAGCCTAAAGCCACCATGATAAATTTGCCACATACTCAGTCTGTCTAGTTTCAATTAGTTGCGGACAGTATTGATAAATCTTGACCACTGTCTTGGTTTCTACCTTCAATATGAAGAATCCAGGCCATAAATATTATAATCTCAAAAAAAATTCTAAATAAAAAATACAAAGAAAAATAAACTTTTTCCTATAATTTTGTGATGCACATATAGTAGTTCCAGATCATTTGTGACTTGCGGCGGCCTGACATCCTTGTAGAACATGGGAATTATGGCTGGGCTCCTGAGCCAGCGTCCCTGCCTGTTTCCCATTAGTGGGAGACATGACATATACCTTGGAAAGAGTGTCTTGACAAACTCAGTAGGAACCTTGCGGGGCGGAGGGTTAAAGAGGCTAATTATACATCTAATACGTTAATTACGGCTTTGTGCTGTCTCGCGAGCTGCCTACATGTTATATAAGCCTGGGATTATAATAAGGCTTGGAGTCACTTCTGAAAGCAGCAGGATCTCATTTAAGGAGGGCAAACTTAAGAATTATGTCCTATTAGCAAAGCTAATTAATTCAGGACTCCGAGCGGACGACAGCTTCAATATCACAATGAAACACTACGAAAGTCTCCTGGCTCTGACAAACTCCATTCCCATTAACCAAGACTCGGGGAACTACTAAAGCTGAACTCCAGTGTAGTCACTGCTCAGAGGGATTCATCACCGCCTCACACCTCGAGGGGGTCCGGGCTTACGATGCTCCTCAAAGCCTTCATTCGGGAATACCACAATGTCTTACTTTACTTTGTCTTAACTTCTTATCTAGATAATCTCCAGTTCATTTCATGTAGCAAGATAGACAGTCCCTTGCCAAAATCCTGAAAATGTTGAACTCCCCATAATAAGGATGTAAAAAACACAACATGAGAACACAGTCTTCTTACCTGCCCCACTCCAATCATTTCTGTAATGGAGGCTCTAGTAAGTAGTGACAATGATGTTATGGTCAATATAGGGCTCCAGTATAGAAGAAGATTACAGACTGGAATGGGACTGATAATAGCTATGCACATTGCACTTTTAAAAATATTTTTAATAAAAGTCATCTATGTAGATTGCTGGTTACTGTATAGCCTCGAGGCTAACCAGCGATGCTCAGCAATGCTAGTTATCTCCTTACCTGCTGGGTTAATGCAGAGCACTCAGCCTACTATGGTGGGAAGGGGGTACAGTAACCAGTGATCTGTATAGATTGCTGGTTATTGTCTGTGCCTCCTTCTCAGCCTGAGGTGCACCTGTGGCTGTACAGCTGCGAGAACAGCTCAATGCAGGGACTCACAGCAGTAAAGTGACTGGAGTCTGGGTTCTGGTACAGTACACAGTGGCTCTCTGCCCCACTGTATACCATATGACCAGAGGAGACAGCTTTGAAGGGGTTCTCCGGCGCTTAGACATCTTATCCCCTGCTGCTGGGGACCCCCGTGATCTTGCATGCAGCACTCCGTTAAGATCAGTCCCCGGAGCACATTCGCTCCGGGTCTGATTACTGGCGATCACGGGGGCCGGAGCATTGTGACGTCACAGCTCCGCCCCCGTGTGGCATTACGCTTCGCCCCATGTGACATCATGCTCCGCCTCCCCCAATTCAAGCCTATGGGAGGGGGCTCATTTACTAAGAGTGAAGTTTTCTTTGTGGGTTTTTGTTTCCGACAGGTATTTTTCCAATGGTATTTACTATTTTACCTTGAACTAGCTGAGTAGCCGACGTTGCCCAGTTTTTCCTTCCTAATCCTATTTGGGGAGTAAAATCAACAAAGAAGGAAGCTTTTGATATCATATATCGACATCATAATCCGACCTCATATCCCAACCTCATATCCTGTCCTCAGGTGGGACTTATTTTTTATGAAGATATTGTAAGCTGAAAACAGAAGGCGACGTGGCTTTGTGGGACTGAGTGTGATTTGCAAGCCAGACCGATGCACAAAAAGGGTAGATAATAAAAGGGGTGGGGCATAAAATGTGGGCATTTCTTTGTGAGATGGGGTGTGGCTTGCAAGCCGGATTGCCACATTCACCAGGAGCGGCAGAGCGGAGCTTGTGGAGTAAAGTACTGGATGTCCCATATACTTGCATGGGACTTGAAACAAAAAAAATATCTTTTATGTAAGGGTGTAGGTAAGGGTTAATTTAAGTATCATATCTTTTTATATGACATATAAGTAATATGTGTACAAGGTATTATTGAAATATCTCCAGCCGTACGGAAGTTATGTGGGAACATACATTTCCCTTTGATTTGCATGGGACTTTAAACAAAAACACCGACACTCAGAAATGGTGGTAGTTAAGAGTTAAATTAACTATCCGATATTTTAAGTGGACATATAAGTAACATGTGACCAAGTATTATCGAAATATCTCCAGCCGTTTGGAAGTTATGCAGTAACATATATTTCCTATAGAGTTGTATGGGACTTTAAACAAAAACCCGACCCTGGCAAATGGGGGGTGAGTAAGGGTTAAATCACCTATCCTATGTTTGTATGTTTGTTGTTGACATATAAGTAACTTGTGTGCCAAGTTTCATGTTAATATCTTTAGCCGTTGGATGATGGATGATGCTGGAACATACACACACACACATACACACATATACACACACATACACACATATACACACACATATACATACACACACATATACACACACATACATACATACACACATATACACACACACACACATACACACATATACACACACATACACACATACATACACACATATACATACATACACACACATATATACACACATACATACATACACACATATACACACACATACATACATACACACATATACACACACACACACATACACACATATACACACACATATATACATACATACACACATATACATACATACACACACATATATACACACATACATACACACACATATACACACACATACACATACACACACATATACATACACACACATATACATACATACACACACACATATACACACACATACATACATACACACACACATATATATGCACACACATATATAGATTTGGCCATTTTCCCTACGTTTTGCTTTTTTTTCACACATACTTTGTGCTGTCTGGTTTTCCAGAGCTCGAATCCCCCAAATTTTATGTGGAAAAATGAGTAAATTTGTGTTTTTTTTCCCTGATGGCCATCCCCTCTGTAGGGTTTTCTGAGTAAAGTGGAGAGTTAGTAGGGTTTTTTGGATTTTTGTTGTTGGAAATTTTGGCGCACGACCTATGTGACAAAAAAAAATCTACTTGGAAAAGCCTTAGTAAACAAAACCAAATGTGTGACCACAGCCTTTATACCTCTTACTTGTACAGTCTGTTCTTCATCTGTAATGACAGCTGTAGTGACCATGACATTATGGCTCCAGTATAGAAGATTACTAAACCAATCCCTCAACTTACAATGGCCTCAACATACAATAGTTTCAACATACAATGGTCTTTTCTGGCCCATTGTAACTTGAAACCAGACTCGACATACAATGCTATGGAATCTGCGAAACGTATCAAGGGCTGGAAGAACTCACCAATCAGAATGGATATTTCACTGGTAAAACCCCTGTATTCCTAAAGTGCATGCAGTGACTGGTGTCTGGTAGCGCCCCTCTACAGTACAGGGAGGTACTACATGTTCTGTACTCTTTACCTGTACCAGGGTTAGCTGCTCCTTTGGGCACCAGGTGAGGGCGGCTCCATTTTCCTTTTATTAGGACACTGTGTACTGTACAGGACCCTGAAGAAGCTCCTGTCCTCTACATAGACCAGTGTTTCTCAAAGAGGTTGCCTCCAGCTGTTGCAAAACTACAACTCCCAGCATGCCCGGACAGCCTTTGGCTGTCCGAGCATGCTGGGAGTTGTAGTTTTGCAACAGCTGGAGGCACCTTGGTTGGGAAACACTGAAATAGACAGTGATTACAACTCCCATCAGATCTTTCTTACTTTTATGTGTAAGGATTTGCTTTATCTATATTAGTTATCTACTTATTTTTCTTTAATCCTCACTTTTTCTTATCTTTGGATGACATTTTGGTGGCTTCAGAACTAATTCCCAGGTTTCCATAGAGTTCTGGACTCAACATATGATGGTTTCAACATACAATGGTCGTCCTGGAACCGATTAATATTGTAACTTGAGGGACTTTGGGTCATAGTTCAGGTGAAGAGGAGTAGAATGAGGGGTCACAGAAATCCGTTCAGCAGTTCAGAAAATATTGTCCCCGTAGCCTAAATGCTGAGCTGGATTGCTGCGCCACAGAGGTTGGTCACGCTTCCCAGCCTTCTCCTGTATGCAGCGTGATGCCCGCCTATCGTCTGAATATTCATTAATATGCACGCTCATGTCCTAGTGATGTGAGAGCCTGCGGTCACATGAGCGTTCTGCTCTTCACACTAGCAGAGTGGTCACATGACTTCGTGCCCTCACGTCATTAGGACATTAGAGTGCCTATTGCGTGGGCGTCCAGTGATCTAGGCTTTTTAAAAAGAAAAAAAAACTAAACTAAATTTTTGTTGATCCCGGTTAAAAACACCTTCACTTCCAATGCTGTTTAGCCCTGAATAAATGTGGAAGGGGAAGTGCAAGTAATAGGTTTGGTTTTGGAGAGTCAAAGAAAAAGTGCCGGTCACCTCCCTGCCCCACCACCCCAGGAGATCGTAAGGAAAGGTTTGGATGCATAAAATCTGCAGCATAGCAAGGGACCAGCAAAGAGGACTATATCATTCTTTATATAATAGCAATGAAGTTACCAAATAATAGCGCTATACCAGAACAAAAACTACTTGTATGTACCAAGATTATATAAAGGCTAAATAATACCGCCACATCAGGAGCTCAGCACCACACGATTAAGGGAGATTTATCAAAACCTGTGCAAAGGAAAAGTTGCCCAGTTGCCCATGGCAACCAATCAGATTGCTTCTTTCATTTTGCAGAGGCCTTGTTGAAAACGAAAGAAGCGAGCTGATTGGTTGCTATGGGCAACTGGGCAACTTTTCCTTTGTACATGTTTTGATAAATCTCCCCCATTGACTATAATTTAGCACTATACTGTAACTGCATAAAACACAATGGCCCAGATTTATCAAACTGTGTGAGAGAAAAGGTGGAGGGATTTTTCCACAGCAACCAATCACAGCTCAGCTAACAAGCTCAGGTAAAGTGAAACCTGAGCTGTGATTGGTTGCTGTGGGAAAATCCCTCCACTTTTTCTCTCAAACAGTTTGATAAATCTGGGCCAATATATTAAAGGCATTGGGGGGTAAGTTTTCATTGTGTTCTTTTGCTTCTTTTGATCTACATTTGCGATATTGGCCCTCATTTACTATTTCAACATATTTTGTCGGGTTGTGCGCCAGATTCTGCGCCACAAATTCTGTCTGCGCCAGAATTTGCGCCAGAATTGAGGAAACCCCGACTGACTCTCCATTTTGCTAAGAAAACCCGAACAAGGGGCGTGGCCGCCGATAAAAGGGGCGCGGTCTCCGAAAAGGGGCGTGTTCCCGACATTTTCACAAAAACACAACATATTTACTAAGGTTTCCACATAAAATGTGGTGGATTTGAGCTGAGGAAAACCCGACAGATCAGAGCAGGTGTAAAAAAAAAAAGCAAAGTGCAGGGAAAGTGGAAAATGTAGGGAAACCTTAGTAAATACCGTGGAAAATAAATTGTAGGGAATTAAAACCCACAAAGAAACCTACACAACAGTCTTAGTAAATCAAGGCCATTCTGATATTTTTGAGCTAATTGCAGGTTTATTTTAGCGTTGTTTTTTTTTTTCAAAGTTCTAAAATCTGACATTTTGACCTTTTGGTGTTGCTAGACCATTTTTTAATGGGGTACTCCCCTCCTAGACATCTTATCCCCTATCCAAAGGATAGGGGATAAGATGTCTGATCGCGGGGGCCCCCACAATATAGCATGCAGCACCCACCGTATCTGCTTCCGGAAGCTCTGGAGGTTCTGGCTCCCGACCACGGGGACGGAAAATCGTGACGTCACCACTCCGCCCCCGTGTTACATCAGGCCCAACCCCCTCAATGCAAGTCTATGGGGTGGGGCCTGACATCACACTGGTGCGGAGTCATGGCGTCATGATCTTCCGTCCCCGTGGTCAGGAACCAGAACCTCCAGAGCTTCTGGAAGCAGATACGGTGGGTGCTGCATGCTATATTGCGGGGCCCCCGTGATCAGACATCTTATCCCCTATCCTTTGGATAGGGGATAAGATGTCTAGGGGTGGAGTACCCCTTTAACCCCTTAACGACGCAGGACGTATATTTACGTCCTGCGCCGGCTCCCGCGATATGAAGCGGGATCGCGCCGCGATCCCGCATCATATCGCGTCGGTCCCGGCGCTAATCAACGGCCGGGACCCGCGGCTAATACCACACATCGCCGATCGCGGCGATGTGCGGTATTAACCCTTTAGAAGCGGCGGTCAAAGCTGACCGCCGCTTCTAAAGTGAAAGTGAAAGTGACCCGGCTGCTCAGTCGGGCTGTTCGGGACCGCCGCGGTGAAATCGCGGCGTCCCGAACAGCTGATCGGACACCGGGAGGGCTCTTACCTGCCTCCCCGGTGTCCGATCGACGAATGACTGCTCCGTGCCTGAGATCCAGGCAGGAGCAGTCAAGCGCCGATAATGCTGATCACAGGCGTGTTAATGCACGCCAGTGATCAGCATTAGAGATCAGTGTGTGCAGTGTTATAGGTCCCTATGGGACCTATAACACTGCAAAAAAAATGTAAAAAAAAAGTGTTAATAAAGGTCATTTAACCCCTTCCCTAATAAAAGTTTGAATCACCCCCCTTTTCCCATAAAAAAAATAAAACAGTGTAAAAAAAATAAAAAATAAACATATGTGGTATCGCCGCGTGCGTAAATGTCCGAACTATAAAAATATATCATTAATTAAGCCGTACGGTCAATGGCGTACGCGCAAAAAAATTCCAAAGTCCAAAAAAGCGTATTTTGGTCACTTTTTATATCATTAAAAAATGAATAAAAAGTGATCAAAAAGTCCGATCAAAACAAAAATCATACCGATAAAAACTTCAGATCACGGCGCAAAAAATGAGTCCTCATACCACCCCATACGTGGAAAAATAAAAAAGTTATAGGGGTCAGAAGATGACATTTTGAAACGTATAAATTTTCCTGCATGTAGTTATGATTTTTTCCAGAAGTGCGACAAAATCAAACCTATATAAGTAGGGTATCATTTTAACCGTATGGACCTACAGAATAATGATAAGGTGTAATTTTTACCGAAATATGCACTGCGTAGAAACGAAAGCCCCCAAAAGTTACAAAATGGCGTTTTTTTTTCGATTTTGTCGCACAATGATTTTTTTTTCCGTTTCGCTGTGCATTTTTGGGTAAAATGACTAATGTCACTGCAAAGTAGAATTGACGACGCAAAAAATAAGCCATAATATGGATTTTTAGGTGGAAAATTGAAAGGGTTATGATTTTTAAAAGGTAAGGAGGAAAAAACGAAAGTGCAAAAACGGAAAAACCCTGAGTCCTTAAGGGGTTAAAGTGACGGATGCAGTGTTCACAAATTTATTATCTGTGTGTTTTAGATTTTTGAGCAAATTTTGCCGCAACTGGAGTGAACCCCCCCCCCACAAATCTAGACCAACTCCCGGCCAGGTCTAAAATAGATAACTACTCCTGTCTGTTTGCCAAAAAAAAAAAATCATCATCCAGAGTGAAAGAGAGGGAGAGAGAATAAGAACATTTAAAGACATAAAAAGTAAAAAATAAAAAAAAACATGCAAAGGAAAAATAAAATAGTTGTCCATATGAAACAATCAGATATATTTGTTAATGTACCAAAAAAAGAATATTAAAGACGTAAGAAACAATAAGATTGTTAGGAATGGCCAAAATCTCACAATTTCATGTTCCCAAGTTTAAAAAAATATCCGACAAAAGGATGATAACATAATAAAAAAAGTGAAAGGTAAGAAAAAAAAAGAAAAATCTGTTCAACTGCATTGAGGGGGTGTGGCCGTGAGGTCAATAAAGTTTTATTTTTCCTGGCCTGCGGCGAGGTAAACCACTATCCAAATGTGAGGGAGACTCTTTGCAGACCTTCTTTTAGACATTAATTTGCCTTAAAATTAAAACTAAAAACTAATTAAGCCAAACACACAGTCACTCTTCTATTGTATTGTGTGCAGCGCAGCATTATGAAGAGTCCGGAGAGCGCTACCATGGCCCGCCCGTCGCACCCGCCCGGCATGTTACAATGACATTAAACCCCCATGGCACAATGTAAATGTATGGTGCTCTAGCGTGTCATTTTGTGCGCAGCACCGTACATTTACCATGCCGCTATGGAGTGAGCGCATCAGGAGCTACACTCACTACATAGCAGGTGAGTTTTAGAGGTGACTCCCTGATAATAGCAGACATCAGTGAGCCCACTGATGTCTGCCATTAACGCTATAGATGGCGTGATCAATACTGATCACGGCATCTAGAGTGAAAAATTTGGCAGTACAGGTTAGGGTGGGCTTAACGGACCTCCTCTGTGCATTTGCGACGGTCCGTTGAGAGCAAATGACTGCCGGAGGTCCCTTACCAGCCTCCGGCATCTGGGACAGTCGATCTTCTTGTACAACTAGGCTGTACAAGAAGATCACAGATAGTACTGATCAGGCTATGGTATTACATACTACTGAACAGTACAATGCTTGCATGTAAGAGTATAAGCGTTCCCTATGGGGAAACTATTTGGTATCCAGTGGCAAAGAGTTGCAGTTGCGACCGGGTCCATTAGCCTGGTTGCAACTGCCTTAGGGTATGTTCACATGAGCAGATCCACAGCATATTTAAAGGGGTACTCCGGCGCTAAGACATCTTATCCCCTATCCAAAGGTGGCGGGATCCCTGCAATCAGGCATCTTATCCCCTATCCTTTGGATAGGGGATAAGATGTCTTAGTGCCGGAGTACCCCTTTAACACTGTGGATCCACTGCTGAAGAACTGCTGCATGGTGCCTTTACATGTGCCTGCTCGGAGCGGCAATACGCCGCGCATGCACAATGTACTCGCACACATCACGGCCGCTCCCCCTGCTCCATTAGCTAGGCCAAAAGCTGCCGCGATGTGCGAGTATACTGCGCATGCGCACGGTGACTCGCACATCGCAGTGTGTCTGCTCGGAGCGGCGTATTGCTGCTCCAAGCAGGCACACGTAAAGGCACCATGCAGCAGTCCTTCAGCGGTGGATCCGCAGCATAAAATACGCTGTGGATCCTTTCGTCCGAACGTACCCTTTGGGCATTGACAGTGGAGGGGCGTCAAAACTGAATCTCCACCCACTGGCAGGGGATTTGGATCAGAGGTGCCCCCCCCCCCCCCCCCCCAAGAAGGTAAAAGTAATGGTGATGCGTACCGTGTGCCACTCAGTACTTTACATGAGCAGGGAACATGAATCGGCAGACACACCCGTTCCTATAGACGTGAATGGAGGGGGGCGTGGCCCTGACATCACAATCACTGCTTCCTGCTCCGAGCATTCTGAAGAAAATGTTCAGAAAGCTGGTGCACTGGAGTATCCCTTTAAATGTATGGTCAAAATTTGAAAAAACAAACAAAAAAAAAAACAAAAAAAACTTTTGAAAAAAGCTCCCTCCTGCAATGCTGCTTTGTCTCTGCTTGGAGCAAAGTTGGGAGCAGCTTGATGTAGATGTTTTTAATGGTTCCATAATTTAGAGAAATATATCTATACAGTGACTCCCCCGACCTACGAGGGCCCCGACATACGATCATTTCAACATAAGATCACTCTAAGAGGCCATCGAATGTTGAAGGCAGCATCAACATACGATGCTTTTGTATGTCGGGGCCATCGCATAAACGGCTATCCGGCAGCGCAGACTGCTTCAGCTACCACCGGATAGCCGTTTACGGTGCCCCGTTTGGTCCGCTGATGATCACTTACCTGTCCTCGGGGCTCCGGCGCGTCCTCTTCGGGATCCCCTGCATCGTCGGCGCTCTCCATCGTCGTCATCACGTCGCTGCGGACGCCGTCCTGTCATCCAATCGGAGCGGCGTGTGTAGTGACGTGATGGCGGTGATGAAGAGCGAGGATGCCGGGAAAGCAGAGGCCTTGCCGGAGCGTCGGGGACACCCCGGGGACGCGGCGACAGAGATGGAGGGCGACATCCAGGGCAGCGGTGATGAGCGGTGACGGAGCGGCGGGGACACGTGAGTATAACTTCCTATACCAGTGGTCTTCAACCTGCTGACCTCCAGATGTTGCAAAACTACAACTCCCAGCATGCCCGGACAGCCGTTGGCTGTCCGGGCATGCTGGGTGTTGTAGTTTTGCAACATCTGGAGGTCCACAGGTTGTAGACCACTGTCCTATACTTTACATTGGATGGATCCCTCAACATACGATGGTTTCAACAAACGATGGTCCATTTGGAACGGATTACCATCGTATGTTGAGGGACCACTGTGTGTGTGTGTATATATATATATATGTGTGTGTGTGTATGTGTATGTATATGTGTATATATGTGTGTATATATATATATATATATATATATATATATATATATATATATATGATCTTATTTTTTGACAATTCCATAATTTATAGGAAAAAGAAAAAAAAATATATATATATATTGCACTTAGCTCAGACAGGGATTAACCCTATAGTGCTGGCCCCTTGACATGAGATGAATTGATTTGGCATAATGGCCGCCCCCTTCAGGGATGGCTGGAATTTGCAGCTGAGATGTCCCCAGAGTCCCTGACACTTACATGAAGCTTTAATCCCTCATCAGCTCAATAAAGTCGATAGTGAAGTTGGGTTATCAGCGCCCGGCCCCGGCCCGGTGTATTCTGCTTCCTCAGTCATTTTCTTTTTGCTGAGGTGACTAAGTACTAATCCCTTATTACTGGAGGATTTGTTCTGCGGCAGATGATGAGCTGGGTCCAGAACTTCGCTCTTGTTGTTTTAATTAGACTTTATAGAAAACGTCTCAATCACCGCCACATACTATAACCGAAGGAACAGCGTCTACCGATACTTCATATCTCACTTTATGAGCCGCCATATGTCTGCAGGTTTATTGACACATAATTTGTCCACGATGCATCAGATGAAACGTCAGAAAATATTATCACATAATTATGGCGATTAATATCCAATGGCGTCCCCCAATAAAAGCGTCAAACCTCAACATCTGTCACATGAAAAAAAACTTCACATACATTATTTAACAAAATCTTGCAAAGAAAAACGGCTCGGCACTGCTCCCATACGCCCAAATATTGACGTTCAAGGACCCATAGTCAGTGCACCTTTAGCGGGGTGCTCAATCCGAGGTATAGAAATAGATGTAACGAAAGAGAAATGACGATGGCACTCACCGCGTACGGGGTGACAGCTGCATTCATTCGATAACCGGCAGATTACAGCATGGGGAGGAGGGACGCCAAGAGCGTGTGAAAGCTTTCTCGTGTGCCAGGTGCACTTCTTCTTCAGTGATTGTCATTTTTTTTCCGTTACAATTATTTAACAAAAGGTGGCAGTATTATAGTAGTTATATTCTTGTATATAGGGGCAGTATTATAGCAGTTATATTCTTGTATATAGGAGCAGAATTATAGTAGTTATATTCTTGTATATAGGAGCAGTATTATAGTAGTTATATTCTTGTATATAGGAGCAGTATTATAGTAGTTATATTCTTGTATATAGGAGCAGTATTATAGTAGTTATATTCTTGTACATAGGTGCAGTATTATAGTAGTTATATTCTTGTATATAGAAGCAGTATGATAGTAGTTATATTCTTGTACATAGGAGGCAGTATTATAGTAGTTATATTCTTGTATATAGGAGCAGTATTATAGTTGTTATATTCTTGTATATAGGAGCAGTATTATCGTAGTTATATTCTTGTATATAGGAGCAGTATTATAGTAGTTATATTCTTGTATATAGGAGGCAGTATTATAGTAGTTATATTCTTGAATATAGGAGCAGTATTATAGTAGTTATATTCTTGTATATAGGAGCAGTATTATAGCAGTTATATTCTTGTACATAGGAGGCAGTATTATAGTAGTTATATTCTTGTATATAGGAGCAGTATTATAGCTGTTATATTCTTGTATATAGGAGCAGTATTATCGTAGTTATATTCTTGTATATAGGAGCAGTATTATAGTAGTTATATTCTTGTATATAGGGGCAGTATTATAGTAGTTATATTCTTGTATATAGAAGCAGTATTATAGTAGTTATATTCTTGTATATAGGAGCAGTATTATAGTAGTTATATTCTTGTATATAGGAGCAGTATTATAGTAGTTATTTTCTTGTATATAGGAGCAGTATTATAGCAGTTATATTCTTGTATATAGGAGCAGTATTATAGTAGTTTTTTTCTTGTATATAGGAGCAGTATTATAGCAGTTATATTCTTGTATATAGGAGCAGTATTATCGTAGTTATATTCTTGTATATAGGAGCAGTATTATAGTAGTTATATTCTTGTATATAGGGGCAGTATTATAGTAGTTATATTCTTGTATATAGAAGCAGTATTATAGTAGTTATATTCTTGTATATAGGAGCAGTATTATAGTAGTTATATTCTTGTATATAGGAGCAGTATTATAGTAGTTATTTTCTTGTATATAGGAGCAGTATTATAGCAGTTATATTCTTGTATATAGGAGCAGTATTATAGTAGTTGTTACGCCGAGCGCTCCGGGTCCCCGCTCCTCCCCGGAGCGCTCGCAACACCCTCGCTACGGCAGCGCCCCGGTCGGATCCTCTGACCGGGTGCGCTGCGATACCGCCTCCAGCCGGGATGCGATTCGCGATGCGGGTGGCGCCCGCTCGCGATGCGCACCCCGGCTTCCGTACCTGACTCTCTCTCCCTCGGTCCTGTCCCGGCGCGCGCGGCCCCGCTCCCTAGGGCGCGCGCGCGCCGGGTCTCTGCGATTTAAAGGGCCACTGCGCCACTGATTGGCGCAGTGGTTCCAATTAGTGTTTTCACCTGTGCACTCCCTATGTATACCTCACTTCCCCTGCACTCCCTCGCCGGATCTTGTTGCCCTTGTGCCTAGTGAAAGCGTTCCCTTGTGTGTTCCTAACCTGTGTTCCAGACCTCCTGCCGTTGCCCCTGACTACGATCCTTGCTGCCTGCCCCGACCTTCTGCTACGTCCGACCTTGCTTTTGTCTACTCCCTTGTACCGCGCCTATCTTCAGCAGTCAGAGAGGTTGAGCCGTTGCTAGTGGATACGACCTGGTTACTACCGCCGCAGCAAGACCATCCCGCTTTGCGGCGGGCTCTGGTGAACACCAGTAGTAGCTTAGAACCGGTCCACTAGCACGGTCCACGCCAATCCCTCTCTGGCACAGAGGATCCACCTCCTGCCAGCCGGCATCGTGACAGTAGATCCGGCCATGGATCCCGCTGAAGTACCTCTGCCAGTTGTCGCTGACCTCACCACGGTGGTCGCCCAGCAGTCACAACAGATAGCGCAACAAGGCCACCAGCTGTCTCAACTGACCGTGATGCTACAGCAGCTACTACCACAGCTTCAGCAATCATCTCCTCCGCCAGCTCCTGCACCTCCTCCGCAGCGAGTGGCCGCTTCAGGCCTACGACTATCCTTGCCGGATAAATTTGATGGGGACTCTAAGTTTTGCCGTGGCTTTCTTTCACAATGTTCCCTTCACTTGGAGATGATGTCGGACCAGTTTCCTACTGAAAGGTCTAAGGTGGCTTTCGTAGTCAGCCTTCTGTCTGGAAAAGCTCTGTCATGGGCCACACCGCTCTGGGACCGCAATGACCCCGTCACTGCCTCTGTACACTCCTTCTTCTCGGAAATTCGTAGTGTCTTTGAGGAACCTGCCCGAGCCTCTTCTGCGGAGACTGCCCTGCTGAACCTGGTCCAGGGTAATTCTTCCGTTGGCGAGTACGCCATACAATTCCGTACTCTGGCTTCTGAACTATCCTGGAATAATGAGGCCCTCTGCGCGACCTTTAAAAAAGGCCTATCCAGCAACATTAAAGATGTTCTAGCCGCACGAGAAAGTCCTGCTAATCTACATGAACTCATTCATCTTGCCACTCGCATTGACATGCGTTTTTCCGAAAGGCGTCAGGAGCTCCGCCAGGATATGGACTTTGTTCGCACGAGGCGTTTTTTCTCCCCGGCTCCTCTCTCTTCTGGTCCTCTGCAATCCGTTCCTGTGCCTCCCGCCGTGGAGGCTATGCAAGTTGACCGGTCTCGCCTGACACCTCAAGAGAGGACACGACGCCGCATGGAGAATCTCTGCCTGTACTGTGCCGGTACCGAACACTTCCTGAAGGATTGTCCTATCCGTCCTCCCCGCCTGGAAAGACGCACGCTGACTCCGCACAAAGTCCTTGATGTCAACTCTGCTTCTCCACGTCTTACTGTGCCTGTGCGGATATCTGCATCTACCTTCTCCTTCTCTACTATGGCCTTCTTGGATTCCGGATCTGCAGGAAACTTTATTTTGGCCTCTCTCATCAACAGGTTCAACATCCCGGTAACCAGTCTCGCCAGACCCCTCTACATCAATTGTGTTAACAATGAAAGATTGGACTGTACCATACGTTACCGCACGGAGCCCCTTCTAATGTGCATCGGACCTCATCATGAAAAAATTGAGTTCTTGGTCCTCCCCAATTGCACTTCCGAAATTCTCCTTGGACTACCGTGGCTCCAACGCCATTCCCCAACCCTGGATTGGTCCACAGGGGAGATCAAGAGCTGGGGTACCTCTTGTTTCAAGGACTGCCTTAAACCGGTTCCCAGTACTCCCTGCCGTGACCCTGTGGTTCCCCCTGTAACCGGTCTCCCTAAGGTCTATATGGACTATGCTGACGTATTTTGCAAGAAACAAGCTGAGACTCTACCTCCTCACAGGCCTTATGACTGTCCTATTGACCTCCTCCCGGGCACTACTCCACCCCGGGGCAGAATTTATCCTCTGTCCGCCCCAGAGACTCTTGCTATGTCCGAGTACATCCAGGAGAATTTAAAAAAGGGGTTTATCCGCAAATCCTCCTCTCCTGCCGGAGCTGGATTTTTCTTTGTATCCAAAAAAGATGGCTCCCTACGTCCTTGCATTGACTACCGCGGACTTAATAAAATCACGGTAAAGAACCGCTACCCTCTACCTCTTATCTCGGAACTCTTTGATCGCCTCCAAGGTGCCCACATCTTTACCAAACTGGACTTAAGAGGTGCTTACAATCTCATCCGCATCAGGGAGGGGGACGAATGGAAAACGGCATTTAACACTAGAGATGGACACTTTGAGTATCTGGTCATGCCCTTTGGCCTGTGCAACGCCCCTGCCGTCTTCCAAGACTTTGTTAATGAAATTTTTCGTGATCTCTTATATTCCTGTGTTGTTGTGTATCTGGACGATATTCTGATTTTTTCTGCCAACCTAGAAGAACACCGCCAGCATGTCCGCATGGTTCTTCAGAGACTTCGAGACAATCAACTTTATGCCAAAATGGAGAAATGTCTGTTTGAATGTCAATCTCTTCCTTTCCTAGGATACTTGGTCTCTGGCCAGGGACTACAAATGGATCCTGACAAACTCTCTGCCGTCTTAGATTGGCCACGCCCCTCCGGACTCCGTGCCATCCAACGTTTTTTGGGGTTCGCCAATTATTACAGACAATTTATTCCACATTTTTCCACCATTGTGGCTCCTATCGTGGCTTTAACCAAGAAGAATGCCAATCCTAAGTCATGGCCTCCTCAAGCGGAAGACGCCTTTAACCATCAAACAATGAAGCTTTATTGATGATATGCATAAGAACATATTAAAATACAGTGAAAAGAAATAAAAGAAAAAAAATAACAATAGCTCCGTAGACCAGGAAACAAATAACAATAGTCAGGTACAAAAGGTAAAATTACAATATACGATTGGAGTACACAATGAAAGTTATATAGGCATATGACACTACACTCTCCCGCTGGCCCCGAACACAACTACAGGTAATAGAGAATATAAAACCCGATATTCCCCCCCAATACCGCATCAGTACAGCGTGAAGGTATGAGTCATATCTGGGCAATAGGTAGAAGAGAGCCAAGGCTCCCACACTCTAGTGAACAGGTCCACCGAGTCTTCCCTGATAGCTGTCAGTTTCTCATTAAGCATAATGGTATTAATCCTGTTAATTACCCCTGCCACCAAGAGGTCCGTCTTTCTCCACTGGGAAGCTATGTAAATACGGGTAGCCAAGAGTACGAATTGGAACAACTTAAACGTACGAAACGGCATCCTTGCGGGTTTATGACCCAGCAGACAGTATACCGGGTCCCTCGGGACTCTATCAGGGAGGATATTGGAAAGAATGCCCAAGACCTCTGACCATAGATCTGTTACCTTAGGGCAGCTCCACCAAGTATGATATAGCGTTCCCCTGACAGTGCATCCTCTAAAACACAATGGAGATACCTCTGGGAAAATAGCGTGAAGTACCGTAGGAACCCTGTACGTCCGGTGCATTAGTTTGATGGAAGTCTCGGACAGGGAAACCTGCCAGCTCCCTTTGCTAATCACGGTACAACACTCCCTCCACTGTGACAAGGTAAGAGATATCCCTAAGTCCTCCTCCCATTGCGCCATGTATTTAAGCTTAGCTTCTGCCGGTGGGGCATTAAAATGTGCGTATAATATGGAGAGAAGCCCAGTTCTATCAGGAGTGTACAGCATGTGTCTTTCAAATGAGGTAGGATCAATTAATCTACCAGATACATTATGAGATCCGTAGAAAGATACTATTTGTCGTGCCCTAAATTGTTCTGAGGCTGGCACACTGAACTGGTGGTGTAGCTGTGTCAAAGTCGGGAAGGTGCTGCCTATCAGAAATCTAGAAAGGTGAGTAAGGTTCCTGTCCGTCCACCATTGAAATGCAGTCGGTGAAAGGCCAGGAGGGAAGAGAGGGTGCGAGAGAAATGGAAGTAAAGGGGAGGGAGAAGATTGCAGTCGAAACTTAAAGCGAACCCGACGCCAAAGAGACAATGCATGTAGAGTTACAAGAGCTGAAGAAGGTAAGTACACTGAAATCGCCTGGCTCGACCACATAAGCGCAGTCAGGGAGTATGGTAGCACCAGGGCCCCCTCCAATTCCACCCACCGTGGAGCGCCCGTTACTATATTAACCTGAGCCAGCTGAGCTATGCGTGCTGCGTAGTAATATTTAATTAAATTGGGTACTGACAAGCCACCTAAACGTTTATGGTAATGCATTATAGGTTTACATATCCTAGGTCTTTTATGGGACCAAACGTAAGTCATAATTTCCTTCTGTAATGTCATTAGGTCAGTTTTGGGAACAGGGATGGGCAGTGCGCGAAAAAGATACAGTATCCTGGGCAAAACCACCATTCTGACCACATTTATCCTACCCACCCAGGAGATATAAGGATAGTCCCACCTCTTCATGTCAGCCTTAACCCCTTAAGGACCGGAGGTTTTTCCGTTTTTGCATTTTCGTTTTTTGCTCCTTGCCTTTAAAAAATCATAACTCTTTCAAATTTACACCTAAAAATCCATATGATGGCTTATTTTTTGCGCCACCAATTCTACTTTGTAATGACGTCAGTCATTTTGCCCAAAAATCTATGGTGAAGCGGGAAAAAAAATCATTGTGCGACAAAATTTAAAAAAAAAACGCTGTTTTGTAACTTTTGGGGGCTTCCGTTTCTACGTAGTACATTTTTCGGTAAAAATGACACCTGATATGTATTCTGTAGGTCCATACCATTAAAATGATACCCTACTTATATAGGTTTGATTTTGTCGGACTTCTGGAAAAAATCATAACTACATGCAGGAAAATTAATACGTTTAAAATTGTCATCTTCTGACCCCTATAACTTTTTTATTTTTCCGTGTATGGGGCGGTATGAGGGCTCATTTTTTGCGCCGTGATCTGAAGTTTTTAACGGTACCATTTTTGCATTGATAGGACTTATTGATCGCTTTTTATTCATTTTTTCATGATATAAAAAGTGACCAAAAATGCACTATTTTGGACTTTGGAATTTTTTTGCGCGCACGCCATTGACCGTGCGGTTTAATTAACGATATATTTTTATAATTTGGACATTTCCGCACGCGGCGATACCATTTATGTTTATTTTTATTTTTATTTACACTGTGTTTTTTCTTTTATGGGAAAAGGGGGGTGATTCAAACTTTTAATAGGGAAGGGGTTAAATGATGTTTATTCACTTTTTTTTTGCACTTTTTTTTTGCAGTGTTATAGGTCCCATAGGGACCTATAACACTGCACACACTGATCTTTTACATTGATCACTGGTTTCTCATAAGAAACCAGTGATCGATGATTCTGCCGCATGACTGCTCATGCCTGGATCTCAGGCACTGAGCAGTCATTCGGCGATCGGACAGCGAGGAGGCAGGTAGGGGCCCTCCCGCTGTCCTGTCAGCTGTTCGGGATGCCGCGATTTCACCGCGGCTATCCCGAACAGCCCACTGAGCTAGCCGGCATGCTTTCGGTTTCACTTTAGACGCGGCGTTCAACTTTGAACGCCGCGTCTAAAGGGTTAATAGCGCGCGGCACAGCGATCAATGCCGCGCGCTATTAGCCACGGGTCCCGGCCGTTGTTAGAGGCCGGGCCCGAACCGCTATGACGCGGGGCCACGCCGTGGCCCCGCGTTATAGATCGGGAGTGGACACATGACGTTCCAGTACGTCATGTGTCCTTAAGGGGTTAAGTGAGTTATACAATGGAACATAGTTTGCCTCGTAAAGCGACGCAAACTTTTCTGTCAATTTTATCCCCAAATACTGCAAGCCACCAACGGCGTCTCTAAATCCAAAGTTCAGTGAGATGAGGTGTCTGACTTGAGTGGGGACATTACAATATAACGCTTCAGATTTGGTCACATTAATGCGCAGACCCGATACAGAGGCAAAGATATCCAATATCCTCATCAAATTAGGCAAGGACACTAGTGGATTAGTGACTGTAAGCAAAAAATCATCAGCAAACAGACTGCATTTATATTCCCCCCCCCCCACCCTCACCCCCCGAATATCCTCCAGTTGCCTTATGTGTGCCGCCAAGGGTTCCATCATTAGAGCGAACAGGGCAGGCGACAAAGGACACCCCTGTCTAGTGCCTCTACAAATATTTATAGGGGTAGGCCTGGTGGAAGGCAATTTAAGATAGGCTATGGGATTGGAATATATGTGTCGGAGTATAGTGATGAAAGATCCCTGGAAACCAAACTTACCCAATACCATAAACATATATGACCAAGCTACACTGTCGAAGGCCTTCTCTATGTCCAGTGCTAGGGCCACTAGCGGTGTAGATGTGGTATGAGACCAGTGCAATAAGTTCACTATCTTGCGAACATTGTCCGGGGCTTGACGGCCCGGGACAAAGCCCACCTGGTCAGCTTGTACTAATGATGGAAGAAATCGGTTCACCCTCCGAGCCAATATGGAAGTTAACAATTTGGTATCTAAATTCAATAATGTGATCGGCCTATAGTTAGAGACCTGAAGGTGATCTCTATGGGGCTTCGGGAGCACCGTGATATGGGCTTCTAAAAAATCATGGGAGATGGGATCATTTTTACGTAGGGAGTTAAATAAAGCTGTGAGATAGGGAGCCAGGACGGTGGAAAATTTTTTGTAGTAAGCAGCCGTGAAACCATCCGGTCCCGGCGACTTACCATTCTTAAGTCTGCAAATGGCATCAGTAACTTCTTCTAGCGTGAATGGAGCATTGAGCGTCTCCAGGGCGTCGGGCTCTATAGAGGGAAGAGAAACATCAGAGAGGAAGGATGCAAGAGTAGGAACATCAGAAGAAGAAGAAACAGGGCCAGAGTAAAGCAAAGAATAGTATACATGAAAAGCCTCATAGATTTTGTCGGGGTTTGATGTACGGACACCCGGGCGCAACTGTAGAGCATGTACTTTATTAAAAGAAGCCGTGTTGCGCAACATAGATGCCAACAGACGGTCCGGCTTATTCGCCAAGCGATAGTAAGTAGAGTTCGTCCAACGAACCGCCTTCTCCACCGCACAAGAGAGTATAGCATCAATTTGCGTCCGGGTGTCGCACAGTGCCTTATATAAGTATAGGGAAGGGGACTGTTGATGGGCAATCGTCAGTCTATGTAACTTAGCTTCAAGTGCCACTAAGGTTTTATTACGATCCCTCTTAACCCCGGTCGCCATGGAAATGATACGACCTCTCATGTAGGCCTTATGGGCCAGCCAAGTCCATCGGGGGTCACTTCCCTGTGTGTCGTTCTGTTGAAAATACAAGGATAGGTCAGATTCTAGTTGCGTCTTAATACGGGGCATCGTCAGCAAAGATTCATTCAGCCTCCACTTAAAAGGTACAGATGTTCTATCCGCTAAGTGAAAGTTAGCTAAGACCATATCATGGTCTGACCATGCACAGGGCACATGTCTAGCATATGTGAGTAAAGGTAATAAAGACGTGTTTGTCAGGATCCAGTCAATTCTGGTGTATGTGCCCTGTGATGGTGAATAATACGTGTAACCCCTATTCCCTCCACAATGTTCCCTCCATACATCAGCTAGGCTATGATCCGCAAACAAAGATTGCAAGCGGCGCTGCCGGGCCCCAGACCTGCGAAGCGGGGCGGAATGTGAGCGGTCTAGATTACTATGCATAACGAAATTAAAGTCGCCTGCCCAAATCAACCAGTCACATGCCTGGGACCCAACCAGCCCACACATAGATACAAAGAACTCGATAGGTGCATCAGTGGGAGCATATGAATTAATAATACATAAGCGCTTATCATACAGAGAACCCACAATTAGAACATAGCGGCTATCAGGGTCAATGGTCACGTTCATTACTTGAAACGGGAACGTATCCCGAAGGAGTACCATAACCCCCCTACTCTTAGTAGTGTATTGAGAGAGGTAAAATCTATGATAGGACTTATGAAAGAATCTGGGAATAGACCCTGAGGAAAAATGCGTCTCCTGAATGCAAATAACATCTGGAGTAAGCTTCATATAGGCACTCAGTGCTTTCCCTCTCTTGTGAGGAGAGTTGAAACCCCGTACATTGTGCGAGATGATATTACACATAGTTAATAAAAACTCTGCTAAATAGTAATAGTGACATAATAGAAGGTAGCAAAATCACCCCCAGGAGAAATGCAGCATCAGCCCCACAGTATACAATCCAATCTGTAAAGGAAAATATCCAGTGGTACCCGTGAACTGACAAACAGAAAACAGAAGAAAAAAATACAACAGAAAACAACAAAAAAGAAAAGAACAGGCGAGGAAAGCCGGGTCGAGATCCACCACAACCCGTCATACTTCCCCACTTCGACATCTCGGTGGTGCACTAGTCCGATCTGTGGTTCGCCACAAACACATCACAAGGGATCCATCCGGAGTGCGGGGAGGAGATGAAAAGGTACATGAGGTGCGCCATATTCCAGAATCTCGAGTAGCCCGTAAGCATGGTGTCCCTTAGTTAAGTAAAGTCGTCCCCATTAGGTTTTGTTAGGTCCTCGGTGGCGACCCGCCTGAGTCCAGATGCGGGAAGGTCTCTTCGCTCTCTGTGGCAATGGAGGTAAGTCCACCGGTTGCATGTGCTCGGTAGTAAAGGTCTCGAGCGCCTCCTTCATGGTGCGGACTGTATGGGTGCGACCATTCAGTTGAAAAGAGAGTGAAAACGGGAACCCCCATCTATATTTCACATTCTTCTGTATCAAGGCCAGCGTGATAGGGCGGAATTCCCTGCGGCGGGCTAAAGTAGTCGGGGCCAGATCCAAATACAATTTCGCTGATGGCGGCATGCCCGGCAAGGTCTGCCGCTCCCGGGCAGCGGACAATAGCACATCCCTGACCTCTGAATAATGCAGCTTTAGGATGACATCCCTAGGGAGGTCAGCGTTCTTTGGCCTGGCCAGGGCTCTATGGATGCGATCAAAACGCAACATCTCTGGCTCAAGTTGCGGGGCGAGTTCATAGAAGAGATCAGTGAGTACCTTTTTAATATCTGTAACCGACTCCGGGAGACCTCGAAGTCGCAGGTTCGCCCTTCTGGACCTGTTTTCCAGGTCCTCCAGCTTGTAGTCCAGCGCTAGCATTCTCTGTGTGTGATCATCGAGGTCGCGTCGATCCGTCTCTAGGGCCTCCACCACCTCATCAACTTTTGATTCCACATCCGCCACCTGCTGGGTTAGATCCTGGATCTGCTCTGTAAACGTGGCGACCGCCTGGGCTAGCTCTTGTTTAAACAGGGCTTGTATATTGCGAAACATGGCCGCCGGTGTAAGTTCTTCAGCCCGCGGTGCCAGTTCATCCTCCGAGTTCTCCTCTGACATGAGGGAATTCGCGGCAGCCATCTTGGGTCTCGCGCTCGCCTTAAAAATGTCCGGAATGGACTGGGATAGACCTTGCGAATTAAGTTTTTGCCTGTTCCTGCCGGTGCGGGAGGTACTCATCGTGCTCTGCGGAGAAATTCCGGTAGAATGGAGCTGTATACAGCGCTAAATGTGGCTAGGATCCAACAGCCGGCACGGAGCTCACATCAGGCACGTCCGACTTGGTGAGCTGCGCGCATGCGCCTCTCGGAAGACGCCTTTAAACGGCTCAAGTCTGCCTTTTCTTCTGCTCCCGTGCTCTCCAGACCTGACCCATCTAAACCCTTCCTATTGGAGGTAGATGCCTCCTCAGTAGGAGCGGGAGCGGTTCTTCTACAAAAAAATTCTTCTGGGCATGCTGTTACTTGTGGTTTCTTTTCTAGAACCTTCTCTCCGGCGGAGAGGAACTACTCCATCGGGATCGAGAGCTACTGGCCATTAAATTAGCACTTGAGGAATGGAGGCATCTGCTGGAGGGATCAAAATTTCCGGTTATTATTTACACCGATCACAAGAATCTCTCCTATCTCCAGTCTGCCCAACGGCTGAACCCTCGCCAGGCCAGGTGGTCTCTGTTCTTTGCCCGGTTTAATTTTGAAATTCACTTTCGCCCTGCCGATAAGAACATTAGGGCCGATGCTCTCTCTCGTTCCTCGGATGCCTCGGAAGTAGAGCTCTCTCCGCAACACATCATTCCTCCTGACTGCCTGATCTCCACTTCTCCAGCCTCCATCAGGCAAACTCCTCCAGGGAAGACCTTCGTCTCTCCACGCCAACGCCTCGGAATCCTCAAATGGGGTCACTCCTCCCACCTCGCAGGCCATGCGGGCATCAAGAAATCCTTGCAACTTATCTCTCGTTTCTATTGGTGGCCGACTCTGGAAACGGATGTTGTTGATTTTGTGCGGGCCTGCACTGTCTGTGCCCGGGATAAAACTCCTCGCCAGAAGCCTGCTGGTCTTCTTCATCCTCTGCCTGTCCCCGAACAGCCTTGGTCTCTGATTGGTATGGACTTTATTACTGACTTACCCCCATCCCGTGGCAACACTGTTGTTTGGGTGGTCGTTGATCGATTTTCCAAGATGGCACATTTTATTCCTCTTCCTGGTCTTCCTTCAGCGCCTCAGTTGGCTAAACAATTTTTTGTACACATTTTTCGTCTTCACGGTTTGCCCACGCAGATCGTCTCGGATAGAGGCGTCCAATTCGTGTCAAAATTCTGGAGGGCTCTCTGTAAACAACTCAAGATTAAATTAAACTTTTCTTCTGCTTATCATCCTCAATCCAATGGGCAAGTAGAAAGAATTAACCAGGTCCTGGGTGATTATTTACGGCATTTTGTTTCCTCCCGCCAGGATGACTGGGCAGATCTTCTTCCATGGGCCGAATTCTCGTACAACTTCAGAGTCTCTGAATCTTCTTCCAAATCCCCATTTTTCGTGGTGTACGGCCGTCACCCTCTTCCCCCCCTCCCTACTCCCTTGCCCTCTGGTTTGCCCGCTGTGGACGAAATAACTCGTGATCTTTCCACCATATGGAAAGAGACCCAAAATTCTCTCTTACAGGCTTCATTACGCATGAAGAAGTTTGCTGATAAGAAAAGAAGAGCTCCCCCCATTTTTTCTCCCGGAGACAAGGTATGGCTCTCCGCTAAATATGTCCGCTTCCGTGTTCCCAGCTACAAATTGGGACCACGCTATCTTGGTCCTTTCAAAATCTTGTGCCAAATTAATCCTGTCTCTTACAAACTTCTTCTTCCTCCTTCTCTTCGTATTCCTAATGCCTTTCATGTCTCTCTTCTTAAACCACTCATCATCAACCGCTTCTCTCCCAAACTCATTTCTCCTACTCCTGTCTCCGGTTCTTCAGACATCTTCACCGTAAAGGAGATACTGGCCTCCAAAAAGGTCAGAGGTAAAACTTTTTTTTTAGTGGACTGGGAGGGCTGTGGTCCTGAAGAGAGATCCTGGGAACCTGAGGACAATATCCTAGATAAAAGTCTGGTCCTCAGGTTCTCAGGCTCTAAGAAGAGGGGGAGACCCAAGGGGGGGGGTACTGTTACGCCGAGCGCTCCGGGTCCCCGCTCCTCCCCGGAGCGCTCGCAACACCCTCGCTACGGCAGCGCCCCGGTCGGATTCTCTGACCGGGTGCGCTGCGATACCGCCTCCAGCCGGGATGCGATTCGCGATGCGGGTGGCGCCCGCTCGCGATGCGCACCCCGGCTTCCGTACCTGACTCGCTCTCCCTCGGTCCTGTCCCGGCGCGCGCGGCCCCGCTCCCTAGGGCGCGCGCGCGCCGGGTCTCTGCGATTTAAAGGGCCACTGCGCCACTGATTGGCGCAGTGGTTCCAATTAGTGTTTTCACCTGTGCACTCCCTATGTATACCTCACTTCCCCTGCACTCCCTCGCCGGATCTTGTTGCCCTTGTGCCTAGTGAAAGCGTTCCCTTATGTGTTCCTAGCCTGTGTTCCAGACCTCCTGCCGTTGCCCCTGACTACGATCCTTGCTGCCTGCCCCGACCTTCTGCTACGTCCGACCTTGCTTTTGTCTACTCCCTTGTACCGCGCCTATCTTCAGCAGTCAGAGAGGTTGAGCCGTTGCTAGTGGATACGACCTGGTTACTACCGCCGCAGCAAGACCATCCTGCTTTGCGGCGGGCTCTGGTGAACACCAGTAGTAGCTTAGAACCGGTCCACTAGCACGGTCCACGCCAATCCCTCTCTGGCACAGAGGATCCACCTCCTGCCAGCCGGCATCGTGACAGTAGTTTTTTTCTTGTATATAGGAGCAGTATTATAGCAGTTATATTCTTGTATATAGGAGCTGTATTATAGTAGTTATATTCTTGTATATAGGAGCAGTATTGTAGTAGTTATATTCTTGTATATAAAAGCAGTATTATAGTAGTTATATTCTTTTACATAGGAGCAGTATTATAGTGAAAATTGTATACTTACTGTAATTTTGCTTTCTTCGAGACAGAAGGCAGCACAGAAGGGATATTACCAGCCTCTTTTATTCCCGGTAGGACCGCCCACCTAAAAAAAGCTCAAACATACATCAGCCAATGGTATGTGGACATACCTTACATATCACCTGCACATCTGTGCGTGCTTGTGTTAATAACTAGACACTTTTCTGATTTGCAAATAAGAAATTTATTGGGTGGGTATATATGTGCTGCCTTCTGTCTCGAAGAAAGCTAAATTACAGTAAGTATACAATTTTCACTTTCTTCTACGACATCCGGCAGCACAGAAGGGATGCTCGCTAGCAGACAAAATAAAACGGGAGGGTTTAATCTTGTAACACCGCAGACAAAACCCCAGAACTGAAGGCTGGACTCTGTGCCTGGATGTCAAGCCTGTAGTGGTTGATGAAAGTGGAAGACGTCGACCAGGAAGCAGCATTGCAAATGTCCACCAGTGGCACTTGTGCTCTCTCCGCCCATGAAGTTGCAGCAGCCCTCGTGGAGTGTGCCCTTAAAGGAAAGGGAGGATCCAAACCTTCTAATTTGTAGGCTTCTATGATGGTGGTTTTAATCCACCTGGCTAAGGTGTCTTTAGCCGCCTTTCTGCCTTTCCTTGGACCGGCAAACTAGACGAAGAGGTTTTCTTCCTGACGAAAACTCTTTTGACATCCAGCGACTGAAGATTATGTTCATCCTCAGCAGGAGAAAAAACTGGCAAAAAAGTCTTTGTTTATATTAGCATCTGACATCACTTTAGGCACGAAGGAGAGAACAGTTCTGAGTAGCGCACCTTGTAGAGTGAATTTAGTATATGGAGACTTAGAAGATAACGCTTGAAGTTCTCCCAGGCGTTTGGCAGAGGGGACAGCGACAAGAAACAGAGCTTTGCAGGAGACCCATTTAATTATCTGCTTCTTGAATTGGCTCAAATGGAGGCTGGGTAAGCTTCTTTATCACAAGAGAAAGATCCCGGGAAGCAACCGGAGGTTTCACAGTCGGCCTAAGATTCTTGAGCGGTTTGAAGAATCTAGCGATAAGTGGCTGCTTGGAAAATCTGCCATCAGTGAAGGCATTTATGGCTGTCACATGCACACGGAGCGTATTCGGTTTCAGCCCCTTTAAGAAACCGTCTTGCAAGAACTGGAGGATGACTGGTAAGGAGATCTCAGGATCTTCTTTTTCCACCTTCCAAGACAAAAAATGTTTCCACAATTTAGAATAAAGCAGATTTGTATGAGGCCTGCGAGCGGACAGCAGTGTCTCAATTACATCTTCTGATAAGCCTCTGTTTCTAAACTTCTGCCTCTCAAACTCCACACTGTTAAATGGAGGCAATCGAGATGTGGGTGGAATAGATCTCTCTGGAGCAGAAGATCCTGATGGAGAGGCAACTTCCAGAAGTTCCCGCCGGACAGGCGGAGCAGGAGCGGGAACCAATCTCTGCGAGGCCAGAAGGGAGCTATGAGCAGAACGGATGGCTTGTCCAGCAGTATCTTGTTCAGCACTCGATTCAAGAGGGGAACTGGTGGGAAAAGGTAGATGTATAACCCTCTCTCTCTGTAAAGAGAACAGAATTTGCCAAGCTTTCTGTTTTCCCTTATGGCCATCATGTCCCATTGGGGACAGCCCCACTTGCTGACGATGTGGGAAAAATACTTCGGATCCAACTCCCACTCGTTGGGGTCCAGGACTTGCCTGCTTAGAAAATCGGCTTGAAGATTTGACTCTCCTCTTATGTGGACTGCAGACAGGGCATAGAGATGCCCAGTTCATTAACATTCTGCACTCGTTTTGCAGAGCTGGAGACCCTGTGCTGCCTTGCTTCCGTAGATAGTAGACTGACACAGAGTTGCCTGACTGTATCAGCACTGGACAGTTCTTGAGAAGAGGTGTGAAGTGCATGACTGCTAACCTGATGGCCCTCAGCTCTTTCAGATTTTAAGAGAAAAGTTGTTCTTTTGGAGACCACTGTTGCTGGACCCAGCGGCCGTTTTAGTGGGCCCCCCAGCCATTCTTGGAGGCGTCTGTCGTAATGATACATGGCTCCATCAACCTGAAACTGTTGCCCCGAGACAAATTTTCTTTCTTAAGCCACCAACGAAGCATCAGACGAGTGTGGTTTGACAGGCACAAGGGGGCTGAAAGATGACTCGGATAGCGATCCCAGGTCGCTAGAATCTCTGCTTGAAGCTCTCTTATATGTGCTCTCACCCAAGGCACAGCTTCTATGGCCGATGTCATGAGGCCCAGGACTTTCATGGCGGACTTGATAGTGACCATCGGTGTTTGAATCAGGTAGGTCACCTGCTGGATAATAGCGGTCTGTTTCTTTAGAGGTAGAAAAACCTTCTCGCTGACGGAGTCTAAAATGAGACCAAGAAAGCGCTTCTGTCTTGACGGCACAAGATCTGACTTTGCTTCGTTCAGGATGAAACAGCACTCTTGAAGAAGGCTGAGAGTGGTCTGGAGCTGGCGGGCAATTAGATCTTGAGAAGCCGCAATCAGTAGCCATTCGTCTAAATAGGGTATGATCTGGATCTGATGGAGTCTGAGAGCTGCAACAATAGCGATCCCCACTTTGGTGAACACCCTCGGAGAAGATGACAGGCCGAAGGGTAGAGCGCGGAACTGGAAGTGTTGCACTACTCCTTGTTGGACGACAGCGCCTCTTAGAAACTTTCTTGAGTCCACATTTATGAGGATGTGCAGATATGCGTCCATAAGATCCAGTGAAACCATCCAGTGGTCTTTCTGCAAGACGTTTGTGGCAGACCTTACAGTGTCCATGCAGAACTTTTCTTTCTTTAAAAAGCGATTTAGGAATCTTAAATCGATTATTAGCCTCCATTTTCCGTCTGGCTTGGGGACTGGGAAGACTGGCGAGTAAACCCCTTGACCCTGCTGCTCTAGAGGAACGGGTTCTAAAGCATTCTTCTTTATGAAGTCTTGAAGGAGAGACTGTACTACTGTGCTGGCTCTGTTCACAAGAAATTTCTCTGGTGGGGGAGAAAGAAAATTCAGACTGTACCCTGTTGAGACAATCTCTAGGATCCAACTGTCCATGGTGATCTTCTGCCACGCTTCTTGAAATCTGAGCATTCTCCCTCCAACCGTGTCGTCTGACCTGGCGTCAGAACTCTGACTTAGGTTGTTTTGTATCTGGCTGTCTTTTCCTGCTACCGGCCTAGTAGCGACGATTGTATTTTCCATCACGAAACAGTCTTCTTCTGAAGTTTGACTTTCTGAACCTGAAGGGACGAAAAGGTTTCTTTTCATCTTCCACAGGAAAAATCATCTCCTTCGTCTCCTTACCTGGTGCCAGAATTTGCTCCAACTGATTAACAAACCAGGTTCAAATGGCAGTGCGCAAAAGTTGGTTTTGTATGACGTATCTGAGGTCTTCCAAGGCTTCAAGGCTTCACCCTTCTAGCAGATTTTAACACAGCCAAATTCTTCGCACAAATTCTTGTAACATCCAGCGGGAAGTCACAGGAGAATTCCGCTGCTGTCTTGAGAGTAGCTACTTCCTTAAGGAGATCACTCCTAGAGACTCCATGTTCGATATCCCTGCTGAGCTGGCTTAGCCAGACTCTGAGAGTGCGAGCCACTGGAACAGCAGACATGGCTGCCTTAGTTAGCGCAGCCGTGTTGGAATATGTATGCTTTAAAAGGACGTCTACCTTTTTGTCCAAGGGGTCTTTCAGTACAGAAGAGTCATCCGCTGGTAAGAGAGTTTTCTTTCAAAGCTTAGCCACCGGTGGATCCACCTTTGCCGGTTCTTCCCATGCCTTAGAGTCTGCTGGGTCTAATTTATACACGGCACGGAATCTGGAACCCATCTCCATTCTATGGTCAGGGTTTCTCCACTCTGTCTCCATAATAGTCTTTAGCACCGGATGACCTGCAAAGACATTAGGCACCTTCCTCGGAAAATAATACAGTGCCTCTATATCTTGATAGTTAGGCTTCTCCCTTTAGGTCTCAACAATATCTTTTACGGCTCTGATTAACGTATCCGCATTCTCTTTTTTAAATAGAAAAAAGTCCTCTGCAACTGACTCCTCAGGTTCAGAGTCTGACGTGTGGGAGGAGCTACTAGAGCCAGATGAGGACAATTCTTGGAACTGTACTTTATCACTTATCTTGCGCTTCTTGCCAGCACACTTAGAAGTGGAGCCGAACTTTCCCTTAAACCATGAGAAGAACACCTTAGCTTCCTCTAAAAACTTAGATGTCTCATGGGGCTTAGCGCATTTCTCACAAACAGTAGAATTAGCGTCAGGGGGTAGACGTTGTAAACAACTCACGCACCTTGCACTGCGTCCCTCCGAACGAGATCTCAAGTGGTCCTTGCAGATGTCACAGAAGTCACCTCTCAGGTCATCAGGAAGCGGCTGGTCGCAGGATCTGCATAATCTATGTTTAGACTTGGACTTCCTTTTGCGGTTTGCCGAAGTGCTTGACATCTATAATAAAACAAGGCATTAGCATGGGGGAATTGGCTTATGACACATGAGCATTGCCCCAACACCTATAGGTAGTACCAATACAACAAAATATCTAATAGGGTAAGGAGCAAAGCACCAGCACCTAAGAGCGCCTTCTTAACATACAGGCATATTATAAGCTTAAGGGAGAGCACTAGTGCAGCTCCCATACAGCACTGTCAGTAATCCTGCTGACATCAGATGCACAAAAACCCCGCTCAGTAGTGCAAAATAAACTTCTTAAATTAACAGTCAAGAAGTCCGGCTGCCTCCGATCCAGGAGACCGGGCACTGGCTTCTACCTGTTTTTAAATATGCCGCCCGTCAATCCAGCCCGGCCGCGATGCATTACTGGGAGATCCGGTCTCCCGGAACGTCACTTCCGGTTTCGGCGTGGACCCGGCCGCATCGCTGTACAGCACAGCCGCGGACCGGAAGCGCCATAGAAAGACACAGATGCAGCACCAGAGGACAGCAGAAGAATCGAATAAGACTTACTGATGCCGGTGAACGGAAGGACGGGTCGGCGCACTACTGAGGACACATCAGTAAGGGGGAGCCGTCACCTTAAGATGTAAAGCGCTCCCAGAGAGAGCGCAGAAGGCAGAGATACTTACCGGGCACCCAGTACATAACGCTCCTCCTATTGTACAGGCCTCTAAAGGGGGAACCGTCACCCCATGGCATCAATCCACAGCCTCCAGATCACTAAAATGTTAAGAAGGGGCACAACACCTGCTTTAAGCCACTAAAGGGGCACTCTTACTAAAGCCCGGGTCACCCTCATGGGCAGCAAGGAACGCAGGGCACCAGGCAGACCAGGGTTACCCACATTGGTCCTCAGCAACAGCTGGAGGTACTAGTGTAAATCACAACTTTCTTTAAGATCCCTTTTTTTTTTTTTACCTGAAAGAGAGAGAAAAAAAGAGATTAAAGGTGGGCAGAGGGTTGTGAAAACCCCACCTACCATGAAGAAAAGAGGACAGAAAAAAACACAAGCACGCACAGGTGTGCAGGTGATATGTAAGGTATGTCCACGTTCCATTGGCTGACGCATGTTTGAGGTTTTTTTAGGTGAGCGGTCCTACCGGGAATAAAAGAGGCCGGGAATATCCCTTCTGTGCTACCGGATGTCATAGAAGAAAGTAGTTATATTCTTGTATATAGGAACAGTATTATAGTAGTTATATTCTTGTATATAGGAGCAGTATCATAGTAGTTATATTCTTGTATATAGGAGCAGTATTATAGTAGTTATATTCTTGTATATAGAAGCAGTATTATAGTAGTTATATTCTTGTATATAGGGGCAGTATTATAGTAGATATATTCTTGTATATAGGAGCAGTATTATAGTAGTTATATTCTTATATATAGGAGCAGTATTATAGTAGTTATATTCTTGTATATAGGAGGCAGTATTATAGTAGTTATATTCTTGTATATAGGAACAGTATTATAGTAGTTATATTCTTGTATATAGGAGCAGTATCATAGTAGTTATATTCTTGTATATAGGAGCAGTATTATAGTAGTTATATTCTTGCATATAGGAGCAGTATTATAGTAGTTATATTCTTGTATATAGGAGGCAGTATTATAGTAGTTATATTCTTGTATATAGGAACAGTATTATAGTAGTTATATTCTTGTATATAGGAGCAGTATTATAGTAGTTATATTCTTGTATATAGGAGCAGTATTATAGTAGTTATATTCTTGTATATAGGAGCAGTATTATAGTATTTTTTTCTTTGTACATAGGAGGCAGTGTAATAGTTGTTGTTATCTGTTTTTACCTTCAAATACTATGGATTGGAACTTCAAAATACAAGCAAAATGCAAGTTGTCCTTTAGTCTAAAGCTGGGACAGTTTTTATAGACATTTAAATGCTATTTCTCAGTTTCTCACAGTTACTTCAGAAAATTGTTTGTCCTCAACAGACGCCTCGTTTTATGATTTTGGAAGATTGAACATGTTTCTTTATACAAGATGACCCCTCCTAGAAGATAGGGACCTGATGGTGATAGCATGAAAAGTATGTCTATGAGATAAAATATATATAAGCTCCATCTGAAGGTCATAAAACTCTGTATAAACATCTAAATTTTACTGTAAATAGAAAAAAAAAGCCTTTGAAAGGTTACATCGAATTTCAGATTTCAGCACATTTCCATCCGGCTAAAGCCGCGTCTAATTACAAGAAGAGGGAATTTGGAAAGATTTTTTATTCCATTTAATTTAAAGGTTCTGTCATGTGTTACGACCAGTGGAGATTCTCTGGGAGATGGATGGTGCTGATCTCACACTATGTGCAGGAGCGACGGGGCCTTCATAAAGGGACCTCGCTGTCCGCGCAAAACACCAATCAGAATCATAAACTTAATGAACGGTGTGCGGGACAACAAAGCTTGTTCACGGATACAACCCTTATGCAATATTCATATGGAAGATATGACGGTATCAAGAGTCAAGGAGTGGAGGCTTAAAGGGGTATTCCGGCACTAAGATATCTTATCCCCTATTCAAAGGATAGGGGATAAGATGCCTGATCGCGGGGGTCCCACCGCTGGGGACACCCGTGATCTTCCACGCCGAACCCCATTAGAATCAGCCCCCGGAGTATGTTCGCTCCGGGTCTGATTACTGGCGATCACGGGGACGGAGCATAGTGACGTCACGGCTCTGCCCCCGTGGGACGTCATGCTCCGCCCCCTCAATGCAAGCCTATGGAGGAGGCATGACAGCTGTCACTCCCCCTCCATAGGCTTGCATTGAGGGGCAGAGCCATGACATCACTCTGCTCCGTCCCCTGTTTGGCTGTGAACAAAGCAGGCTGGCAGCTCTGAGTGTTTAGGACTCCAGCATGAGTCTGAAATGCTTGCTGACAGGACTGATCGGGAAAAATACAATAGAAAGAAGCATATTTTTCATTAACATGCTATTGGAAAGTTATTCAACATTCATTAATCTAAAATATATCAAAAGTTTATTTGATGAGAGGTACCCTTTAAAGGGGTATTCCAGGCAAAAACAATTTATCCCCTAGGATAAACCCCCCGCGATCTCCCTACAGCACCCGCATTCTATGTTGAATCTCCAGTTTCGGAAACCTCCGGGCTTCCGGGACTGGGGATGTGACATCATGCCACGCCCCATCCATTCATGTCTATGGGAGGGGGCGTGGCGGCCGTCCCGGAGGTTTCCCAAACTAGAGACGCTGTTCCCACATAGAATGCGGGTGCTGCAGGGAGATCACGGGGGTCCCATTAGCGGGCCCCCAGCGATCAGACTATCCCCTATCCCCTATCCTTTGGCCCTGCAAGACACCGCGCGCATGCACAGTGTACTCAGACATGCAGCTGGAGGCGCACTATGGGTTGGGTGACTGGCAGATTCTCAGCTGATGAGCAGCAGGGGCCATATTCGAATTTGCAAATATTTCGCAAATATATTGACGATTATTCGTCCTATGTTCGCGAAATTCACATATTCGCTATGTTTGTTCACTTTTTGTTCCATACAAAAATATGCATGGAAAATTTGTATATAAATTTGCATAAAAATTAGCATGTGAAAAAAAAAAAAAAAGAATTTTCGTGTTTATGACTATATAGCACTATATTCTAAATATTCACGAAATTGCAAAGTGCCGATATTCGCGATAAAAATTTGCATTACTAATATTTGTGCTCAACACTAGTGAGAAGTCAATGTAAAGGGCTGAGTTACCTAAAGAAGGGTGATGATGTCACTATGAGGGAGACAAGTTATCAAAGAAGGGTGATGATGTCACTGTGGGTGAACTGGCTTTTCGACGGAAGGTTAATGATGTTAGTGTGAGGTGCTGAGGTTTCTAAACAAGGTTGATGATGTCACTATAAGGGAGACAAGTTATCAAAGAAGGGTGATGATGTCACTATGAGGGAGACAAGTTATCAAAGAAGGGTGATGATGTCACTATGAGGGAGACAAGTTATCAAAGAAGGGTGATGATGTCACTATGAGGGAGACAAGTTATCAAAGAAGGGTGATGATGTTAATATGAGGGAGTCAAGTTATCAAAGAAGAGTGATGATGTCATTATAAGGGAGACAAGTTATCAAAGAAGGGTGATGATGTCACTATGAGGGAGACAAGTTATCAAAGAAGGGTGATGATGTCACTATGAGGGAGACAAGTTATCAAAGAAGGGTGATGATGTCAATATGAGGGAGTCAAGTTATCAAAGAAGAGTGATGATCTCATTATAAGGGAGACAAGTTATCAAAGAAGGGTGATGATGTCACTATGAGGGAGACAAGTTATCAAAGAAGGGTGATGATGTCCCTTTGAGGGAGTCAAGTTATCAAAGAAGGGTGATGATGTCACTATGAGGGAGACAAGTTATCAAAGAAGGGTGATGATGTCACTAGGAGGGAGTAAAGTTATCAAAGAAGGGTGATGATGTCACTATGAGGGAGACAAGTTATCAAAGAAGGGTGATGATGTAACTATGAGGGAGACAAGTTATCAAAGAAGGGTCATGATGTCACTATGAGGGAGACAAGTTATCAAAGAAGGGTCATGATGTCACTATGAGGGAGACAAGTTATCAAAGAAGGGTGATGATGTCACTATGAGGGAGACAAGTTATCAAAGAAGGGTGATGATGTAACTATGAGGGAGACAAGTTATCAAAGAAGGGTCATGATGTCACTATGAGGGAGACAAGTTATCAAAGAAGGGTGATGATGTCACTATGAGGGAGACAAGTTATCAAAGAAGGGTGATGATGTCACTGTGGGTGAACTGGCTTTTCGACGGAAGGTTAATGATGTTAGTGTGAGGTGCTGAGGTTTCTAAACAAGGTTGATGATGTCACTATGAGGGAGACAAGTTATCAAAGAAGGGTGATGATGTCACTATGAGGGAGACAAGTTATCAAAGAAGGGTGATGATGTCACTATGAGGGAGACAAGTTATCAAAGAAGAGTGATGATGTCACTATGAGGGAGACAAGTTATCAAAGAAGAGTGATGATGTCACTATGAGGGAGACAAGTTATCAAAGAAGAGTGATGATGTCACTATGAGGGAGACAAGTTATCAAAGAAGAGTGATGATGTCACTATGAGGGAGACAAGTTATCAAAGAAGGGTGATGATGTCACTATGAGGGAGACAAGTTATCAAAGAAGAGTGATGATGTCACTATGAGGGAGACAAGTTATCAAAGAAGAGTGATGATGTCATTAAAAGGGAGACAAGTTATCAAAGAATAGTGATGATGTCACTATGAGGGAGACAAGTTATCAAAGAAGGGTGATGATGTCACTATGAGGGAGACAAGTTATCAAAGAAGGGTGATGATGTCACTATGAGGGAGACAAGTTATCAAAGAAGGGTGATGATGTCAATATGAGGGAGTCAAGTTATCAAAGAAGAGTGATGATGTCATTATAAGGGAGACAAGTTATCAAAGAAGGGTGATGATGTCACTATGAGGGAGACAAGTTATCAAAGAAGGGTGATGATGTCACTATGAGGGAGACAAGTTATCAAAGAAGGGTGATGATGTCACTATGAGGGAGACAAGTTATCAAAGAAGGGTGATGATGTCAATATGAGGGAGTCAAGTTATCAAAGAAGAGTGATGATGTCATTATAAGGGAGACAAGTTATCAAAGAAGGGTGATGATGTCACTATGAGGGAGACAAGTTATCAAAGAAGGGTGATGATGTAACTATGAGGGAGACAAGTTATCAAAGAAGGGTCATGATGTCACTATGAGGGAGACAAGTTATCAAAGAAGGGTCATGATGTCACTATGAGGGAGACAAGTTATCAAAGAAGGGTGATGATGTCACTATGAGGGAGACAAGTTATCAAAGAAGGGTGATGATGTAACTATGAGGGAGACAAGTTATCAAAGAAGGGTCATGATGTCACTATGAGGGAGACAAGTTATCAAAGAAGGGTGATGATGTCACTATGAGGGAGACAAGTTATCAAAGAAGGGTGATGATGTCACTGTGGGTGAACTGGCTTTTCGACGGAAGGTTAATGATGTTAGTGTGAGGTGCTGAGGTTTCTAAACAAGGTTGATGATGTCACTATGAGGGAGACAAGTTATCAAAGAAGGGTGATGATGTCACTATGAGGGAGACAAGTTATCAAAGAAGGGTGATGATGTCACTATGAGGGAGACAAGTTATCAAAGAAGAGTGATGATGTCACTATGAGGGAGACAAGTTATCAAAGAAGAGTGATGATGTCACTATGAGGGAGACAAGTTATCAAAGAAGAGTGATGATGTCACTATGAGGGAGACAAGTTATCAAAGAAGAGTGATGATGTCACTATGAGGGAGACAAGTTATCAAAGAAGGGTGATGATGTCACTATGAGGGAGACAAGTTATCAAAGAAGAGTGATGATGTCACTATGAGGGAGACAAGTTATCAAAGAAGAGTGATGATGTCATTAAAAGGGAGACAAGTTATCAAAGAATAGTGATGATGTCACTATGAGGGAGACAAGTTATCAAAGAAGGGTGATGATGTCACTATGAGGGAGACAAGTTATCAAAGAAGGGTGATGATGTCAATATGAGGGAGTCAAGTTATCAAAGAAGAGTGATGATGTCATTATAAGGGAGACAAGTTATCAAAGAAGGGTGATGATGTCACTATGAGGGAGACAAGTTATCAAAGAAGGGTGATGATGTCACTAGGAGGGAGTAAAGTTATCAAAGAAGGGTGATGATGTAACTATGAGGGAGACAAGTTATCAAAGAAGGGTGATGATGTCACTAGGAGAGAGTAAAGTTATCAAAGAAGGGTGATGATGTCACTATGAGGGAGACAAGTTATCAAAGAAGGGTGATGATGTCACTATGAGGGAGACAAGTTATCAAAGAAGGGTCATGATGTCACTATGAGGGAGACAAGTTATCAAAGAAGGGTGATGATGTCACTATGAGGGAGACAAGTTATCAAAGAAGGGTGATGATGTCACTATGAGGGAGACAAGTTATCAAAGAAGGGTGATGATGTCACTATGAGGGAGACAAGTTATCAAAGAAGGGTGATGATGTCGCTATGAGGGAGACAAGTTATCAAAGAAGGGTGATGATGTCACTATGAGGGAGACAAGTTATCAAAGAAGGGTGATGATGTCTCTATGAGGGAGACACATTTTCAAAGAAGGGTGATGATGTCACTGTGAGGGAGGCAAGTTATCAAAGAAGGGTGATGATGTCACTATGAGGGAGTCAAGTTATCAAAGAAGGGTGATGTCACTATGAGGGAGTCAAGTTATCAAAGAAGGGTGATGATGTCACTATGAGGGAGACAAGTTATCAAAGAAGGGTGATGATGTCACTAGGAGGGAGTAAAGTTATCAAAGAAGGGTGATGATGTCACTATGAGGGAGACAAGTTATCAAAGAAGAGTGATGATGTCACAAAGAGGGAGACAAGGTATCAAAGAAGGGTGATGATGTCACTATGAGGGAGACAAGGTATCAAAGAAGAGTGATGATGTCACTATGAGGGAGACAAGGTATCAAAGAAGAGTGATGATGTCACAAAGAGGGAGACAAGGTATCAAAGAAGGGTGATGATGTCAGTGTGGGGCACTGAGGTATCTAAGGCAGGGATGATAACGCCTTACTTTCTTCACCCTTACATATATTTTTTTGAACTCCTGATTGACGATGCAAAATGTGTAATATTATCCTCCAAATATCAAATGTCTACATCAGTGTTTCCCAACCAGAGTGCCTCCTGCTATTGGTAAACTACAACAAGTTTTGCAACAGCTGGAGGCACCCTGGTTGGGAAACACTGGTCTATAGTGAACCTATTAGGCAATCACTTAACTAGTAATCCCCTAATGTCAGGTTATCATGCAGGAGGCTGTTCGGGCATGCTGGGAGTTGTAGTTTTGCAACAGCTGGAGGCACCCTAGTTGGGAAACACTGGTCTACATCCTATCTGTCATACTGACATCCTCTTTTCTAGCAGGGAAGTCAGAAGTTGTTGGACCCCCGATCTGGGCCTTGGACTGTGGATATTGGGGAGAGGCCACATTAAGAACCAGACCTGCATTTACAATTATTTCACACAAAAGAGCCATATTCTGGTGAAGAAATGCTCATTACAATGTACACGGTGAATTCACTCACATGAGATGACAGAAAGTGTTTTGGGAGCGGAGGGACGGTAATGATGACTGAAGCGCCTCAGCCTCATGAGAGAGAACTAGAGATGTAGACGGGCGGCGTGGCAGTACAATACCGTCATGGTGTCAGCTGGAAATCACCTGCTATACTGTGAGATGTGCAAATTACAATAAAGGGAGAAGATCATAGAAATATGTCCTATACTTACTAAAGGCGAAGATGTCAGTGCTTGGAGATGATGTCACTACGAGTGGTGCTGAGTTATTTAACCCTTTAAGGACCCGGGGTTTTTCCATTTTTGCATTTTAGTTTTTTCCTCCTTACCTTAAAAAAAAAACATAATCCTTTAAATTTTGCACCTAAAAATCCATATGATGGCTTATTTTTTGTGCCACCAATTCTACTTTGTAATGACATCAGTCATTTTACCCAAAAATGTACGGCGACATGGAAAAAAAATCATTGTGAGACAAAATAGAAAGAAAACACACCATTTTGTAACTTTTGGGTGCTCCCGTTTCTACACAGTAAATTTTTCGGTAAGAATAATACCTTATCTTTATTCTGTAGGTCCATACGATTAAAATGATACCCTACGTATGTAGGCTTCATTTTTTCGTACTTCTGGAAAAATCATAACTACATGCAGGAAAATGAATACGTTTAAATTGTCATCTTTTGACCCCCCATTTTTCTGCATACGGGCCGGTATGAGGGCTCATTTTTTTGCACTGTGATCTGAAGTTTTAGCCGTATCATTTTTGTATTGATCGGACTTCTTGATCGCTTTTTCTTTTTTTCATGATATAGAAAGTGACCAAAAATATGCTATTTTGGAAAAAAAATGTTTACGCCATTGACTGTGCAGTTTAATTACCAATATATTTTTATAGTTCGGACATTTCCGCACGTGGTGATACCACATATGTTTATTTTTATTTCCACATTTTTTTTTTAAAGGGGGGGTGATTCTTACTTTTATTAAGGAAGGGGTTAAATGATCTTTATTCACAACTATTTTAGGGGAAACCCCCTAAGGGGAACCCTTAAACTAAATACCTCCTAAAATGTAACTTTTATTTGTCCTATTAAAATATAAAACTAAATAGTAATGTGTAATTTTCCTTATGGTGTAATCTACACCACTGATTATTTAAAATCACAGCCTCAGATCAGCTCCCCTTGTAATATTATAGTAGTGACTGCAATTAATGACAGAATAATTGCACAGCGATCATCATCTTTGGATATGATGAACTGTATTGGGGAGTTGTTAGTGGCTGCTAATTAAAAACTCCAAGCATTAGCCAGCGCCTCCAACGTTTCGCTGGCACCACAGCTTCGTCAGGAAGGGCTGGTGGCTAATGGCCAGCGGGTGTCCAGTGGTTCCTTATATACTACGGCGTCTGATGTCATTAAAATTCGCCGCGGCCACCTCAGCCTATCTCCACTTATCATGTATTAGCCTATCATAGCAGGGTATTCAAGTCACATGTTTGTTTGTTGTTGTTCTCATGGCCAATCACGATATGTTCCTAAGTGCGTCACGTGAGTAAACACGCTCGTCACTGACAAGCGACGCGCATGTCGTCCAACTTTATTGAAACCCTGTATATACTCACTGTGTTCATGAGTTGTTCGTGCGCATGACACTGGACTTTGATTCTATTTCATTTTCGTTGGGGTCACTGCGCATGCCAGCGGACTTAATATTATTCCACTGACATGGGTGTTTGTGCGCATGCCACCGGACTTAGTTTATTTCTACTGCCGTTGTTGTTTCTGTGCATGTAACCGGACTTAGTGTACCTACGTTGTCATTACTTTAACTACATAGAACCAGGTATACAACACATGTCTATGTACTATGATTGTGTTCGTTATGGCTCGAGCTCTAAGTAACTTATATATGTATATACATGGGGGCACAATATTTTGGTTATATCCTATATTATTTCACGATTGTGATTTTGATTATACCCTTTATTATTTCTCACTTGTGATAACCTTGGGTGTAATGTGAATGTGATTCTATTATAGACAGGGGAGGAAAGGGAAGGGAAGGGAGGGAAGAGGGGAGGGGATGTGAGTTGGGGAACCTGTAATTCCTTTTTGTGATAGTGTAAATACATAAAGGTAAATCATTATAAATATACTGTTACACAATTGTGATGAGATTAAATGTAAAAAAAAAGTGTTATTCCTTTATAAACAAAGAAAAGAAAGAGAAGGGGGGAGGGAAGGAAGGAAGGGGAGGAAAGGAGGTTGAATTGGGGGACCCGCAATTCCCTTAATTGATAGTGTGAATACATATAGGTAAATCATTATAGATATACTATTTTGAATACAATTACGTGTACATATATGTACCAACATGGAGATACTATTTAAAGTACAATTGAATGTGCAATTATCTACTACATGACTGTGCCAGCACTAAATAATAAGTAGTTATTGTTGATATAAGTGACTAGGTATGATATGCTATGATAGGTTACCTCAACATTGGGAGAAGGCTATTTATTATGAGATCAGGCCGATTGATAATTATAATAGTTCTCATCATGTTATTGTATATAAAAAAGTTTAATTAAACAAAATCCCTAATTGGGAAAGAAGGTGAGAACTATATAATGAAAAAGGACTATGATATTATTGAACTCATCGGGATCATAATAGTGTAGATATATTAATATATGTCACTACTATTCAAAAAATGCGGAAAAAGAAAAGCCCTCATTAAGACCATGAGGGTCTCTACAATTCAAACGATAAATCCATCTAGCTTCCTCTCTTAACAGGATTCCATCAATATCGCCCTTCCTTGGTCCAAGTTTCATTTGTCGGATACCCCAAAAGGTAAGTTCTTTTAGATTGTTCTGATGTTTTTCTTTCATGTGTCTAGCCACTGGGGTATCTGTTAAGGTCCTAATGACCATTGTACCATGTGTCAGTATACACAGAAAACCAAAAACTTCATCAATCCCCAAAATGGGAACAGCTATACTATTTATGATTTCATAAATTGCTCCAGCAAAAATGTAATCTATGCATTACAATGTACATGTCCCTACATGCATGTAGGTAAAACCACTCAAGAACTGCGATGACGCATAGGGAAACATTTGAGTACCATTAGGACCTTAACAGATACCCCAGGAGGTATTTAGTTTAAGGGTTCCCCTTAGGGGGTTTCCCCTAAAATAGTTGTGAATATATTATGACCCTGGTACCCCCTATGGGGCATTTGTTGTGATAAATGATCTTTATTAACTTTTTTCACAATTTGTTTTTGCAGTGTTACAGCCCCCTCCAGTGGCTATAGCACTGCACTCACTGATCTTCTACACAGATGACTGCCATGCATTAACATGGCAATGATCAGTGTTATCGGTGGTTGATTGCTCAAGCCTGGATCCTCCGCTCACGCTCTAGCTGATTGGGACATCGCGATTTCACCGTGATGGTCCCGATCAGCCCGACTGAGCTGCTGGGAGTGTATTTTTGTTACTTTAGGCACAGCAATCAACTTTGAAATCCGCGTCTAAAGGGTTAATAGCACGCAGCACAAAGATTGGTGCCGCACGCTATTAGCCCAGGGTCCCGGCTTTCATTAGCCGCCGGGACCAACCCACTATGATGCGGGGTCATGGCGTGACCCCGCCTTATAGACCGGGATTGGGCGCAGGGTGTACAGGCACGCCCTGCGTCCTTAAGAGGTTAAAGGGTGGCTGGTGATGTCAATGTGAGGAGTCTGAGTTATCAGTTTCTATGAAAGGGTGATCACTATGTGATAGTTAAAGAGTACCTGTCACCAAACTAAACTTTTAATATATTGTTCCTTATGTAATTATAAGACACTTTGCTATTTACTTGCTATTAAAATCCTCAACCTTTATATGTTTTTAATGTGATTAAAAAAAATGGCCACTAGGTGGCTCTGTTCTGTTCCTTGCCGCAAGTCAAACAGTTAGTTTGGTCTCCTCCTGGCCTGGCAGGAGACCAAACTCAGGAAGTGTGTGCGGGGAAATGCAAGGCACAGCTCTCACAGGCTTCAATGATGTCACGCCTGCTGGGGAACGCCCACTTTCTCCTGCTGGGAGTTCACGCAATGGGGGAGATTTCTCAAAACCTGTCCAGAGGAAAAGTTTCTGAGTTGTTCATAGCAACCAATCAGATTGCTTATTTAATTTGTTTAAAGGCCTCTGCAAAATGAAAGAAAGAATCGAATTGGTTGCTATGGGCAACTCAGCAACTTTTTCTCTAGACAGGTTTTGATAAATCTCCCCCCAATATGAGCAAAGGGAAGGTAAGATACACAGCTTTTTAAAGCTCGGAATAATTTTTACATGACCGCGAGCATCGGAGCGATGCTTGGATCATGCGCGGCTGGTCCCGGCTGCTGATAGCAGCCAGGGCTCGCCAGAAATGGCCGACATCCGCGATTGCGTGGATTTCTGCCATTAACCCCTCAGATGCCGTGATCAATATAGATCATGGCATCTGCAGCAATGCGGTCAGAAATATGGATGATCGGATCGCCCGGAGCGCTGCTGCTGCGATCCGATCATCCAGAACGATGCACAGAGATCCCTCATCTGCCTCCGCCGCCTTCCACGGGTCTTCTGCTCTGGTCTGAGACCGAGCAGACCAGAGCAGAAGATGACCGATAACACTGATCAGTGCTATGCCCTATACATAGTACTGAACAGTATTAGAAATCAAAGGAGTGCTATAAATAGTCCCCTATGGGGACTATTAAAGTGTAAAAATGAAAGTAAAAAAAAAAAGTAAATTTTTTTTTTTTTTAATCCCTTCCCCTTCCAAATTATCAGGATTTTAAACATACTAATTTGGTTTAAAAGTTTGCGATTTTTTTTAAGCACGACAATAAAAGAAAAGTATGTTATCATGGGTATAATTTTAATCGTATTGATCCACATAATAAAGAACACATGTCATTTTTACCATAAATTGTACGGTGTGAAAACGAAACCTTCCAAAATTTGCAGTTTTCTTTTTAATTTCCCTACACATATAGTATTTTTGGGTTGCGCCATACATTTTATGGTAAAATGAGTGATGTCATTACGCAGGACAACTGGTCGCGCAAAAAACAAGCCCTCATACTAGTCTGTGGATGAAGATATAAAGAGTTATGACTTTTAGAAGATGAGGAGGAAAAAACGAAAAAAATGCAAAAAAAAAATTGGCCTGGTCCTTAACCCCTTCACGACGAGCGACGTACATGTGCGGCGCCGCGAAGTGTCACTTGGCGCGCGGCGACGTACATGTACGTCGCGGGGTTCCGGGAGCGCCGCGTCACCGGTAGCGGTGATCGGGCCGGGATGACTGCTGTTATCTAACAACAGGCATCCCGGCACATCGCCGAGGGGGGTCCTGAGACCCCCCCATGACCGCGATGCGCGCAAATCGCAGGTCAATTCAGACCTGCGATCTGCGCGATTCCGGGTCATACGGGTCACTGGTGACCCGGAAAATAAGAGGGATCGTAGGTGTCAGAGACACCCTAGATCCCCCTAAAGGGATAGGAGTTTGGTGGCAGGGTTGCCACCCCTCCTATCCCTGCTATTGGTCGGCCAAGCGACCGACCGATAGCAGACCATGGGAGGGGGGGTTAAAGTTCGGTTCCCCCGCTTTGCCCACCTATCGGTGTCCGGGCAAAACGGGGGAACCGTCCAGGGAGGGTCGGCGCCGAAGGTCCCTACCTGGATCCCGGATCGCGATCCTCCATGCGGGGATCCCCACGTGCGGCGGCGGCGGCTTCCGGGTCCTGCTAGGTGAGTTGTTGCCTAGCAACATCCGGAGAGACACAGTTTACAGTGGTCTCTAAACCGTGGCCCTCCAGATGTTGCAAAACTACAACTCCCAGCATGCCCAGACAGCTGTTTGCTGTGTGGGCATACTGGGACTTGTAGTTTTGCAATATTTAGAGGGGTTCAGGTTGTAGATCACTAAGTGGTCTCAAACTGTAGCCCTCCAGATGTTGCAAAACTACAACTCTCAGCATGCCCAGACAGCAGTTTGCTGGCTGGGCATGCTGAGAGTTGTAGTTTTGCAACATCTGGAGGGCCACAGTTTTGAGACCACTGGACAGTGATTTACAACTTGAACCCCTCTAAATCTTGCAAAACTACAACTCCCAGCATTCAGGAACAGCATAAGGCTGTCTTGGCATGCTGGGAGTTGTACTTGCTTGCCTCCAGCCATTGCATAACTACATCTCCCAGCATGCCCTTCCGCAATCAGTACATGCTGGGAGTTGCAGTTTTGCAACAGCTGGAGGCACACTGGTTGGAAAATACTGAGTTAGCTCATAGAACCTAACTCAAGGCTTTCCAGCCAGTGTGCCTCCAGCTGTTGCAAAACTACAACTCCCAGCATGCATGGTCTGTCAGTGCATGCTGGGAGTTGTAGTTTTGACCCCCCTCCCGTGTGAATGTACAGGATACATTCACACTGGCGGCAGATTACAGCGAGTTCCCCGCTGCAAATTTGAGATGCGGCAAATTTTCCGCCGCAGCTCAAACTCCTAGCGGGAGACTCAGTGTAATCCGCCGCCAGTGTCAATGTACCCTAAAAACACTACACTACACTAACATAAAATAAAGAGTAAAACACTACATATACACACATACACTGCCCCCCCCCACCCCCCTTCTCCAATAAAAATGAAAAACGTATTGTATGGCAGTGTTTCTAAGATGGAGCCTCCAGCTGTTGCAAAACAAAAACTCCCAGCATTTCTGGACAGCAATTGACTGTCCAAGCATGCTGAGAGTTTAGCAACAGCTGGAGGTGCCCTGTTTGGGAATCACTGGCATAGAATACCCCTATGTCCACCCCTATGCAAGTCCCTAATTCAGGCCTCAAATGCACATGGCGCTCTCACTTTGGAGCCCTGTCGTATTTCAAGGCAACAGTTTAGGGTCACATATGGGGTATCGCCGTACTCGGGAGAAATTGCCTAACAAATTTTGGGGGGCTTTTTCTCCTTTTACCCCTTATGAAAAGGAACAGTTGGGGTCAACACCAGCATGTTAGTTTAAAAAAATAACAATTTTTACACTAACACGCTGGTGTTGCCCTATACTTTTCATTTTCACAAGAGGTAAAAGGGAAAAACGCCCCCCAAAATTTGTAACGCAATTTCTCCCGAGTACGGAGATACCCCATATGTGGGCGCAAAGTGCTCTGGGGGCGCACAACAAGGCCCAGAAGGGAGAGTGCGCCATGTACATTTGAGGTGGCTGATTGTTACAGCGGTTCTGACAAACGCAAAAAAAAAAAAACACACCCACATGTGACCCCATTTTGAAAACTACACCCCTCACGGAATGTAATAAGGGGTGCAGTGAGAATTTACACCCCACAGGTGTCTGACGGATCTTTGGAACAGTGGTCCGTGAAAATGAAAAATTTTGCACAGCCCACTGTTCCAAAGATCTGTCAGACACCAGTGGGGGGGTAAATGCTCACTGTACCCCTCATTACATTCTGTGAGGGGTCTAGTTTCCAAAATGGTATGCCATGTGGGGGTTATTTTGCTGTTCTGGTACCATAGGGGCTTCCTAAATGCGACATGCCCCCCGAGCAAAATTTGCTCTCAAAAAGCCAAATATGACGCCTTCCCTTCTGAACATTGTAGTTCGCCCGTAGTGCACTTCAGGTCCACTTATGGGGTACCTCCATACTCAGAAGAGATGGGGTTACAAATTTTGGGGGGTATTTTCTGCTATTAACCCTTGCAAAATGTGAAATTTGGGGGGAAACCCACATTTAAGTGAACATTTTTATTTATTTTTTTACATATGCAAAAGTCGTGAAACACCTATGGGGTATTAAGGCTCACGTTATCCCTTGTTACGTTCCTCAAGGGGTCTAGTTTCCAAAATGGTATGCCATGTGTTTTTCTTTGCTGTTCTGGCACCATAGGCGCTTCCTAAAGGTGACATGCCCCCCAAAAACCATTTCAGAAAAACGTACTCTCTAAAATCCCCTTGTCGCTCCTTCGCTTCTGAGCCCTCTACTGCGCCCGCCGAACACTTTACATAGACATATGAGGTATGTGCTTACTCGAGAGAAATTGGGCTACAAATATAAGTATACATTTTCTCCTTTTACCCCTTGTAAAAATTCAAAAATGTGGTCTACAAGAACATGCGAGTGTAAAAAATGAAGATTTTGAATTTTCTCCTTCACTTTGCTGCTTTTCCTGTGAAACACCTAAAGGGTTAAAACATTTACTGAATGTCATTTTGAATACTTTGGGGGTGCAGTTTTTATAATGGGGTCATTTATGGGGTATTTCTAATATGAAGACCCTTCAAATCCACTTCAAACCTGAACTGGTCCCTGAAAAATTGCGAGTTTGAAAATTTTGTGAAAAATTGGAAAATTGCTGCTGAACTTTGAAGCCCTCTGGTGTCTTCCAAAAGTAAAAACTCGTCAATTTTATGATGCAAACATAAAGTAGACATATTGTATATGTGAATCCCAAAAAAAATTATTTGGAATATCCATTTTCCTTACAAGCAGAGAGCTTCAAAGTTAGAAAAATGCAAAATTTTTAATTTTTTCATCAAATTTTGGGATTTTTCACCAAGAAAGGATGCAAGTTACCACAAAAATTTACCACTATGTTAAAGTAGAATATGTCACGAAAAAACAATCTCAGAATCAGAATGATAACTAAAAGCATTCCAGAGTTATTAATGTTTAAAGTGACAGTGGTCAGATCTGCAAAAAAGGGCTTCGTCCTAGAGGTGAAAATGGGCTCCGTCCTTAAGGGGTTAAAGGAGTAGTCCAGTGGTGAACAACTTATCCCCTATCCTAAGGATAGAGATAAGTTGCAGATCGCGGGGGTCCGACTGCTGGGGCCCCCGCGATCTCCTGTACGTGGCCGCGACAGCCCGCGGGAAGGGGGCGTGTCGGCCACCGCTTCGTGTGGTGGTCGACACCCGCTATCTGGCCGGAGAGCCGGGGCCCTGTACAGAGAGATCGCAGGGGGCCCCAGCGGTCGGACCCCCCACAATCTCAAACTTATCCCCTATCCTTAGGATAGGGGATACGTTTTTCACCACTGGACTACCACTTTAATGTCAAAATGGGATTGGTCCTTAAGGGGTTAAAGGGGTACTTCGCTGCTCAGCGTTTGGAACAAACTGTTCCAAACGCTGGAGCCGGAGCCGTGCGCTCGTGATGTCATAGCCCTGCACCCCTCATGATGTCACACCCTGCCCCCTCAATGCAAGTCTATGGGAGGGGGCGTTTTGGCTGTCTTGTATATAGGAGACAGTATTATAGTAGTTATATTCTTGCACATAGGAGCAGTATTATAGTAGTTATATTCTTATACATAGGAGGCAGTATTATAGTAGTTATATTCTTGTATATAGGAGCAGTATTATAATAGTTATATTCTTGTATATAGGAGCAGTATTATAGTAGTTATATTCTTGTATATAGGAGTGTTACGCCTAGCGCTCCGGGTCCCCGCTCCTCCCCGGAGCGCTCACGGCGTCTTTCTCCCTGCAGCTCCCCGGTCAGTCCCGCTGACCGGGAGCGCTGCTCTGTCATGGCCGTTGGGGATGCGATTCGCACAGCGGGACGCGCCCGCTCGCGAATCGCATCCCAGGTCACTTACCCGTTCCCGTCCCCTGCTGTCATCTGCTGGCGCGCGCGGCTCCGCTCTCTAGGGCGCGCGCGCGCCAGCTCCCTGAGACTTAAAGGGCCAGTGCACCAATGATTGGTGCCTGGCCCAATTAGCTTAATTGGCTCCCACCTGCTCCCTGGCTATATCTGGTCTCCTCCCTTGCACTCCCTTGCCGGATCTTGTTGCCCTTGTGCCTAGTGAAAGCGTTTTGTGTGTTTAAAGCCTGTGTACCAGAACTTCTGCTATCTCCCCTGACTACGAACCTTGCCGCCTGCCCCCGACCTTCTGCTACGTCCGACTTTGCTTCTGCCTACTCCCTTGTACCTCGCCTTTCTTCAGCAGCCAGAGAGGTTGAGCCGTTGCTAGTGGATACGACCTGGTCACTACCGCCGCAGCAAGACCATCCCGCTTTGCGGCGGGCTCTGGTGAAAACCAGTAGTGACTTAGAACCGATCCACTAGCACGGTCCACGCCAATCCCTCTCTGGCACAGAGGATCCACTACCTGCCAGCCGGCATCGTGACAGTAGATCCGGCCATGGATCCCGCTGAAGTTCCTCTGCCAGTTGTCGCTGACCTCCCTACGCTGGTCGCCCAGCAAGCTCGCCAGATCGCCCAACAAGATCACCAGCTGTCGTACTTGACCACCATGACACAGCAACTCCAGTCACAACTACAGCAAGTACAGTCACAGCTACAGCAGCAACAACCATCTCCTCCGCCCGCTCCTGCACCCCTTCCGCAGCGAGTGGCCACTCCTAGCCTCCGCCTGTCCTTGCCGGACAAATTTAATGGGGACTCTAAGTTTTGCCGTGGCTTTCTTTCACAATGTTCCCTGCATTTGGAGATGATGTCGGACCAGTTTCCAACTGAAAGGTCAAAGGTGGCTTTCGTAGTCAGCCTTCTGTCTGGAAAAGCCCTGTCATGGGCCACACCGCTCTGGGACCGCAATGACCCCGTCACTGCCTCTGTACACTCCTTCTTCTCGGAAATTCGAAGTGTCTTTGAGGAACCTGCCCGAGCCTCTTCTGCTGAGACTGCCCTGCTGAACCTGGTCCAGGGTAATTCCTCCGTTGGCGAGTACGCCATACAATTCCGTACTCTTGCTTCTGAACTATCCTGGAATAATGAGGCTCTCTGCGCGACCTTTAAAAAAGGCCTATCCAGCAACATTAAAGATGTTCTGGCCGCACGAGAGACTCCTGCTAACCTGCATGAACTCATTCATCTAGCCACTCGCATTGACATGCGTTTTTCTGAGAGGCATCAAGAGCTCCGCCAGGAAAAAGACTTAGATCTCTGGTCACCTCTCCCACAGTCTCCACTGCAATCTGCGCCTAGGCCTCCCGCCGAGGAGGCCATGCAAGTGGATCGGTCTCGCCTGACCCTGGAAGAGAGGAATCGCCGTAAGGAAGAGAATCTTTGTCTGTACTGTGCCAGTACTGAACATTTTTTGGTGGATTGCCCAATCCGTCCTCCACGTCTGGGAAACGCACGCTCGCACCCAGCTCTCGTGGGTGTGGCGTCTCTTGATGCTAAGTCGGCTTCTCCACGTCTCACGGTGCCTGTTCGGATTTCTACTTCAGCCAGCTCTCCCCTCTCAGCCGTGGCCTGCCTGGACTCTGGAGCTTCTGGGAATTTTATTCGGGAGTCCTTAGTGAATAAATTCCGCATTCCGGTGACCCGTCTTGTCAAGCCACTACACATTTCCGCGGTCAACGGAGCCAGGTTGGACTGCACCGTGCGTTACCGCACAGAGCCCCTCCTAATGTGCATCGGACCTCATCACGAGAAAGTTGAATTTTTGGTCCTTCCCAATTGCACTTCCGAAATTCTCCTTGGACTACCCTGGCTTCAACACCATTCCCCAACCCTGGATTGGTCCACTGGGGAGATCAAGAGTTGGGGGCCCTCTTGTTCCAAGGACTGCCTAAAACCGGTTCCCAGTAACCCTTGCCGTGACCCTGTGGTTCCTCCTGTACCCGGTCCCCCTAAGGTCATTAAGGACTCTGCCTGCCACAGGAAATGCCTCTCCCCCCCTCCCAGTCCCATCAGGCAAGCCTCTGTGTCCCCTCATGGCCCTCGTCCTGGTGTCACACTGCCCCGTGCCAGGTCTCGCCCTCTGCCCTCTCTCCCCATTCCTACTCCTGCTGTTCTGCCTGCCGTTGAGGAATCCCTCCATCCTTTCCCGGTGTCCTCATCCCAGGGGAGGCAGTTACCGGACAAAGAGAAGGGGAGACCTAAGGGGGGGGGTACTGTTACGCCTAGCGCTCCGGGTCCCCGCTCCTCCCCGGAGCGCTCACGGCGTCTTTCTCCCTGCAGCTCCCCGGTCAGTCCCGCTGACCGGGAGCGCTGCTCTGTCATGGCCGTTGGGGATGCGATTCGCACAGCGGGACGCGCCCGCTCGCGAATCGCATCCCAGGTCACTTACCCGTTCCCGTCCCCTGCTGTCATCTGCTGGCGCGCGCGGCTCCGCTCTCTAGGGCGCGCGCGCGCCAGCTCCCTGAGACTTAAAGGGCCAGTGCACCAATGATTGGTGCCTGGCCCAATTAGCTTAATTGGCTCCCACCTGCTCCCTGGCTATATCTGGTCTCCTCCCTTGCACTCCCTTGCCGGATCTTGTTGCCCTTGTGCCTAGTGAAAGCGTTTTGTGTGTTTAAAGCCTGTGTACCAGAACTTCTGCTATCTCCCCTGACTACGAACCTTGCCGCCTGCCCCCGACCTTCTGCTACGTCCGACTTTGCTTCTGCCTACTCCCTTGTACCTCGCCTTTCTTCAGCAGCCAGAGAGGTTGAGCCGTTGCTAGTGGATACGACCTGGTCACTACCGCCGCAGCAAGACCATCCCGCTTTGCGGCGGGCTCTGGTGAAAACCAGTAGTGACTTAGAACCGATCCACTAGCACGGTCCACGCCAATCCCTCTCTGGCACAGAGGATCCACTACCTGCCAGCCGGCATCGTGACAAGGAGCAGTATTATAGTAGTTATATTCTTGTACGTGGGAGACAGTTTTATAGTAGTTATATTCTTGTACATAGAAGCAGTATTATAGTAGTTATATTCTTGTATATAGGGGGCAGTATTATAGTAGTTATATTCTTGTATATAGGAGCAGTATTATAGTAGTTATATTCTTGTATATAGGAGCAGTATTATAGTAGTTATATTCTTGTATATAGGAGCAGTATTATAGTAGTTATATTCTTGTATATAGGAGCAGTATTATAGTAGTTATATTCTTGTATATAGGAGCAGTATTATAGTAGTTATATTCTTGTATATAGGAGCAGTATTATAGTAGTGATATTCTTGTATATAGGAGCAGTATTATAGTAGTTATATTCTTGTATATAGGAGCAGTATTATAGTAGTTATATTCTTGTACATAGGAGCAGTATTATAGTAGTTATATTCTTGTATATAGGAGCATTATTATAGTAGTTATATTCTTGTATATAGGAGCAGTATTATAGTAGGTATATTCTTGTATATAGGAGCAGTATTATGGTAGTTATATTCTTGTACATAGGAGCAGTATTACAGTAGATATATTCTTGTATATAGGAGCAGTATTATAGTAGTTATTTTCTTGTATATAGGAGCAGTATTGTAGTAGTTATATTCTTGTATAATTCTATTTTTCGACATAGGACATGACATGACTGATTGTGGGGACAGGGAGAGTGAGCCCTAAACTGACCCTAAAAACACTGCCTCACATAGTTAGATCCCCCCTTTAGGCAGCACATAGATTCCCCCATATTAGGCAGCACATAGTTAGAGCCGCCCTTTAGGCAGCACATAGGTAGAGCCCCCCTTTAGGAAGCACATAGTTAGATCCCCCCTTTAGGCATCACATTGCTAGATCCCCCCTTTAGGCAGCACATAGATTCCCCCATGTTAGGCAGCACATAGTTAGAGCCCCGCTTTAGGCAGCCCATAGAGCCCCCTTTAGGCAGCACATAGATTCCCCCATATTAGGCAGCACATAGTTAGAGCCTCCCTTTAGGCAGCACATAGAGCCCCATTTAGGCAGCACATATTTAGATCCCCCCTTTAAGCAGCACATAGATTCCACCATATTAGGCAGCACATAGTTAGAGCCCCCCTTTAGGCAGCACATAGGTAGAGCCTCCTTTTAGGCAGCACATAGAGCCCCCTTTAGGCAGAACATAGTTAGATCCCCCCTTTAGACATCACATAGTTAGATCCCCCTTTAGGCAGAACATAGATTCCCCCATATTAGGCAGCACATAGTTAGAGCTTTAGGCAGCACTGGTTTTATTTCACAGCCAAAAAAGGTATTTTTTTTATTTGAACAACTGTCACACCAAATGTGATTTGCACTAGTGTGACAATGAGCAAAAAAGGTTGCCAGCGGAGTTCCCCTTTTAAGCAGAGGTCCCCAACCAGGGTGCATTCAGCAGTTGCAAGGCACACAAACTGAACTTATAGCCCTTTTAATACTGTAGTTAGTTGCTTGAAGGAAATTAAGTTTTACACTGGAGTACCCTTTTTAACCAGCGGTTCCCTCCCAACCAGGGTGCCTCCAGCTGTTGCAAGACACACAGACTGAACTTATAGCCCTTTTAATACTGTAGTTAGTTTCTTGAAGGAAATTAAGTTTTACACTGGAATACCCCTTTTAACCAGCGGTTCCCTCCCAAACAGGGTGCCTCCAGCTGTTGCAAGACACACAGACTGATATTTGAGCCCTAAAAAGGGCTTTTTTGGGTGCTGTCCTTGAAGCAGCAGCAAGCACCACCTAGCAGCAACCTAGCTATCGCTTTCCCTATTACAGCAGGAGCAGCTTCTCTGTCCCTCCACTTTCTAAGCCTGCAGCATGCCGAATGAAGGTAAAATGGCGTCCGTGCAGGAGGTAGGAGGGTCTGGAAGGGAGGGACTGCTGCTGATTGGCTGTAATGTTTCTGCTGACAGACTCACAGGGTCAAAGTTTACTGCACTGTTAAAGTATAGGGGCGAATCGAACTTCACATATGTTCGCCCGGCAAGGCGAACATGCTAAGTTCGCCGGGAACTGTTCGCCGGCGAACAATTCGCAACATCTCTACGAGACAACCAGACAGGATACAAATACTAACAGGGCAGAATATAGTGTATTAACAAACACTTCCAGATAAACCAGATATCAGATAAACAGCAGACATGGTAAAATGAACAAGACTAGGAATGGAACAGGAATACAGCAGAACCCATGAAATGCAGGGGATGGACGGAAGAACTGAGAGCCAAAAAACTGATCAGGGAACATAGGACACTGTTCACACTGGGACACAGAACAAACAAACAGGACACTCCACTCCACAAAAGGAGTAGCCATTATAATAAAGCCAAATAGACTACTGGCCAGCGGGCACATTCCACCATGTGATCAGGATGCTGACCCAGTAGGAAACAGAAATAAAATACATTAAACTTCATAAACACGGATACAAGAATACCAAACTCTACATCGTAGAGGAACTCAGGTCAGGATACTAGACAGGATATTACTCCAGATACAACACAGGATTTATTTCAAAACCAAACTCCACAAAGAGGAGGAGCTGGACAGGATTCTACTGTGTGAACACAAACCAAGCAGAACAGATATCCATCCTAAAACCGATAAATGTAACAGACTAAAAACTACAATGAACATGCTATTTAACCATGGCTAAAATCCCAGATAAAATCACAAGATAAATACAAGGTAAAAGCTCAAGCCGAAATAGTAGCATTATAGCACAAACAGACAAAGAGTATTGCACTTCATAGCAGCATGTATGCACAAACAGACATCATAGTAGCAACAGGTCAATCACCAGCTCAGAACCTAGACTGAGCTGGAGAAATATAGACACACCCGAACTGCCATTGGGTGAAAGGCTAAGAGCTTTAACTATTCCCTAGCCGGGAAACATTAAACTGTTCAGCCACAACCTAAATCCAGTGGCTGTACCTGAACATAAACCAAGACAGACATTACAAGAAGGCAATATTATAGTAGTTATATTCTTCTACATAGAAGGCAGTATTATAGTAATATCTAAAGCAGCAAACTTTGTGAAAAAGTTTGTGTTCAGTCTCAAAACTTTTGGCCACGACTGTAACAGATATTAAACTTTGTGCTTTGCTGTTATTTTTCTTCATTGTAGTTACATAGAGAGAAACAGAACTTTTTGTTTACTTCTTGCATTGGGGTTGATAACTCTTCCCTGGGTGTCGAAGATACAATGCCCCTTTGTCTTTCCTGCATCTTTTGATCCTTGTACATAACTGGTGTAATGAAGAAGTTATCAGTGTTAGACAGACCTGTCCTATTGTCGTCTTCTCATCCACCGCTCGCTGGGAAAAACTCTTTGCCTCCCCACATAAAGGATTTACATTTCCATCATCTCAGTGGGTAGATCGACTGAATCCATGTGTTTCTATAAAGAAGATTTTTTATTATTTATTTATTTTTTTCCAATTTAAAGCACCGATATCATTTACCGTTTAACAAAATAGTTACAATTGTAGCAAGATTGAGCGCCGCCTGGCATGTTAATGGATTTAATGGCAATAAGAGTGTCTTCCGTCAGCTGTAAAAAAACATAGTAGAACCGAGTTCACATGGGGATGCAAGATGTGAATGCAAAATTATACAATAACGTCAAAAACATTGCAAAAAAATAAAAATATAAAATAAAAACAAAAAAAATAATAAAAAATATTAATAATAATAAAAAAAAGTCCTGAGACAGAGCCATAGGTGGAACTACATGTTTCACACCATTCATTTTTGCCATTGTGGATTTGATGGTGGCCCCAGCAGCACAAAGTATTTCAGGAAATAAAAATGCTGCTTATAGGGGGCTGTATGTGAAAGGGGCAATATCAAACTGTCAAAAGGGTAAATTGAGACAAGTGGGAAGTGTCCACAGCGACACAGACATATTTGTGCTGAGAGGTGACAGACTGAGAGTCACCAACAGCACAGCCTTCGGCTGTCTGGGAATGCTGGGAGTTGTAGTTTTGCAAAAATCTGGAGGCACACTGGATGGGAAACACTGAAATAAACACATAATACAATGTTGGCGGCAGCATGAGAAGACCATAGGGCTTCACAATCCCTAAGATTAAAAGATACATTTTCAAATTTAAATTGAAGAAGTTTTCTGTCACCTAGTGCTACCTTAAAATTTTTAAGTAATGTACAACCAGCATGAGGAGACAATATAGTGGCTGAATGACACAGCCCGGAGTTGGTGGCAGCATGAGGAGACCATGGGGCCTCACAAACCCTAGGATTAAAAGATACATTTTACATTTTGAATTGAAGTTTTATGGTAGCTAGCGCTACCTTAAAATTTTTTAAGTAATGTACAACCAGCATGAGGAGACAATATAGTGGCTGAGTGACACAGCCTGTAGTTGGCAGCAGCATGGGCTTTGTTCCTTCCCAGTGTTATGTTATTGCTCCCTGGTCTGTGCTTGTTTAACCCATTGTGTCCTGATCTGATCCCTGACTTCTGCACTGTGTTTTGTCATTGTTTTTTTTTACATTTATAGTAGAGATGAGCGAATTATTGAAAAATTTGATTCGCCTGATTTGCCGAATTTTCCGAAAAAATTTGGTTTGGTCCGAATTTATCCGCACCGAATTGCTATTAAAAATGGCTATTTCTGGCCCACAGAGAGGCTCATTTGGGGGGTGTAGAACACTTTGCCTTGTTCTAACACGCATAGGGAGTGTGCAATGTTAGTGAAATATTACTGATATTCAATATTACACTCAGATTACAGGCATCGCTATTAGAATCACTGCCGCAGAGCGTCTGGATGTGGCAGATTTCTTATGTAATTTTTATTTAATTTTAATTTATTTTAATTTTTTGATTACCTATTCTGGTGAGCATCGAGCTGGCAGTACACTGTGAGGTGAGCTACCACCTGTTCCAGCCTCTGCATCTCAGTGCACCACCATATTCTGATAGTCCACTTGAAAAGGGAGGGACTGCAGTACCAGCAACTAGGACAGGATTACATTCAGCTTCTGTGCCATTGAATAAGTGGGCACATTAAGCTAGAAGTGGCTGCAGTGAAAAAGCTCGTACTTGCATCTTAAAATCGAGCTAGCAGTCCTCCGCCAGGCGAGATACTACCTGTTCTCAGCGCCACCCTGACTGTGAAAGTGCGAATGTTTAATTTAATCAGTTATGGTTCATTGTTTTTGCTCTATCAATTTTTTTTAAATTTAAATTTAAGTTTTAATTTAAAAAAATGGTTTGTTACAAAAGACCAAATCCAACAAGGGCCTCACAATCCCTAAGATTAAAAGATGAATTTCCAAAATTAATTTGACGATTTATGGTAGCTAGTGCTACCATAAAAATGTTTAGGTAATGTACCAGCACCATAAAGAGACCATATAGTGGCTGAATGACATAGCCTGAAGTTGGTGGCAGCATGAGGAGACCATAGGGCCTCACAATCCCTAAGATTAAGAGATGAATTTTCAAATTTAAATAAAAGTTTTATGTTAGCTAGCACTACCTTAACATTTTTTAAGTAATGTACAACCAGCATGAGTAGACCATATAGTGGCTGAATGACACAGTGTGGAGGTGGCGGCAGCATGAGGAGAAAATATAGTGGCTGAATGACACAGCCTGGAGTTTGCGGCAGCATGAGGAGACCATATAGTGGCTGAATGACCCAGCATGGAGGTGGCGGCAGCATGAGGAGAACATATAGTTGCTGAATGACACAGCCTGGAGTTTGCAGCAGCATGAGGAGACCACATAGTGGCTGAGTGACACAGCATAGAGGTGGTGGAAGCATGAGGAAACCATATAGTGGCCGAATGACACAGCCTTGAGTTGGCGGCAAGATGAGGAGACCATATAGTGGCTGAATGACACAGCGTGGATGTGGCGGCAGCATGAGGAGAACATATAGTGGCTGAATGACTAAGCATGGAGGTGGTGGCAGAATGAGTAGAACATATAGTGGCTGAATGACAAAGTCTGGAGTTGGCAGCAGCATGAGGAGACCATACAGTGGCTGAATGACACAGCCTACAGGTGGCGGAAGCATGAGGAGAACATATGGTGGTAGAATGAGACAGCCTGGAGGTTGCAGCACCATCAGGAGTTCTGAAAATGACCTGGTGATAGAGTGTTGCTGTGGGTGGCAATACCAGTACCCGGTGACAAAGGTGGGTGAAAAAGGTCTGATGCGGAGGAATTTATTTAACTGGGGAGCAGCGTCTTAAATCTGTTTTGCACTATCCATATTTGTGAAGTGATGGTGTGGCACCATGTTCAATCTACTCTGATGCATCAGGACTTGGGGGGTGGAAATCCTGACTGATCCATGCCTGATTCATCTTCACAATGGTCAGTCTCTCCACATTTTTCGTGGACAGACAAGTTCTCCTTGGGGTGACTATGGCCCCCGCCGCACTAAACATCTGCTCTGATGGCACACTACCGGCCGGGCAGGACAGCTTTCCAGGGCAAACTCTGCCAGTTGCAGCCACAAATCAAGTTTGGCTGCCCAGAAGTCCAGCGGATCTTCAAGGTGTGTTCGCATGGGCATGTCAAGGTATGCCACCACCTTCTAGTTCAGGTCCTGCTCCAGGTCTACCTGCTGCTGATGGAGCTGGTACTGCTCCTGCCATCCCACCCCCCACCCCTCCCCAGCAGCCATGGCAGTGGAAGGTGAGGGCAGAGGGCCCCCTGAGTCAGACCTGTGAGAGGATGCATGATGGAGCCGATAGGCATCGGCCAACTGACTATGTAGGATGTCTCTGTAGTAGGTCAGTTTGTCCTCCCTCTCAGTGGGTGTAAAAAAGACCCCCAGTTTGCGCTGGTAGCAAGGGTTCAATAAGGTGGCGAGCCAGAAGTCATCCCGCTGCCGACGGTGACAATTCGGAGGTCACTACGCAAGCAACTGAGCCTGCATTGTGCCATTTGTGCAAGTGACTCGGAGGGACTCCCTGCCTCCATCTCCACTGCATACTGCCACGTATGCCTGACCAGCCATTGTTTCCAACACGTGTTGTAGGAAATGAAGCAGTGGAATGATGTTGTTCATCCTGTAATCCTGGTGACTGACTAATAATGTGGCTTCCTCAAAGGGCCTGAGCAAACGGCAGGTGTCACGTATGAGCTGCCACTGGTTCACATTTAAGTTACATAGGGGAGTCCTTCTATCTGCTTGGATCATCAAGAAATCGGTGATGGCTTTTCTCTGTTCGTATAGTCGGTCCAACATATGGAGGGGGGAATTTCAACATGTGGAAACGTCACAAATCAGACTATGTTGGGGATACCGTTCTGATGCTGCAGCTCAAGGAGGGTGTGCTTTGCGGTGTACGAGTGGCTGAAGTGCATGCAAAGTTTCCTTCCCATTGTTAGAATGTCTTGCAAATGGAGGGAACACTTTAGGAACCGTTTGAAACCCAGATTGTACACGTGTGCCATGCAGGGTGCATGTCTCAGCCTTCCCTGTCGCAGCGCAGACAAGATGTTCTTCCTGTTGTCGGTCACCATGGTTCCAGTTTTCGTGGAGTAAGTCATGCTCCAATTTCTGTATGAATGACTTTTAGCAGTTCCTCCGCTGTGTGACTCCGTTCGCCAAGGCAAACCATGTGAAGAACAGTGTGACACCGCCATGCCCTGCACACATGGCATGTTGAAGGGGCACTGAGACTTGTCCGTGCACTGGAGGCTAAGAACACGGTGTAGGATGAGGAGGCGGAGTTACACACTGTCACAGGACCAACGGCCTGAGAGCGTGGAGGAGAAAGCGGCGTGACCTGTCTAAGTTGCTGTTGTGGCTGTGCAGGAACCACATTCACCCAGTGGGCCGTAAAGGACATGTATTGTCCCTGACTGTAGTTACAGCTCCAGACATTGATGCTGCCGTGCACTTTGGTACACACCGACAGGCTCAAGGACTGGCCCACATTCTGTTCCACAAAATTGTGCAGGGCTGGTACTGCCTTCTTGGCAAAGTAATGACAGCTTGGGACTTTCCACCTTGGCTCGGCAAAAGCCATCAGATGCAAAGTAGAAGGAGCAGGAGCATCTGGAGTGACAAAAAGAGGGTTTGACACACAGCTCCCTTCAGCTGAGGTGGTGGAGCCTTGGCTGTCTGAAACATGGAGTGGCGTGCCACTTGTTGATGCAGCCTGTACCACCACATCGGAGCCACGGTTCTCCGAGTAGCTGATTTTCCCACTAACAGTCCGCACTAATTGACTGCTACTGCCGCCATCTCCAGGAACCCCTGTTCCACTACCTCCCGGAAAGGTAGGCTGCCGCAAAGGTTGTCTCCCCCGGGCACGTTTGGCTCCAGAATTTCCATTTCTGCCACCATGCTGACTGACAACCATGCTACCACCTTGCTGGCTCAGCTGCTGCCTCATGGGCAACCTGCAACTCTCTTCTCCAGATGATGATGAAGCCCATTCTGCACCCAGCTCCCAATTGCGATAGGCTTCATCATCATCAACAAGTGTCTGCATGTCACTGAGGTCCTCCTCAGGTTCCTCAAAAGTGTCTGCTTCTGTTCCCTGAACGCTGGCAACACCACTTCCCACGTCACTCTCCTCATCACTACTTGCCTGCCTAGTGGAGGAAGCTGCGGATGTCTCCTCCACTTCTTGGCTGGGCAGTAGCTGCTGACTGTCCACTATTAGATCTTCCTCACTGAATAGTGGAGCTGAACCCACAGCATAAGATACTTCTGTAGGGGAGGGAACAGCATAGGACAGAGGCAATGGGAGGACAGGGACTGTTCCCGGGACATGCCAACTGAGGGTTGTGTCTGAGGAACCCACCAACTGTTGACTGGGGGTATCAGATGTCACTTGTGATGAAGTGGATGACCTTGTTAACCAATTGATGAAGGCAGATGGGTTGCTGGTCGAGAGACGACTGCTAGCTGATATTGGTAGCTCAGGCCTCTTGCTGCGACTTCTGCTGCCACTTGCCCCTAGTCTGCTACGACCTCTAACTGTGCCTGATGAATTTAGGTCTCTACCACTCCTCTGTGCATGCCCTGGCACTTCTTTGCCTGTCATACTTAGTGCGTATTTGGGGGGAGTACAATACGCTTCACTACACTTAAAACAGTATTTGTCTAGAACAGCAGCAGGCATGTACTTTTGCCAGGCCTTTCATAGTATCTAGGCCCTTGAGACTTTAACAGGAACAAAATAGTACACCACTTAGATGTACGTATGTGGTATGCATTTATGAGGGCCGAAAAATGCGCTACAGTACGCTTAAAAAAGTATTAATGCACAACACCAGCAGTACACACCAGTGCTGCAACACAGTCGCTGTGTACTACACCCAAAATTGCACTTTCCCCTCTCAATCTCACTCCCTTCCTTATCAGTGCTTCTAGGCAGGATTTGTGCTTGAGCTGAATCGCTGCTGGTCTGTGCAACGCACTGCTCTCTGTAATAGAACACTGTAGACACAGAATAGAGCACTGCAGTAAACAAAAACTGCTCTATCACCCTCTCTCTGTGCAACAGAATGCTGATGTGACTAGGAGGTGAATCACTGCTATAAAAAGCTTTTCTGGGCAACACACAGCGCTGTCTGTCCCTATCTATCTCTCTGCAGTGAAAGGCTGAAGTGACTGGCCGCAATATGGCTGCCGATTATATAGGACTGTGACATCACAGAGGTGGCTGGCTGCTCATAGGCTGCATATCCTGCATGTGATTCAGGGTCATCCCCACCTACCGTTGTTACCGCCTTCCCAGGATTCCTTGCACCATGTCCTCACATGTGGATCCGCCATTTTAGATGCCCTGGAGCCCGGACCGCACTAAATGGAGTTTAATGAAGTGATTTGCGCAATATAATTGTGGCGATATTCACATTCGTTGTGAATCAAATTTTTCCTGAAATTCGTAACAAATTCAGATTTATCATCCCTAATTTTTAGGCCCTGCCCTTTACTAGGGACCGTCACCAAGTTGGGGGCCTGTCGTTTAGGGTGGATTGTCAAGTAGGCAGGGTTCAGCGGTCGTAGACATGCCTAGGGCTACACCTACCCCTGTCCTATGTGACAACTGGTGTTGTAGTGGCAGAGCAGGGTCATAGTAGCATAGCGTATTTACGAAAAGCAGTATTCTGATCTGGGAGGTCGCAGACTGAGAAATACAATACATAGTAAAAGAGTAGGGTGAACAGCAGCACAAAGTATATCAGGAGTGGGAAGACCAAGTGATAACATGTGATATGTTTTGTGAAGTAGTTGTTGCAGACGAATGATGATTCAGAAGAGACACGAGGTAACTCTGCACGTGCGGTAACGAAACGCATTACAGATTAATTCTACAAGAAAATTTGATTTCAAACATCCTCTGCGAATGAGCAGCGAGAAAGATGATATTGAAAGTTACATAATGTAATAAATTGAATCAGCTCGGGTAATATTCCTCATTCTCCTCCCGCATACTTTCATAAAATCAGGATTTCTTCAGTGTATTACTTTTTTTTTTCAGTTGTCAAATAACACTTAGGTACTAATGCAATTGTTTCCAGCCCCCTCTTTGCGGGCGCAGCGGGCCTCCACAACGCTGCCGGCTGAGAGCTCGGTTCCATCTCCCACAATTACACATTACGGGGCTGAATCACACGGGAGCCATTAATCAGAATATACATTGCATGGCCCGCACTTATTTAGTTGGAGCTCGGCAGCCACAGTATCTATATTCCTGCAATCTTCCCCTAATGTAGAATAATATGTTGGGATTAACTATCGCGGATGGAAATAGGTGCCTGGATTTGTTGGGGGGAGGGGAATTTTCTATTAAAGGGGTACTCTGCTGCCCCAGCGCTTGGAACATTTTGTTCGGAACGCTGAGTGCGGGCGGCGGGGTCGTGACGTCACTGTCACTGCCCCTCGTGACATCATGCCATGCCCCCTCAATGCAGTCACGCCCCCTCCCATAGACTTGCATTGAGGGTGCGTGGTGTGACCTCATGAGGGGCAGTGGCAGCGACACCATGACCCCGCCGCCCCCACCCACCGTTCTTAGAAATCTTATCCCCTATCCTTTGGATAGGGATAAAATGTTTAGGGGCGGAGTACCCCATTAAACCTGCTTGTTGTAATAAAACACTGCTTTTTGTAATGAAAAATACTTTCCACCCTGATACTATTACTTGGCCGGATCCCCCCCATAGGCTATGACATGGCTTATAAACTGATGGCACTCCTATAGGTGGCACAGGAGAGAAGTTTACCATCATGGTTGGCCTGGACGTCAGGAGGTTGTGCAGCACTAGATCTGTCGGCTGACATCCACAATTGAAATGCAAACTCTGCCAGATCACAGCTATTCGGGCTCCTGTGGTTATCACTGTTATGGGGATCTGAGATTGTCAATGTTATGGGAGATCTGTGACTTTCAATGTTGTGGGGATCTGTGACTTTCAATGTTATAGGCATTCCTGAGGCTGTTACTGTTATGGGGTCTATTTGACTGCTACTGTTATTGAGGTTTTCAGTGGTTGTCACTGTTCTGGGACTGTCAATGCTATAACGCTTCCTGTAGCTGTCACTGCTGTGAAGATTCCGTGACTGTCGCTAATATTGGACTCTTGTGGCTGTCACTGCTGTGTGGGTTCAGTTCTGGGACTGTCACTGTTATTAGGCTCCTGTAGCTGTCACTGTTGTGGGGGGTTCACTTATGTGGCTGTCACTGTAGTTAAGATCCTGTGGCTGTCATTGTTAAAAGGGTAGTCCCCTGCAAAACATTATTTTTTTTTAAATCAACTGGTGCCAGAAAGTTAAACAGATTTGTAAATTACTTCTATTTCAAAATATTAACCTTTCCCGTACCTATCAGCTGCTGTATGCTCCAGAGGAAGTTGTGTAGTTCTTCCCAGTCTGACCCTCTCTGCTGCCACCTCTGTCTATGTCAGGAACTGTCCAGAGCAGGATAGGTTTGCTATGGGGATTTGCTCCCACTCTGGACAGTTCCTGACACAGACAGAGGTGTCAGCAGAGAGCACTGTGGTCAGACAGAAAAGAACTACACAACTTCCTCTGGAGCATACAGCAGTTAAGTACTGGAAAGATTAAGATTATAAATAGAAGTCATTTATAAATCTGTTTAACTTTCTGGCACCGGTTAATAAAAAAAAAAAAAAAGTTTTCCAGTGGAGTACCCCTAAAAGTTATTTTGCTTCTGTGGTTAACACTTTTACTGTCACTGTCACTGTTATGGGGGTTCAGTTCAGTTTCTTCACTGTCATTGGGCTCCTGTGGTTGTTACAAGTATGGGAGTTATGTCACTGTTATGGGGGTTCAGTTCTGTTTCTTCACTTTCATTAGGCTCCTGTGGTTGTTACAATTATGGGGGTTATGTCACTGTTATGGGGGTTCAGTTCTGTTTCTTCACTTTCATTAGGCTCCTGTGGTTGTTACAATTATGGGGGTTATGTCACTGTTATGGGGGTTCAGTTCTGTTTCTTCACTTTCATTGGGCTCCTGTGGTTGTTACAATTATGGGAGTTATGTCACTGTTATGGGGGTTCAGTTCTGTTTCTTCACTGTTATTGGGCTCCTGTGGTTGTTACAATTATGGGGGTTCTGTCATTGCGTTGGTATTGTATCAGGAGTAAATGTTTGCGTATGCATCGGTGTTGCATTAGGAGTTGGTGATATAAATCCATATTTTTTAGGTACATATTTTGGGAGGTAAACATCTCAAAAATGTTGAATATGCAAAGAGCATTTTTTGGATTCTGGTAGCTTGAAAAGTGGCTGAAATTTAGTGGGAAAAAAAAGTATCCAAAGTGTTTGAAAAAAAAGAATGAATAAATAAGAAAAAGTAAAAAAAAAAAAAAAAGTCGAAATGCAAAAAGAATATCAATACAATATTCTGTTAAAGGGGTACTCCAGTGCCCCAGCGTTCGGTACATTTTGTTGAGCTGCTGTGACATCAAGGCCACGCCCCCTCAATGCAAGTCTATAAGCAATAAAAATGTCAGAAACTTTGTCAGAAACTGAGGGTGGGTTCTCTACGGAATCTCGGAATCCTGAGGGCGCTGGCTGAATCGGTCAGCACTAGGACTGCCCAGACATTGCTGCCCCTCATAGACAGCAATGTACTTCAATGTCGCTAGTCAGGCCAATAGTAGCATGTACCGCCCCCGGCAAGCCCCCTCCTTGGCACTTGGAGCGTACATGCTCAACATGTCATTGATTTTTGTGCTCAAAGGGTACGTTCATACGCGCAGATTTTTTAGCGGGTTTTCCGCTGCGTATTTGAAAGTGGGCGGGCTCTTCTCGGCTGCCCGCAGCCGATTTTCCGCTGCAAAATGTACACTGCGGAAAATCCACCATAAGCCCCATTGAAGTCAGTAGGGATGTTGGTGGATTTTCCGCAACGTAAATTCCGCCGCGGAAAATCTGCTGCGGACAGCCGAGAAGAGCAAGCCCACTTTCAAATACGCAGAGGAAAACCCGCTAAAAAATCTGCGCGTGTGAACGTACCCAAAGGGTGTTTTTGTTTGAAAATCCCTATTTAAGCACAAAAATGTGCGACATTCGGGCATTTGCGCCACTGGCACAGCTTAAAAAGTTTCCTTCTTAGACTTTGATTTTAATTACCACTTTGGATTGTAGTGTATGTATGTTTCCTAGTGCCTTGTTAAAGGGGTACTCCGGTGAAAACCTTTTTTCTTTTAAATCAACTGGTGGCAGAAAGTTAAACATATTTGTAAATTACTTCTATTAAAAAATCTTAATCCTTCCATTACTTATTAGCTGCTGAATGCTACAGAGGAAATTCCATCACGAGCACAGTGCTCTCTGCTGACATCTCTGTCCATTTTAGCAACCATGCATAGCAGATGTAGGCTAAGGGGAGCATGATGGCTCAGTGGTTAGCACTGCTGCCTTGCAGCCCTGGGGACTTTGGTTCAAATCCCACTAAGGACAACAATAAATAAAGTGTTATTATTATTATAATAACGTCAGCGGAGAGAACTGTGCTCGTGATGTCATTAGAGAGCATTCCAAAAAGAAAAGAATTTCCTCTGTAGTATTCAGCAGCTAATAAGTACAGGAAGGATTCAGATTTTTTAATAGAAGTAATTTACAAATATGTTTAACTTTCTGCCACCAGTTGATTTAAAAGAAAAAAGGTTTTCACCGGAGTATCCCTTTAAGTTCCAAATCAGTCTGGGCATGCTGGGAGTTGTAGTTTTGCAACAGATGGAAGGACACTTGTTGGGGAACACTGCTGACTTTTGCACTATGGTGTGTATTAAAGTGTATCCTTTGTTTTCAGCATTCTATGGGTATGTTCACACGAGCGGATTTTTTTGCGGGTTTTCCGCTGCGTATTTGAAAGTGGGCGGGCTCTTCTCGGCTGTCCGCAGCAGATTTTCCGCGGTGTAATTTAGGCTGCGGAAAATCCGCCGCAGTCCCCACTGACTTCAATGGGGCTTGCGGCGGATATTCCGTAGCGTAAATTCCGCCGCGGAAAATCTGCTGCGGACAGCCGAGAAGAGCCCGCCCACTTTCAAATACGCATCGGAAAACCCGGAAAAAAAAATCCGCTCGTGTGAACGTACCCTAAGTGTGTTTCCAAGAGCCTTGTTATGTTTTTTGTCAGTCTGCGCATGCTGGGAGCAGGGGCGTACCAAGAGCATTTAGCACCCGTGGCGGACCCTTTGTTTGGCACCCCCCCTTAATTACACCCCCTCCCTTCCCCCCTCTAATTACACCCCCTCCCCCCTTGATTACACCCTCCCCCCTTGATTACACCCCCTCCCTTCACATAGAATAATTTACTTACATTTTGATGATGCCTCCGTCCGATCGCTGGTGATGGTTCCTTCCGCTCCTTTAAAAGATCCGTGAAGACGACGTCAACGTTGCAACGTCACGTTGTACACCGACGCAACCTCCAGCTGTTGCAAAACTACAACTCCCAGCATGCCCGGACAGCCTTCTGCTGTCCGGGCATGCTGGGAGGTGTAGTTTTGCAACAGCTGGAGGCACCCTGGTGGGGAAATGCTGCTGTCTATGGGGCCCACTATGGCAATCCATACAGTATATAATTACATCATCACCACTCCCCCTATAATGCCAGGGCTGGATCACCAGTCTGAAGGATGCTCAGATCACCTGTCATCCTCCTGCGCCATCTATGTCCTCATACACAAGCGCCGTCTCTTCCTTGGCCCCTGTACACACACACAGACCAGTGCTGACACATCTCACCTGTCTATGGGGTCTCGCCCAGGCCCATTCACGGGGCTCCGCCCTCTGCAGGCTCCGGTCTAGGATGGAGCTGCTCCAGGTGAGTAAGACGTCATGATAAGGGGGCGGTACCTGCTTAGGAAGGGGCGGGACATCCCGGGCTGTAGTGCTGTATGGTGGTGCACAAGACAGGAAGCGGGAGTGATGTGTCGGTATAGATGTGTGTGCTGGGGAAGAGGATTTTTACATAGGACTGTATGTTGGAGTGACTCCTCCCCCTGCTGCTCTGACTCTACAGATGCAGGCGCCGGTAGGAAAAGCATTGCGGTTGTGGTTGTGGATGGGGGGGGGTTATGGCACCCCCCTTGTGAGTGGCACCTAGGGCGGGCAACTACCCTCCTTGGTACATCACTGGCTGGGAGTTGAGAGTGGTTGAGGGTGTGATGCAGGGCAGATGGAATTACCCTAGGGGCAGATGGCATTAACCTCTTGTATTCGTGACCCCAGGGTGTGGTTTATCCTCAATACCACCAGAAGGTATACCGCTGGATCCTGGGCTAGGCTTGGGGGCAATAAAGACTCCGACGCCAAGTTATGGACAACGGCAGCTTTACTGAGTGATAGATGGAACAGTCTATACAGCTTAGCCAGGCCCACAGAGGTGACCAGTGACTTCAGAGACGTTAGGGCTTGCTGGGACTGACGAAGCACAGGCGAAACGTACGTTGGGGTAGGAGCTGGCAGGTGTGTGTCTGCATGGCAGTAGGACCTTTTGTGTGGTTTGTCTAACATTGGTAGCTTTTCCATGTCTTTTCACAGGTTATATCATTACTTTTGTGGTATACTGGTTTCACTTCTTGAAATGTAAAGATTATTTATTCTTTAACTGTCCTTGTCAACCAGTCCAACATGTTTTGTACCATTAAGATACTGCGCTTATTCCCCCTGTATATTATGCACTACATATATTGACTTCCATCCTGCCGTCTCCCATCTTCTGCGGTTGTGACTCTAGTGCCGTTTTTTATTCTTTCTCGTTTTAAATGTATGTCATCTTTTGCATATATGTTAATAAATTGTATTTATATATTAAACACAGTCTGGTTCTGTTTTGTTGGTGGATACTTGCTGGGACTTGTAGATGACTGGGACAATATTGCTGCAGGCCACGCTGACTGAAGACAGATGACTTTGACTTGACTGACTTGAATGGGACTGACTATACCCCAATTGTAGCTTACTTGAAGATTTGTGGCTGCTGGATGGACTTGAGGTCTCCTGTGGACTCCAGACACACTCGTAGGACTTGACTTGGCTGGACCTCAGCAAAAGCTCAAAGAGAAAGAGCGAAGAGACTCCTCCCAGGGCTTATATAGGGAAGACTCTGGTGGGGTCCCATAGGTCACCCTTAGGTCACATGGTCACTGACACCTCACTGGGTTATACTCACATAACAACAGGTTAACCATATGAAAAATATTATTAACCCCTTAAGGACCAAGGACGTACCGGTACGTCCTTGGTCCTGCTCTTCTGATATGACGCGGGGTTACACAGTAACCCCGCGTCATATCATGGCGGGCCCGGCGTCATAGTGAAGCCGGGACCCGCCTCTAATAGCGCGCAGCGCCGATCGCGGCGCCGCGCGCTATTAACCCTTTAGCCGCGCGGCTAAAAGTGAAAGTGAAAGTTCCCGGCTAGCTCAGTCGGGCTGTTCGGGATAGCCGCGGCTAATCGCGGCATCCCGAACAGCTGACAGGACAGCGGGAGGGCCCCTTCCTGCCTCCTCGCTGTCCGATCGCCGAATGACTGCTCAGTGCCTGAGATCCAGGCATGAGCAGTCATCCGGCAGAATCGTTGATCACTGGTTTCTTATGAGAAACCAGTGATCAACATAGAAGATCAGTGTGTGCAGTGTTATAGGTCCCTATGGGATAACAATGATCAGTATAAGAGATCAGTGTGTGCAGTGTTATAGGTCCCTATGGGACCTATAACACTGCAAAAAAAAAGTGAAAAAAAAAGTGAATAAAGATCATTTAACTCCTCCCCTATTAAAAGTTTGAATCACCCCCCTTTTCCAATAAAAAAAAAAACACAGTGTAAATAAAAATAAACATATGTGGTATCACCGCGTGCGGAAATGTCCGAATTATAAAAATATATCATTAATTAAACCGCTCGGTCAATGGCGTGCGCGCAAAAAAATTCCAAATTCCAAAATAGTGCATTTTTGGTCACTTTTTATATCATTTAAAAATGAATAAAAAGTGATCAATAAGTCCTATCAATGCAAAAATGGTACCGTTAAAAACTTCAGATCACGGCGCAAAAAATGAGTGCTCATACCGCCCCATACACGGAAAAATAAAAAAGCTATAGGGGTCAGAAGATGACAATTTTAAACGTATTAATTTTCCTGCATGTAGTTATGATTTTTTCCAGAAGTCCGACAAAATCAAACCTATATAAGTAGGGGATCATTTTAATCGTATGGACCTACAGAATACATATCAGGTGTCATTTTTACCGAAAAATGTACTACGTAGAAACGGAAGCCCCCAAAAGTTACAAAACAGCGTTTTTTTTCCAATTTTGTCGCACAATGATTTTTTTTCCCGCTTCACCATAGATTTTTGGGCAAAATGACTGACGTCATTACAAAGTAGAATTGGTGTCGCAAAAAATAAGCCATCATATGGATTTTTAGGTGTAAATTTGAAAGAGTTATGATTTTTTAAAGGCAAGGAGCAAAAAACGAAAATGCAAAAACGGAAAAACCTCCGGTCCTTAAGGGGTTAAAGGTACAACACTCTCATATACAATACATGGCATAAAACAGAGGGAACAGGTGAAGTGACCCAGGAGACACTGCAGGGAGGCTGCCTGACAGGGCAGCGAGGGTTCAGGGGTACAACTCCTGTACTAGGTCACCACAGTAGTCTTGAAACAGCTGGAAGCACACTATTTGGTAAACACTGCTTTATAGATGACCATTTTGCAGTATGGTGTATATTATAGTGTATGCTCTGTCCAGTTGTTTCCAGCATTTTATGTGTGTTTCCTAGTTCCTTGTTATGTTTCTAGTCAGTCTGGGCATGCTGGGATTTGTGGTGTTGCAACAACTGTAAGCGCACTTGAGGAGCACTGCTTTATAGATTGCTGACTTTTGCAGTATGGTGTGGATTATAGTGGATGCTCTGAGCAGTTGTTTCCAGCATTCTATGTGTGTTTCCTAGTCCCTTGTTAAAGGGGTACTCGGGCGCTTAGACAACTTATCCCCTATCCAAAGGATAGGGGATAAGATGCCTGATCGCGGGGGTCCCGCCGCTTGGGACCCCCGTGATTTTGCACGCCGCACCCCGTTAGAATCAGTCTCCGGAGGGTGTTCGCTCCGGGTCTGATTACTGTTGATCACGGGGACGGAGCACTGTGACGTCACGCTCCGCCCCCTCAATGCAAGCCTATGGGAGGGGGCGTGACAGATGTCACGCCCCCTCCCATAGGCTTACATTGAGTGGGCGGAGCGTGATGTCACATGGGGGCGGAGCCGTGATGTCACAATGCTCCGTCCCCGTGATCGACTGTCAGTCTGGGCATATTGGGAGTTGTAGTTTTGCAGCAGCTGGAGGCACACTTGGCAAACACTGCTTTATAAATGGTTTACTTTTGCAGTCTGGTGTGGACTATAGTCTATGCTCTGTATCTTGCTCAGGCATGCTGGTAGTTGTAGTTTTGCAACAGCTGGAGGCACACTGGTGTGGAAACACTGGCCTATATTATTCTCCTTCTTATTATATATATATATATATATATATATATATATATATATATATATATTTCTTTTTTTATTTATTTATATATATATATTTTTATATTTTTTGCCATAGTCAGCCCACCGGATACCTGGAAGTTTTTCTTGCAGCACTTGGTATAAGAGGTTTTATTTTCCTCGCCCCAGCATTGTGATTTGGGTATTTTATCTATTTTCTTTGTTTTGATAGATGGATAATAGCAATGTGACTGCTGGAGGGCAAGGAGCTCACCGGAAAGATAACAGCGCAAGAAACTACATTAAACTTATCACATTTATATTGCTCTCAGTAAGAAAAAAAATCCTGAAGTGATAGAATAATATCTGACTACACAGAGGATTCTGCCGCCGCCGCCGCTCCCTCACTTGTTCTTCTTTACTTTTAGACATTTCTCAAATTTATAAAAAAAAATAAAAAAAATAAAAAAAATAAAATAACTCGCATTCTACAAATATCCATAGTGCAATCCAGAAGTATTCACACTCCAATAATTTTTTTCATATATTGATACATTACAGCCTTATATTACAAGGGAATACATTTAATTTATTTTTCTTATCGATATACTAAATATACTTTATGATGACGAGAGATCATTTGATAGCTATGAGGACAAGATATGACAATGGGATATGAGGTTGGGATTTAAAGGGGTATTCCAGGAAAAAACTTTTGTATATATATCAACTGACTCCAGAAAGTTAAACAGTTTTGTAAATTACTTCTATTAAAAAATCTTAATCCTTTCAGTACTTATGAGCTTCTGAAGTTAAGGTTGTTCTTTTCTGTCTAAATCCTCTCTGATGACACCTGTCTCGGGAAACGCCCAGTTTAGAAGAGGTTTGCTATGGTGATTTGCTTCTAAACTGGGCGTTTCCCGAGACACGTGTCATCAGAGAGGATTTAGACAGAAAAGAACAACCTTAACTTCAGAAGCTCATAAGTACTGAAAGGATTAAGATTTTTTTAATAGAAGTAATTTACAAATCTGTTTAACTTTCTGGAGGCAGTTGATACATAAAAAAAAGTTTTTCCCTGGAATACCCCTTTAATTACAGAATATCAGGATGAGATATGAGGTCGGGATGTGAGGACATTATATGAGGTCAGGATATGAGGACAAGATAGTGCTTCTCAATTATTTTCTGTCATTCCCCCCCCCCTAGGAAGAAGAAAACATTTTGCGCCCCCCGCGCGACTGTAAATAGTATAATTTGCCTATAAAATTGTTATAAGTACACCTCTGCATAACACTGTATCCTTATTAACGTATATGAGGCTCTGTACACTGAAAACAAGCAGGGCTATGTACACTGAGGACAAGCAGGGCTCTGTACACTGACAACAAGCAGGGCTCTGTAAACTGAGGATTAGCAGGGCTCTGTGCACTGACGACAAGCAGGGCTCTGTACACTGAGGACAAGCAGGGGTCTGTACACTGAGGACAAGCAGGGCTCTGTACACTGAGGACAAGCGGGGCTCTGTACACTGAGGACAAGCAGGGCTCTGTACACTGAGGACAAGCGAGGCTCTGTACACTGAGGACAAGCAGGGCTCTGTACACTGAGGACAAGCAGGGCTCTGTACACTGAGGACAAGCAGGGCTCTGTACACTGACAACAAGACAGGGCTCTGTACACTGAAACAGGCAGGGCTCTGTACACTGACAACAAGCAGGGCTCTGTACACTGACAACAAGCAGGGCTCTGTACACTGACAACAAGCAGGGCTCTGTACACTGACAACAAGCGGGCTCTGTACATTGACAACAAGCGGGGCTCTGTACACTGACAACAAGCGGGGCTCTGCATACTGACAACAAGCGGGGCTCTGTACACTGACAACAAGCGGGGCTCTGTACACTGACAACAAGCGGGGCTCTGTACACTGACAACAAGCGGGGCTCTGTACACTGACGACAAGCGGGACTATGTACACTGAGGACAAGCAGGGCTCTGTACACTGACAACAAGCAGGGCTCTGTAAACTGAGGATTAGCAGGGCTCTGTGCACTGAGGACAAGCAGGGCTCTGTACACTGAGGACAAGCAGGGGTCTGTACACTGAGGACAAGCAGGGCTCTGTACACGTGTCATCAGAGAGGATTTAGACAGAAAAGAACAACCTTAACTTCAGAAGCTCATAAGTACTGAAAGGATTAAGATTTTTTTAATAGAAGTAATTTACAAATCTGTTTAACTTTCTGGAGGCAGTTGATATATAAAAAAAAGTTTTTCCCTGGAATACCCCTTTAATTACAGAATATCAGGATGAGATATGAGGTCGGGATGTGAGGACATTATATGAGGTCAGGATATGAGGACAAGATAGTGCTTCTCAATTATTTTCTGTCATTCCCCCCCCCTAGGAAGAAGAAAACATTTCGCGCCCCCCGCGCGACTGTAAATAGTATCATTTGCCTATAAAATTGTTATAAGTACACCTCTGCATAACACTGTATCCTTATTAACGTATATGAGGCTCTGTACACTGAAAACAAGCAGGACTATGTACACTGAGGACAAGCAGGGCTCTGTACACTGACAACAAGCAGGGCTCTGTAAACTGAGGATTAGCAGGGCTCTGTGCACTGAGGACAAGCAGGGCTCTGTACACTGAGGACAAGCAGGGGTCTGTACACTGAGGACAAGCAGGGTTCTGTACACTGAGGACAAGCGGGGCTCTGTACACTGAGGACAAGCAGGGCTCTGTACACTGAGGACAAGCGAGGCTCTGTACACTGAGGACAAGCAGGGCTCTGTACACTGAGGACAAGCAGGGCTCTGTACACTGAGGACAAGCAGGGCTCTGTACACTGACAACAAGACAGGGCTCTGTACACTGAAACAGGCAGGGCTCTGTACACTGACAACAAGCAGGGCTCTGTACACTGACAACAAGCAGGGCTCTGTACACTGACAACAAGCAGGGCTCTGTACACTGACAACAAGCGGGCTCTGTACATTGACAACAAGCGGGGCTCTGTACACTGACAACAAGCGGGGCTCTGCATACTGACAACAAGCGGGGCTCTGTACACTGACAACAAGCGGGGCTCTGTACACTGACAACAAGCGGGGCTCTGTACACTGACAACAAGCGGGGCTCTGTACACTGACAACAAGCGGGGCTCTGTACACTGACAACAAGCGGGGCTCTGTACACTGACAACAAGCGGGGCTCTGTACACTGACAACAAGCAGGGATCTGTACACTGACAGCAAGCAGGGCTCTTTACATGGAGGACAAGCAGGGATCTGTACCTGAGGACAAGCAGGGCCTGTACGAGAGAGAGCAGGGCGGTGGGCGCACTGCTCGGTGGCACAGTGAACTCCGACATGGTGGGCTGCTGCGCTTAGACGTGAGGTCACGTCACCCCGGTGACGTGACCTCACGTCTGAACGTAGCAGCACGCCACGCCGGAGTTCAAAGCGCCTCTCCCAGGCAGCCACACTGACAACCCAGGGCCGTAGGTAAGATCCAGCCGTAGAGTTGCTAGGCAACCGATGCCGTGTGGGACGCCGCTTGCGAGTGAGTCGGGCCCCCCTTTACGGAGCCTTGCGCCCCCCCACTATTTGAGAAGCACTGAGATATGAGGACGGGATATAAGTTTGGGATATGAGGATGAAATATGAGGATGAAATATGAGGTTGGGATAGGTAGACAGGATATGATGATGGAATATGAGGACAGGATATTAGTTTCTGGACATGTCCTCATATCCTGTCCTCAAATGCCTAGTTTATGTCCTGAAACTAATATCCTGTCCTCATATTCCATCATCATATCCTGTCTACCTATCCCAACCTCATATCCAATCCTCATATTTCATCCTCATATCTGGACCTCATATCTTGTCCTCATATCCTGACCTCATATCTCATCCTCATCCTGTCCTTAAATCCCAACCTCATATCCCGACCTCATATAATGTCCTCATATCCTGTCCTCAAATGCAGAGTTTATTATATGAGGTTGGGATATAGGGATGGGTTATGATGAAGGGATATGAGGACAAGATATGAGGTAGGTGTATGAGGATGAAAAAATTAAAGAAGACATAAAAATGGGATATGCGGACAAGATATAAGGTCATGAAGAAGATTAGGAAAAACTACAAAAACTGCCATAACTAGCTTTCCCTAATCTTTTCCTACACTAATTCCTTTACTTAACACCAGACACCACTAGGCTTCATTGTCCCTGTAAACATCCCTATAACCACCCTAACCTGCAAACGAATCTAAGGAGAGCAACAGCCCCACACAAAGGCCCAGGGACAACAGCTAGACTAAACAGAAACCTAATGAATGAGACAAAAGCAGCAAATTCAAAATACAGACACAAGGACTATACCATTAAGAACAAAAAACTACCTGAATAACTGGTAACAAAAGTACACCAGAACAAAGAGCAAGAAGACACACAATCAACACTAGAAACAAACACACAGAGCATACACTATAATATGCACATGCTTCAAAAAACATATTTTAATATAAACTAGCCCTGACCTGATCAGTCATTGCAAGCTGATCCAGAGCAATCGATCAGCTGTGATGAAGTTGTATAGCAAACAGACCCCCCTTTTATCTCTCTCCCTGCTCATAACCATATTGAAGTACCCTGAGATATACAATTCCTCATAACCTTTCTAATATACTTCATAAAAGAGTTATCTCCGTTATATGTAAATTACGGCTTAATTAAAAAAGACCACTAGGGGTCCCATACCATCCAGAACATAATCCTGTCCGGCTGCAGAAGCAAAGGCTGGGACAAAGTCCAGGAAGTGGGGGCGGAGTAAAGGCATGGTGAGTGAGCGGGCTCGGACACGCCCCTTACTGAGCAGTGGATGTCAAAATGAGTGAGCAGCAGAGCAGAGGGATTAGTGATCCAAATACAAAAGCTAGACACATAGTAAGTAACACGTAGAGACTCAAGAAGTATATGTAGGTCCTGGTGCCCCAAGTACAAGGCAGCCAGGGCATACAGGTACTTCCTGTGTCCCATAGGGGTTAAAAAATAACAAGTGTAAAAATAGAAACAATTTTAACAATAAGTGAGAAAAAATGAGAAAGGTCAACAAGAGCGGTAAATGACAATGTAACCAAACCCAGACGTAAGGTGTCAGACGTCTTCATGTCACCCGAGATTAGGAAAGAGCAATTTCATTCTGATGATTGAACCGTGCCGCCGCGGCAGCACCGCCGTAATAAACCAGGAGTTTCCTTTCTATAGAACTATAACTTAACAACAGGCTGAGTGATGTGACCGCGTGAGATTAATTACAGCCTCGTCATTCATCAGATTTACTTCATCATCGTCTGTCACCGTAATGTGACCTTTGAACGCCTTCAATCTGCGCTGTCAATCAAATCTTACAGAGTGTCTCCGAAGACGCGGGGCCGTGATGCCGTGATATATAGAGCTGTCATAGTGACCATCTAGAAATGCCCAGGCTACACTTATTATTAGCAATGGACAATACAGATTAAAGAAATCTGGGATTTTTGTTGTCATTTTAGAATAGTTTTTGCATAAATCTGTCCAACAGGCAAAGATATTTCATTTTGTAAAATGTTTTTATTGGGGATAAGTGGTATCTTCCTTATATTCAAACAGCTTGTAAATCCCCTCTCGCTGTCTGTAAGACCTCATATTGTTCAAACCTGAAGACAAATGGGTGAGTAGAGGAGGGGGATGATGCTGCAGTCTCTATCTCTGCTTATAGGGGTACTCCACCCCTAGACATGTTATGCCCTATTACTGCAGCCAGACCCCCCGTGATCTCTGGGACAGTGTTGCGGCGCTACAGTCACAGAAGCCTGGGACTTCCGTTATCTTGACGTCACGTCATTCCCCCTCCATTCATGTCTATGGGAGAGAGCGTGACGGCTATTGCACAGCCATCACGCCTCCTCCCATAGACATGAATGGGGGGGGGGATGTGGCGGCTGTGTTTACCAGTCATCCGGCATGGAGCGGAGTTTGCTCCGTGCATTGGATGACTGGGGTGCCACAGCAGAGATCACGTGGGTCCGGCTGCTGGGGACCCCCACGATCTCTACTGTGGCACCCCAGTCATCCTTTAAATAGGGGATAATATGTCTAACAGTGGAGAACCCCTTTAAAGAGAATGTGACAGCTGTTCACCTGCACTCAACTCAGTATACTGGGTTAAAATGTGAGTAAAGATCTTTAAAATGAAGGGTCACTTACTGTTTTTTGCAACGTGGGTGCAGACTTATGTTCTTTGATGATGTTATTCCTTTTGCACTTCAGCGCGCATTGGAGGTGGGTAGCCAGTTCACCCAGCTCCCCGGCCTCATCAATATTCAGCCTTTGGCTGTCTGGGAATGATGGGAGTTCAGCAACAACAAGCCTCCAACTGTTGCTGAACTACAACTTCCATAATTTACAGACATCCTTTGTAGTTTAACAACAGCTGGAGGCTCCCTGTTTGGCAAGACGCTGGCAGAAAGGGTCTGTTCACATCATACATTTTTAACATGCCTTTTTAAAACAAAAACAGCATGCTTAAAAAGCATAATGTAAACCGAGGCATACTTACTGACCCTCGTTCCAGGCTGTGAGCTTCTTTATGTGTAGCTCCACCTCTAGTGACGTCATCACTAGAGGAGAGGCTACACCAGAAGACCAGCGGCGAGGGTGTAAGTATAACTCTATTCACAGTATACATTATACAGCCATCTATAAAGATGGTTGTAAAATGTGTACTCTATATTCCCCGAAGATGTTAAATAGCTCTGCAGCAGCACTCATTAACAGCTGCTAGAGGCGGGGCTTCACAAGAAGAGGCCCGGACCAGCGGTGAGGGTGTAAGTATAACTTTATTCACTGTATACATTATACAGCCATCTATTTAGATGGCTGTATAATATATAATCTATATTCCCCCAAGGATTTAACTAGCGCTGCAGCAGTGCTCATTAACAGCAGCGGTAATTAATTCCTTCCTTGTTGGACTGAGCTGTACTCTCGGCTGTCAGCTGCTAGAGGTAGGGCTACACAAGCAGAGGCCCGAACCAGTACAAGGGGGGGGGGGGGGGGGTAGTATAACTCTATTCACTGTAAACATTACACAGCCATCTGGTTATATAATGTATACTCCCTCCACCCCAAAGGTGTTAATTAGCATTGCAGCAGCGGTAATTAACTACTTCCTTGCCGGGCTGAGCTGTACTTGCGGCTGTCTGCAGAGGGCACAGCTCAGCCCCGACGTTGCCAAGTTTGTGGAAGCTGAACCTGGCAATGTTTAGAGTCGCGACTCCTCCGAAGTTCGGATCGAATCTGGGTTTGGGGGGGTCCCTGCTTGCTCAATGGTGTTTATAGATTACCCATATCAAACATGCATCCAGGCATTGCTCCAGGTCCCAGTAGCTCCTTATCTATTGTACAATTGGCTTTGACAAGCATAGAATACAGTTCCCCAGATAAGAACCACCCCATGCCCAGTGGTCCATGGCATCTGCCGAGGTTAGCATCCACCTAGCTTCGTAGAAAACACAAAACAACCACATAAAACACAAGAACAAAAGCCAAGATGAACATCAGCCTAAGAAAACTGATCAAAGGCGACTATAAATACCCAACAGGAAGACATGTATACAAAGAATCCTAAAAATATAAAAGGAAGATGTAATATCCTTTCATTCAGTGAAACATCACAACACGGAATCAGTCCCGGAAGGCAAGAAAAGATGCAGATACAAGAGCCGAACTCTTCTCCCGCTCCCCCCGTAACATGTCCGCTGGGATGTGATTCACAACAACACCACCTGAAATATCACCTGAGATCTGGGGAATGTTACATCAGACTTCACCGAGTCCTGCCGCGGGAAGGTCAGAGGAACACCAGAGCGTTTTTTATCTCGAAATTTTTGAAGACTTCAATGAAAAGCTCCAGGCTTCTTTTTGAACTCATCAAAATATATATTGTTTTCATACTTTATTAGTTGTTTCTAAATATTTCTCCATCAGAGAAAGCTAAACTAAGGTGTGGAATCTGAAGTATATGCCTCTATTAAAAAAATATTAATCCTTCCAGTACTTATTAGCTGCTGAATACTACAGAGGAAATGGTTTTCTTTTTGGAACATCACGAGCATAGTGCTCTCTGCTGACATCTCTGTCCATTTTAAGAACTGTCCAGAGTAGGAGAAAATCCCCATAGCAAACATATGCTGCTCTGGACAGTTCCTAAAATGGACAGAGATGTCAGCAGAGAGCACTGTGGTCATGATGTCAGCAGAGAGCTCTGTGTTGCAAAAAAAAAAACCATTTCCTCTGTAGTATTCATCAGCTAATAAGTACAGGAAGGATTAATATTTTTTTTTATAGAAGTCATTTACAAATCTGTTTAACTTTCTGGCACCAGTTGATTTAAAAAAAAAAGTTTTCCACGGGAGTACCCCTTTAAAGACTTTACCGAATTATTTGAAAAATTCCTTGTGCACCTCTGAAGACTGAAACACAGTCCAAACTTAATAACATAGAGCCTTCGGCTGTTGCAAAACTACCACTCCCATCATTTCTAGACTGCCTTTGGCTGTCTGGCAATGATGGAGGTTGTAGTTTAGCAATAGCTGGAGGCTCTCTGTTGCTAAACTACAGAGAATGTTACCGGTTTGATCTCTAGAAAAACAACTTTACGTTGCAGGGACCCTCCAGCTGTTAATAGACTACAACTCCCATCATTCCCAGACAGCGAAAGGCTGTCTGGAAATGATGGGAGTTGTAGTTTAGCAGAAACTGGAGGCTTGTTGTTGCTAAACTACAACTCCCATCAGAGAATGTTACCTGTTTGATCTCTAGAAAAACAACTTTATGTTAATGGGAGCCTCCAGCTGTTGATAGACTATAACTCCCATCATTCCTAGACAGCCTTCGGCTGTCTGGAATGATGGGGGTTGTAGTTTCTTTGCTAACTATAACCCCTATCAGAGAATATTATGGGTTTGATCCCTAGAAAAATAACTTTACGTTACAAGGACCCTTCAGCTGTTCCTAGACTACAACTCCCCTAATTCCCAATAATGTAAGTTGTAGTTTAGCAACAACTGGAGGCTTGAAGTTGCTAAACTACAACCCCAATCATTCCCAGGCAGCAAAGTGTCTGATAATGATGGGAGTTGTAGTTTGGCAACCAATGGAGGCTTGATGTTGCTAAACTACAACTCCCATCAGAGAATGTTACCTGTTTAATCTCTAGAAAAAAAACTTTATCTTACAGGGAGCCTCCAGCTGTTGCTAAACTGCAACTCCCATCATTGAATGATGGGAGTTTTAGTTTAGTAACAACCATAGGCTCGCTGTTGCTAAACTACAACCCCCATCATTCCCAGACAGCCAAAGGCTGTCTGGGAATGATGGGAGTTGTAGTTCAACAACAGCTGGAGGCTCGTTGTTATTAAGGTGAGAGAGCAGATATTGATCAGAGTTCACACAGACCAATGTGTTTACTTCTGCACATTACTCCTGACAGTATTGATAATAAGGCTGTGGTCACACTGATGTTTGAAACCTCCATTGGCAATTCTGTCAGATTTGACAAGAAAAAATTAGGGGAGCATGCTATCCTATCATGGAACCCGATAGACCCACATGGTGCCGATGACTTCATTATGTGATCAATACAATACGGTTGTCAATTTTCTTTTATTTTTTATTATATTTTTATGAGATGGATATTTTACGTTATTGTTTAAATTTATTTGCTGCCCCGAGACATTCTTTCCTAGATGCCCACCATCTATTTTAAAAAGGGGTATCCCAAGAAAGCACTAAAAGTCCCATAGGGATGCCATGTACATGTTTCTTTGCCATGTGGTAACTCTACATACAGTGGTCCCTCAACATACGATGGTAATCCGTTCCAAATGGACGATCGTTTGTTGAAACCATCGTATGTTGTGATATCCGTGCAATGTAAAGTATAGGACAGTGGTCTATAACCTGCGGACCTCCAGATATTGCAAAACTACAACACCCAGCATGCCCGGACAGCCGTTGGCTGTTAGAGGAAGTTGTACTCACCTGTCCCCGCCGCTCTGGACCGTCACTGCTGCCCGGGATGTCGCCGTCCATCGCTGTCCCCAACGCTCCGGCAAGGCCTCTGCTTCCCCGGCATCTGCACTCTCCATTGCCACCATCATGTCGCTACGCACGCCGCTCCTATTGGATGAAGGGACGGCGTGCGCAGCGATGTGATGACGTCGATGGAGAGTGCCGACGATGCAGAGGATCCCGAAGAGGACGCGCCGGAGCCCCAAGGACAGGTAAGTGATCGTCAGCGGACCACACGGGGCACCGTAAACGGCTATCCGGTGTCAGATGAAGCAGTCAGCCCTGCCGGATAACCTTTTTTGCGATGGCCCCGACATACAAAAGCATCGTATGTTGATGCTGCCTTCAACATGCGATGGCCTCTGAGAGGCCATCGCATGTTGAAATTATCGTATGTCGGGGCCATCGTAGGTCGAGGGGTCACTGTATACTGATAAAGGGGTATTCCAACTTAATACAGGGATGAAGGTTCCCAGACAACTGGCAGGTCAATAATGACTTCAAGGCGTTGGATGAAGGTTGGTAACAAGGGAAAAAAACACATCTCTAGATACTGACATTGGGTTACTGCAAGCTATCCCAAGGCGTGGAATCTGAAGTATATGCTGCTCTTCACTGTTAACCCCCTCAAGTTATAGACATTACCGGCTGTATAGGTGAAGGTCACGAGGATGGTTCCCAATTGATGGCTGATAGCAGGCAGGGCTATAGCTGTAGTCAAGACTGGTCTAAGTCAACAACATGTGGGTCAATGAAATATCCAAGAATGGTATCAGAACGGTACGAAGGATTGGCCAGTGGTCAGCACATGGACAGATAGGTGAAGTGAAGTTACCATCAAACACAAATATCAACAGGAAAACAGATGGGAAACTCACCATAGAGGCTGTTTTAGTGATTTCCCTTTCAAGTACCTGGAAAGTGGCATCACATACTATGAGAGGCCTTGATTTGAGCCAAAAGACATGGCAATGTCTGGACAGTGAGAGACTTTGGCTTCAAAGACGCTGACACATCACTTTTCAGGCTGGGTTGGTGCAGCAGGGGCTTATGGCGGTCTACAGCTCCCAACAGCTGCCCTCTTGAGACTGTAGAAAACTTGGTTCCTGTCAGTTTATCCTTTCAGTTCTGCATGTAAGTGTCATGTGGGGTAGGAAATAGAGAGGCTATGCTCCCCACCCAGACCACTGTCCCTGCCTACTTGACAATCCACCCTAGTTAGCAGACTCTTAACTGGGCGACGGTCCCTTCGCTGGGCTAAAGTGCAGGGGTGTCACAAGTCAAAACAATTACCAAAACAGTAAAAGTCAAGGAAACTGTCAAACTGGGAAGTGGGAAGATAAAACAGCAGGTATACACAGTACTGACAAACAGGACCAAGGAGATTTAATGCAGGCATACAAAGTACTGATAAACAGGTACAGGATACAGCTAAAGTAAGAATATGGATAACTGTAGGCAGATCCGGATACAGATTCAGGATACAAATTCAGGTTAAAACAAAATAAAGCAGAAGTACTAGCATAAAATGCAAGGGACAAAGCAAGAAAATAAATGGTTCAGTCCTATACCGAGGTGAAGCAAATCAAAGGTAAGGTCAGGAAACAAGCCAGGGTAAAGGAAAGGTCAGGAGACAAGACAGGATAAAACCCACAAGATTAAAACAGCAACATGTGCAGACAAAACTGAAGAAAGACAAGACAAGGCAGTACTGCAAATTAAGAATCCTGCCAGAATGCTGAAGAAACGAAATACCCGCCTAAGCAGCCGATTGGTCTTATATAAGTTTAACATAAGTCTATGAATAAAAGTATATGATGGATGAGATCAGGAGTAGAGGGAACATAAGGGACATGGGACCTTCAGGCCTTTATATCCAATAGATAATGTTCACAGCTCCCTTCTTCCTCCTCCTTCTACAGTGAACACATCATAGACATGTTTCTACAGGTACTGAATTGGATTTCAGGCATGGGGTCATGTTTGCCCATTATTTGTTTCCCCGAATAGAACCATAATCCTCAGTCTAGCAGTTTTTTCTGGAGAAGGGAATCCTGCTCAAGTACTCATCATTTGTGGGGTACACTTGATTGGACCCCCTCTATCCAAGGGTCTCATAGTCTTCTACCATATGAAAAAATGCATTCTCAATTTTGTTGTATTTGCAATATACTTTATTCTATGTGCAAAAAAGTGACTTTTTACACAATACACTGCACATCCCAGAGGGGGACATTCATGTTTTATAAAATATTTATAGGAAAAAAAGGTAAAAATTCGTTCATAATTCATTTTTCACTCAATTTGAAAAACATACGGAAATAATAAATAAACGAGTGAATGAACTGTCTAACTCGGTATTGCTCAACAAACTGCAGTGTTAGGAAATTTACTACAGAGGCGAAAGAAATGTCCGCATTGGTAAAGATCTCACGGCGGACACACGAGTGACAGGACGTAATAACAGTGAAATATGACATCAATATAATGTAATATACCACAGCTAAATCACACGCGGCCAAGTTAAACAACAAATTGCAATTATTGATAACCGGCTGTGGATGGGAGAAATATTGATATATTTGTGATGCACGGTCATCCAGATTCTACATATGTACAATAGATGTCGGTTTTCCAATAGATAAAGAATATTTAATACAATTTTTTGGCTACAATATTTCCTTCTGATCCCACGATGGCGTTATATTAGAGGCGAAAAAATCTCCTTTTTATATCACCATTTTCTCACTTCAAAGCTCATAGGAAATTACCTTGTATAGTTAAGGTATAGAAAGTCGATTATTTCACCAGAAGCGTAAATCATTAGATTACACTGTATGAGGAAAAATCCTGGGCCCAGATGTTTTTGTTTCATTTTTCATTATCACTTTTTTTTTCTATACATTTTTTTTTATCCAACATTAATTTTTCAATGGTAACATTTTTCTCGTTTTAGTATACTTCTCTTTCTCCAATTGTTCTTTTTTCATTGCTTTTTGTCTTTTATTATTTTTTGTGTTTAGTTTATTTATTTTCTTCTTTTTATTTCTTCCCTCTTTTCGTTTTTTTTTCTTGTTGTTTTTTTTGTTTTTTTAACCATTTACTTCAAATTTTTCCTATCCCAATATTTATTATCTTTTTTTTTATTATTATTTTTTTTCTTTTTCTTATTGATTTATGTTTTTTATTAGTTTATATTTATGGTCATTTACTTTTTTCTTATACTTGTTTTCTGAAATCCTTTTCTCTATTTTATTTATTTTTTTACTTTTGCCCCTTCTAATCTTAATTTTAGGATTCATTTTTTCTATTTTGACTTTGTTTTTTTTTGTTTTGTTTTTTGGTGCTCATATGGTTCGTCTAAATTCTATGTGATTGTTTAGTTATTCATTTCCCTTTTGTATTGTTTTCTCTTTTCTTTTTAAAAAAATCATTTACTTTAATTTGTTCACATCATTTCCGTTTCCTATTATTTTAGTTTTCCTTCTTTTTTTAAGTGCCCATTTTTATTTTACTTCTTCTATTAGTTACATAGTAACATAGTTCATAAGGTTGAGAAAAGACCAGAGTCCATCAAGTTCAACCTGTAACCCTTATGAGTCCCTACTGATAAAAAAAAAAAACTCATATTAGAAGTAAAAATTCCTTCCCGACTCCAAATATGGCATCAGAATAAATCACTGGATCAATGTTCTGTCCCTATAAATCTAGTATACATAACCTGTAATGTTATTATTCTCCAAGAATGCATCAAGACCCCTTTTTTGAACTCTTTTACAGAGTTCACCATGACACCTCCTCCAGGAGAGAATTCCACAGTCTCATTGCTCTTACAGTAAAGAACCCCCATCTGTGCTGGTGTAGAAACCTTCTTTCCTCTAGACGTAGAGGATGCCCCCTTGTTATAGATACAGTCCTGGGTATAAATAGATCATGGAGAGATCTCTGTACTGTCCCCTGATATATTTATACATAGTTATTAGGTCTCCCCTAAGCCTTCTTTTTTTTATAAACTAAATAACCCTAATTCTGATAATCTTTCTGGGTACTGTAGTCCTCCCATTCCCCGTATTACCCTGGTTGCCCGTCTTTGAACTCTCTCCAGCTCCCCTATATCTTTCTTGTACACTGGTGCCCAGTACTGTACACAGTATTCTATGTGTGGTCTGACCAGTACTGTACACAGTATTCTATGTGTGGTCTGACCAGTACTGTACACAGTATTCTATGTGTGGTCTGAGCAGTACTGTACACAGTATTCTATGTGTGGTCTGACCAGTACTGTACACAGTATTCTATGTGTGGTCTGACCAGTACTGTACACAGAATTCTATGTGTGGTCTGACCAGTACTGTACACAGTATTCTATGTGTGGTCTGACCAGTACTGTACACAGTATTCTATGTATGGTCTGACCAGTACTGTACACAGTATTCTATGTGTGGTCTGACCAGTACTGTACACAGTATTCTATGTGTGGTCTGACCAGTACTGTACACAGTATTCTATGTGTGGTCTGACCAGTACTGTACACAGTATTCTATGTGTGGTATGACCAGTACTGTACACAGTATTCTATGTGTGGTCTGACCAGTACTGTACACAGTATTCCATGTGTGGTCTGACCAGTACTGTACACAGTATTCTATGTGTGGTCTGACCAGTACTGTACACAGTATTCCATGTGTGGTCTGACCAGTACTGTACACAGTATTCCATGTGTGGTCAGACCAGTACTGTACACAGTATTCTATGTGTGGTCTGACCAGTACTATACACAGTATTCTATGTGTGGTCTGACCAGTACTGTGCACAGTATTCTATGTGTGGTTTGACCAGTACTGTACACAGTATTCTATGTGTGGTTTGACCAGTACTGTACACAGTATTCTATGTGTGGTCTGACCAGTACTGTACACAGTATTCTATGTGTGGTCTGACCAGTACTGTACACAGTATTTTATGTGTGGTCTGACCAGTACTGTACACAGTATTCTATGTGTGGTCTGACCAGTACTGTGCACAGTATTCTATGTGTGGTCTGACCAGTACTGTACACAGTATTCTATGTGTGGTCTGACCAGTACTGTACACAGTATTCTATTTGATATTTATTTCAACTTTTTTTCAGTTTTTGGTGCTCATATTTTTATTCTCCTTAACTTAGTGTGATTGTTCTTTTGTATTGTTTTCTCTTTTCTTCTTTCTTAAATTATTTACTTTAGTTCTGTTATATCATTTCCATTTCCTACTATTTTAGTATTTTTTTCTTGTGCCCATTTTTATTTAGCTTTTTTTTTTTTTTTTCAATTTTGGTGCTCTTATGTTTCTTCTTTTTTTTTTTTTTTTATAATTGTTTGGTGTTTCATTCCTCTTTTTTTTTTTTTTAATCATTCTCGCTTTTCTTCTTCCAAGTATTAGTTCCTCCGATTAGCTCAGAAATCTGGCTCATTAATGGAAATGTATGTGTTTTTCTCCAAGCTGCAACATGGGGATTGCAGTGGAATTGTTGCCTCAGCACAACGGGTGTTAAATGTAATTGAGATGGCTTGACAAGCTGACAAGGTTTAGTTGCAGCCTGGAAACTCATCAACCAGTCAATAAAACATAATGCACATCGTTCAGGCTGTAATTCAACAATAAAAAAAAAATATTAAAAAAAAAGAGTGAGAAAAATAACATGGAGTAATATTCTCATCCAAGGAAGAGTTAGAAGAGACAATTATCCTTCCTGGCTGGAGGGGTCCACAGTATTGAACTTTTCGATGCGTTGGGCTGGAGACATTTATCAGGATCATGTAAATGAGTGTAATGTGTGCGCGGATTATAAGAAGGCCGGACAAGTCTTCATTATTCCATCTTCTCGCAGCCATTACCAGATTTAATAAATGTTTGATACCGTCTTCTTGATGCAGAGTTGACTACAACAACTTTATAGCAGAGAGTTAAGTACTGTGCGGGGAGGAAAAGTCAGTATCGGCTTGCGCAGATTTATTTCACGTGTCTGGATAAGCGCGGCTCGTACTCTATCATCTCATGCTGGAAATGAACTTTCGAAAAAAAAGTGAATGCCGACTTTCAGCAGAAAACACTTTTATGTTAATGCGTCGTTGTAAAATAATATGCGTAATATACAAAATCATTGTAATCTGTGGATCAAGGTAATTGAGCAAGGGGATAGAAATACAAGATGGCTGAACTGACCTTTTGAAACAAATTAAATACAGTGACCCCCCCGACCTGCGATGGCCCCGACATATGATCATTTCAACATGCGATGGCCTCTCAGAGGCCATCGCATGTTGAAGGCAGCATCAACATGCAATGCTTTTGTATGTCGGGGCCATCCCATAAACGGCTATCCGGCAGCGCAGACTGCTTCAGCTGCCACCGTTTAGCCGTTTACGGTGCCCCGTGTGGTCCGCTGACGATCACTTACCTGTCCTCGGGGCTCCGGCGCGTCCTCTTCGGGATTCCCTCCATCGTCGGCGCTCTCCATCGTCGTCATCACGTCGCTGCGCACGCCGTCCCGTCATCCAATAGGAGCGGCGTGCGTAGTGACGTGATGGCGACGACGGAGAGCGAGGATGCCGGGGAAGCAGAGGCCTTGCCGGAGCGTCGGGGACACCCCGGGGACGCGGCGACAGCGATGGACAGCGACATCCAGGGCAGCGGTGACGAGCGGTGACGGTCCGGAGCGGTGGGGACACGTGAGTATAACCTCCAATACCAGTGGTCTTCAACCTGCGGACCTCCAGATGTTGCAAAACTACAACTCCCAGCATGCCCGGACAGCCGTTGGCTGTCCGGGCATGCTGGGTGTTGTAGTTTTGCAACATCTGGAGGTCCGCAGGTTGTAGACCACTGTCCTATACTTTACATTGCACGGATCTCTCAACATACGATGGTTTCAACAAACGATGGTCCGTTTGGAACGGATTACCATCGTATGTTGAGGGACCACTGTATATACAAGTTGATCTAGATTAATCCTATAGATAGAATAGCGGTAGCTAAGAAGATTTTCATGACCATAACTATATACCATAACTATATGCTTACATGAGCAATCCTAAATAGAATCTTTGGCTTGTAAGGAAGTGTTCAGCATCCAATCAGATGTAAGCCACTGGTACATAAGTTCAAGACTTCAAAACTGAAGGAACAAAGGAAGGAGGCGGCCATCTTAGACAAGGAAACAAGATGAATCCATTATTTTGTATGGTCTGACTAGGCCTGAGATGGTGAGATGGGATTAACCTGACCTTAACCTCTACCATTCCTAAGAAAACGCCTACATAGTATATAAACAAATCATTGTAATAAGATATAGTATATCTATGTATGTATAAGTGCCATATTTACAAATTAGTTCATAAATAATCCACTTTTTATATAAAAGCCTGGCATGATAATTTCTCCATTGTAGATGCTAGAAGGTTCCTAGTTCTGAAGCTATAAAACTGGAGTGTAACACAGAATGCAACTCAGGATCAGGAAAGGACAAGTAATATATGTAAACAGTGACTCCACTAGCAGAATAGTGAGTACAGCTCTGGAGAATAATACAGGCTATAACTCAGGATCAATACAGGATTAGTAATGTATGTACACAGTGACCCCACCAGCAGAATAGTGAGTACAGCTCTGGGGTATAATGCAGGATATATCATCAGGATCAGTACAGGATAAGTAATGTAATGTATGTACACAGTGACCTCACCAGAAGAATAGTGAGTACAGCTCTGGAGTATAATACAGGATATAACTCAGGATCAGTACAGGATAAGTAATGTAATATATGTACACAGTGACCTCACCAGCAGAATAGTGAGTACAGCTCTGGAGTATAATACAGGATATAACTCAGGATCAGTACAGGATAAGTAATGTAATGTATGTACACAGTGCCCTCAGCAGCAGAATAGTGAGTACAGCTCTGGAGTATAATACAGGATATAACTCAGGATCAGTACAGGATAAGTAATGTAATGTATGTACACAGTGACCTCACCAGCAGAATAGTGAATACAGCTCTGGAGTATAATACAGGATATAACTCAGGATCAGTACAGGATCAGTAATGTAATGTATGTACACAGTGATCTCACCAGCAGAATAGTGAGTACAGCTCTGGAGTATAATACAGGATATAACTCAGGATCAGTACAGGATAAGTAATGTAATATATATACACAGTGACCTCACCAGCAGAATAGTGAGTACAGCTCTGGAGTATAATACAGGATATAACTCAGGATCAGTACAGGATAAGTAATGTAATGTATGTACACAGTGACCCCACCAGCAGAATAGTGAGTACAGCTCTGGAGGATAATACAGGATATAACTCAGGATCAGTACAGGATAAGTAATGTAATGTATGTACACAGTGATCTCACCAGCAGAATAGTGAGTACAGCTCTGGAGGATAATACAGGATATAACTCAGGATCAGTACAGGATAAGTAATGTAATGTATGTACACAGTGATCTCACCAGCAGAGTAGTGAGTACAGCTCTGGAGTGCTGACCAATTAGTTGCGGGTGTGGTCGTGCTTCAGCTGTGCTGTGTGTGTCTGCTGTGTCTCCTGAGCTCCAGGGATTTCCATCTGTTCCACCTGGGGCCTGCTTCCTCCTCCCCAGGGAGGGAGTGGGTTTCCAGGCATGAGTGAGGGAGGCGAGGCCCAGGCTTCTGCTCCTCGGAATAGGCCGCAGGGGAGCAGTAGAAGCCAGCAAGCGGCCGGAACATCGGAGGATTTGGGGGTGAGGCGTTCTACCAGGAGTCGCAGCAATGCTGCTCCAACTCCCCCCACAGAGGCGAAAAACTCCAAGGTGGGATCCTCCTTGGGAAAGCTGGGTGCTGCCAGTGGAAAGCTGGGTTCGTCCGGAAGAAGGCAGAGTACTCACGGAGGTGAAGCCGACCTCAGTGAGGAAGGCTGGGGAGTGCTGAGGACCCGGGAGTGTATTTCCACCTATACCTCCCGGGTAAAAAGTCACCTCCGTGAGTATGAAGACGCCTGTAAGGCCATCAGGAGGCTCCGAGAGGAACTGCGCTGTGACCGTGCCAGGGCCAAGGTAACTCCAAAAAAGAAAAAGACGGAGATCCAGGGGCAGATAAAGAGACTTATGGCTGAAATACAAGTATTGGAGGAGAGGAGAGCAGAATTACTGGCGAAGAGTGGGCCATTTAAAGAAAAATTGGAAAATGAGGAGCGCTTCAGGGTGACAGAAGAAGAAAAAAATAAAAGGTTGATGGGGCTGCAACCTGAGAGCCAGGTGGATGATGTGGAGGAGATGGAGGAAGAACAACAGCCAGATCCACCTGGTGGCCTGCGGCAACAGCAGCAGGCCCCGTACAGTGGGCCCCCTGCACAGCAGCCAGCATTATCACCTGCCGACTCAGGAGAGGACAGTGACAGCAGCTACCAGGGAGGGGCGCTAATGGCCCAGATCCGCATGCTGGAATCCCCAGTGTGTCCTCAGAACCTGGTGTTTGGAGATGAGCTCCCAAATGAGGCACCTGGGGGTAAGAAGAAAAAGACCAAGCCAAAGCAGCAAGAAGTGGTGAGTTACATCTACACCCCCCTCCCTGTAAACCCTGAGTCGGCCGCAGGGTCAGCTCATTGTGCAAGCCCCGTTACCCAGCCCAGCCCGTGTTCTGTGGTGGACTCGGTGCAAAGGTGCGGGGAGAGTACAGATACTAAAAGGGCGCAGAGCTCCATGCCTGTTTGCAGTAGCAGGGATGGAGCAGAGAAGGCATCGGCCGCAAGGCCGTACAGTGAGGGCGGCTCAGCGGTGGGCATAGAGGCAGACTCCGGTGCTGTAGTTCGCTCCCCTGTGGGAGAGGGGGGTGACTCAGTGCCGGAGGTAGTAAAGGGCATAACGGACACTCCCAAAAGTGAAGAAAAACGTTTGTTTTGCATTGGTGCCGCTGATCCCATTGATCAGCGGCGCCATGAAAAGACTGGAGATGATGCTGATGAGGCGGAGGGCACTAATAAGAACAGGGCTGGGGCCTCCTCTAGACCGGGCAAGCATGCTGCCCGGTCCCTTAAAGGGCCAGCGGAGGTTGTCCCAGCCCTAGTGCCCCGTGATGCTGAGGCCGGATTATCTGTTTCTGGTCCAGCCAGTGTGAATGAGAAGGTAAATGGGGGTACGGGGTGTATGACTGGGGAGCGGATGGAGGTTAATGTTATTGGAGAAGGTGATTTTGCTGTTGCTGTAATTGGGGGTGGTGATGGGACTACAGATGATGTTATTGGAAACAATGTTGTTGGGGGAAGTGCTAATGTTGTTATTGAGGGTGGTGGGGATGTTGTCATTAGAAGTGGTGTAGGTGTAGGGTCTGGTCCGGTTGCCCCCCCAGTGGTGACAGATCATAGGAGTTATGCCAATGTCACTGCTGGGGGAAGTAGAATACTTTCCTCGTCTCCTGACTCTAGGGACGGTTTATTGCAGCGACGTCTCCTGGAAGCTCTGAAAAAGGGGGAAAGGTCGATTAATGTAGAGGGTAGAGCAGTTGATCTGTCCTTCTGGATAGAGAGACACGGTCTCTCTGCCTTCCGAGAGGAAAGAGGGGGCGATACTGTGTGGTCCCTCCCAACAGCCGGGGCAGGTAGTAACCGTAGGAATGTGGTCCGTCTTCGGTGGCAGGGCGAAGATATGTGTCCTTCAAGGACCAAAGTGGTTGAGCTCTTGCTAAGGATGGGCTTCAAGGCAGTTGATATCTTTGCCTTGATACATCCCTACGGTGCTCCTGAATTCGATATCAGTTTTGTTCGGCCAGAGGGGCTTGAGCTTTTCTGGTCGAATTATGAATTGGTAAAGAATGAGCCCGGCTGGCGAGACTTTGCCGTACAGGCATTGTCTCGTCAAAACGAAATCAAGAAAGTGACCGTTTTGACCCGTAACGAATCACTCTCTTGTGTTGACATTATCACCTGGTTAGGACGGTATGGCGAGGTAATGGGGGTCCCGCAGAAGAACAGGGACGAGTTTGGCATCTGGTCAGGAGCCTGGACGTTTTTGGTAAAACTTAAGCGTTCAGGAAATACAGTTACCCATATTCCATCCTCTGCCTTTCTCGGCAGGGATCGTATCCAGATTTTCTACCGGGGTCAGCCGAAGCTCTGTCACAGATGTGGTGACCCCACACACTTCAGTGCAAATTGTACGGTGCAGAAATGTGCCTTGTGTGGGGGTGTAGGCCATCTTGCCGCATCTTGTGCAGAGATTAGGTGTCACCTGTGTGGTGACTTAGGTCACCCATTCAGTCGTTGCCCTCGTTCTTTCGCTAATGCGGTCTTGTCCCCAGCGGGTGAAGATCACGAGCCGGAATCTGCTGGGGGGGGGACTAGCAGAGGTGGAGGAACTGAGGGGTCAGTGAGGAACAGCAAGAGAAAGACACCAGCCCAACTAAGACGTCTTGATAAACGCCAAAGGGATAGGGTGATGGGGAAAGCCCGGGTTACCGGGACAACCTCTCATTCTGTCCCAGAGGCCAACCTTGCTGCTGAGACCCTGAGGGATGGCGAGCTGAATGAGGAGGTCAGGAGGATCCAGAATGAGGAAGGTGCCATCTCCTCAGATAGCGTGGAGGAGGATGATATGGGATGGCAGAAGGAGACACGAAAGCGGGGTACAAGTAAAAAAAAAAAGGGAGATTTGAGATCTTCTCCCACCCTGGTCCAGGTGCCAAAGGAAGGCAAAACTGACTCCCCTCTGGTTGGCCTTTCCAATCGATTCCGACCCCTCAGGGACATCTCCTCCTCTTCTTCGGAAGGGGAGGATGAGGGGGAGGTGGCAGAGGGGCTTCCAGGGGGCGCCGAGTCCTCTTCCCATGGGGAGGTTATGTCCTCGGGGGAAGGGACTGGCCTAGAATCCGGAGACGAGGAAAGTAAAACGACGTCTGGTGAGATGGACACTTCTATTTCTCTAAAGAGGGTGAAGAGTTCTTCTGATGTGGAGGGTGAGAAGGGGAGTGGGAAAAAGAAAGCTGTCTAACTCAATCACCCTTGATGGCGGCACCCTCTCCGTTGACTCTGGCATCCATTAATGTTGCCAGCATTAAGTCAGATACAGCTCGATTTGCGGCCTATGATTTTTTTGCCCATATTAATGCTGATATTTTATTTTTGCAGGAGACCAGGCTAACAGATATGTCATCTATCTACAAGGCTAAAAGAGAGTGGAGGAATGGGCCCTCCTACTGGTCTCTTGGGGCCGAGCCGTATAGCGGAGTGGCGGTCCTTTTTACCGCAGCGGTAGAATGCCGACGGGTTATCGAGTTAGAAATGGGGAGGTGCCTGATCTTAGATGTCCTCATGAGGGGACAAGAACTTCGCCTTATTAACATCTACGGCCCACAGTCTAAGTGGGACCGGAAGTGCCTCTTTATGAGGATCAAGCCCTATCTTTTTACAAGTCGGCAGGTGGTCTTTGGAGGGGACTTTAATGCTGTCACGAGGCCCCAAGACAGGGGAGGTGCCAGAGACAAGCTGACTTATGATAGCGTCGCCCTTAATAGCATAGCGAGTGAGGCTCGCCTGGTGGATGTCCACATCCGGCACACCCCAGGCCACGCGGGATTCACCTATCATAGGGGTAGTTGTAGGTCTAGGATAGACAGGTTTTATTTAAAGGAGGAAGCCGTCTCTTCAGCAGTGTCTGTTGTTGAGGTGGAGTTCTCCGATCACTGTTTAATTTTGTTTTCTCTGAATGTCACAGAGACCCCCCGGATGGGCAGAGGCTATTGGAAGCTGAATTCGTCTCTCTTGGAAGAAGCGGAGATAAGACAGTCCTTTGAGGATTTTCTTCAGAGCCAGGTACCATTGCTGGGCCTTTGTAGCAGTAAGTCAGAGTGGTGGGAGATCTTCAAGGAAAGGGTTGCGAGATTCTTCCGCCAGCTCTCGGGCCTCAGAAGCCTAAACAGGTACCGCTTGTACCAGGGCCTGAGGAAGAAACTTGAGAACCTTGTCTCGACTGGAGGTAGTCGTGATGATATCTCCAGAGTGAAGTCCTTGCTGATGAGGTGTCAGTACGATAGGCACGCATCTTTGGTTTTTGAGAGGGATTACGGGAAGTACCGCTCGCCCGACCCTTACAGAAACTGCAAGATGTCAGTGAGTAGTAAAATAGTCTCAGGACTGATTGATAGTACGGGATCCTTGAAAAGGTCCAGATCAGGGATCCTGGAGGTCGTCAGATCCTTCTACTCGCACCTCTTGGGAAGGAAGGATCTAGATCGAGATAAGGTATCAGCTTTCTTGGCTGAAACCGTCCCTGAACCAGGAGTAGACCCCTCTCTTGACGTTTTGACAGAGATGATCCGGGAAGAGGAAGTCAGGATGGCTATTGATGGGCTTGCCCTCAAGAAGTCACCCGGTCCGGATGGCTTAACATCTGAGTTCTATAAGACCTTTAAGGACAATTTGGTTCCCCTCTTGACTGCGGTTTTTAATGAGTGTCTATCCTCGGGCACTCTGCCAAAGTCAATGAGGAGGTCAGCGCTGATCATCCTGTCAAAGGGTAAAGACCCGTCCCACATTGAGAATTGGCGTCCCATAGCACTTCTCAATGCGGACAGAAAGATTCTGGCAAAAGTGCTGTTTAACCGGTTGGTGGAGTTTGCACCCCGGCTCCTTTCGGGGGCTCAGCATTGCTCTGTTCCGGGCCGCAGTACATTCAGTGCTGTGCTCAGTGTCCGAGAGGCTGTGGAGCAGGGTAGGGCTGGCCACTGGAAGGGGTACTTGCTGTCCTTGGATCAGGCAAAAGCGTTTGATCGGGTTAACCATGAGTACCTCTGGTCTGTCCTTCTGAGATATGGCCTGCCAGGGGGTTTTGTTGATTGGCTTAAGACCTTGTATGTAGGGGCAGAGAGTTTCCCGCTTGTGAATGGTTGGATTGGCCGCTCTTTTGAGGTTGGGTCTGGTGTCCGTCAGGGTTGTCCTTTGAGCCCTTTGCTGTACGTGTTTGCAATCGATCCTTTCCTTAGAAGGATTGGTTGTGGACCGTTGGCGGGGGTGAGAATGGACCTGGTGGTGCCGGATTCGGCTCTGAGGGTGGTAGCGTACGCTGATGATATCACCGTGTTTGTCTCCTCACAAGAGGAGGGCAGATGGTTGATGTCAGAGGTGGACCGCTACTCGGAGGTATCCGGGTCCAAGATCAATCAGGATAAGTGTGAGAGTCTCTGGCTGGGAGGGGGAGATCCTGATTTTAATCTCCCGGACGCCCTTCCAGAGCCCCAGGAATCCGCAAAAGTCCTCGGCATCGAATTTGGTCAAGGGGATTACCCCAAACAAAACTGGGACAGCAGGCTTAAGATCGCCGCTCAGAGGGTGGATCAGTGGAAGGGTTGGTCTTTGACCCTCCGGGAAAGGGTTAACCTGATGAAAACTTTCCTGCTCCCTTTGCTGATATATCTGGGCAGCGTATGCATGTTGCCAGAACCTCTTTGGACCCGGGTCTACAGTGTGTTCTTCCAAATGTTATGGGGGAATAGACTGAACCTAGTGAAGAGGGAGGTTACTTACCGTACGAGGAGACTAGGGGGGTTGTGTATGGTCAACCCTGTGGTGTTCCTAGTGAATACCTTTCTTAAGACCAATATAGCAAACCTCTGGTCAGAGAGGGCTCCTCCGTGGGTATCCTCCTGTAGGGGATGGTTTCGGCCTTTCTTCCAGGAATGGGAGACAGGAGGGCAAGTGAAGGATCTTCGCACACCACACGGGCATCTCCCGGCTTACGCTACCCCGGTTCTGAAGGTTATTCGTCGGTGGGGTCTGGGGATGTGGGAGATTAGGACTCTGTCGAGGAAATTCCTTGACAAGAGGGTCCTGTCTTCTCATTTCCAGAGGCCATTGGCGCTCAAGGACTGCCCAAGTCGGGATCTGGAGGTGGGTTTAGAGCTTTTGAATTCTATCAGGATCCCCTTGAAGTTTTGGGACTTGACTTGGCGCTGCTTCCACGGGAAACTGTGTGTGAGGGACAATCTGAAGTGCAGGAGCTCTGATGACCGGGGATGTCCCCGCGAAGAGTGTGGAGGCATGCTGGAAAGCATGGAGCATTTTCTGCTTCATTGTCCCTTTAACACAGAGGTTTACAACAGGGTGGGCGCTTCCATTGGTTGGCCTCGGCTGGCCAGTCTCTCCTATGCGGAATGGGCCTATGGGGCATTCAGAAACCTTGGAGGCTGGGACCAGTGCACTTTATTCCTAGTCAGCTCAGTGGTCAGGTATTACACGTGGAACGCACGGTGTTTAGTGTCGACGCAGCGTAAAATCCTCCCTGTGGGTGAGGTGGTTAGGAACATTCTTGGTGACCTGGTGAAGGTGCGTTCTCTGGAGTACGAGAGGCTGGGTGCTGGCAGGGCCTCTCGTCTGTGGAGGGGCTCTGCCTTTAAAGTGCCTTAGCCTGTTGTCTCCCCCTGGTGGTGGGCTGATGCTGGCACATTAGTCTTTTTGTTTTGTGCTGTAGATATATGGTGATATAGGGCTTGCAGGCACTGAACTTGAGCTTTAGGGGATTGTGTGATTGAAAAGCCTTATTGTTGTTTGTTTTGTATAGTTTGTATTATTTTGTATATATTTGTTTTGTTTGTACATTTATGTATATGTATATATATGTATATATATTGGTTTTTTTTCTAGGGGTTGTGTTGTGTTGGGGTTTAGTGTTAGGTTGGGTGGTGGGTAGATGGGGGGAGGGGGGTTTCTGTGTGGGACCTTTTATAAAAAAAAAAATAAATAAATAAAAAATAAAAAAAAAAATTAAAAAATAAAATAAAATAAAAAACCTGGACTGGTTCATGGGCGTCTGTTATCATGTACTGGGGGCATGGGATGCGGGACCAGCTCAGGGCCAAAAAAAATTGTATATTCTGTTTTTCTGTTTGCGGTGTTTGTTGGTGGTTTGACACATATTTATTATATTTATTATTTTGGGTGGGGAAATGCAACCGGACCAGTTTTTTGTTATAATTGTTGTTGTTATTATTATTACTGTAAGTATTATTATTATTGTAGAGTGTTTAGTAGTTGTTGTTATTATAGCGGTGTGTTTGGTGAGAATGAGGCTGGACCAGAAGATACTTGGTTGGACATTTTTGGACTAATATGGACTCATTTTTGTATATATTATACAGGTGTATGTTGTTTGTATTATTGTTATGGTGATGTTCGTTCTTTTTGTAATGTTTTATATTTTTTAATAAAAGATCTACAGGATACAACTCAGGATCAGTACAGGAAAAGCTATTTTTATATCAAATGAGAATGGATGAGTTGCTTTTTGGACTTTTGTGCCTATCGTGATGGCGGCTTGTTGCCAGGTGACCGTACACCACAGGATTAGGGTCAGGACCAGCTCTTATGATAAACATGGGCCCCTTTGAGGATAGTGGAGCCAAAGTTCCAGGAGGCCAATGGTAATGAATAAAGTTTTGCAATATCTGTGCAATAAAAAAATCAAAGAATAAGCTACAGGGACAGGTGCACTGTGATTTATTCCTCTTCGCAGACCTTGTTTCCATTTTGGAACATGCACAATAAACTCCTGTACAATGAATCCGTCGCTCCTACCTACGCTGCGGTCTCGGAGGAAACCAGAACAGTATCCAGTGAATGCGCAGGTTAATAATCCGTCCTCTCTCCTGCTACTTAATGGACCTTGGCTATTGCCGTCGCTATAATGGAATGTATGGATTCGGCGAGCGCACCTGCCAATTACCTATATAAATGATTGGAGCCTTAATTGAGACCTAATTGCCTTGTTTTAATATGATCTAATAATTAAAGTTTTACAGGCTCAGGGGGGGAACAAGACACTGCCCCACAATTATATGAAATAGGAGACGTGGAATTATGCTGCATTGTTTTCTTCGGCAGAACTGTACTGCGGAAAATGAAAACTGAAATTCTTAAAGGGGTACTCCTCTGCCCCAGCGTTCGTAACATTTTGTTCTAAACCCTGGGTGCTGGGGTTGTGATGTCACGGCCACGCCCCCTCAATGCAAGTCTATGGGAGGGGTGTGGTATCTACCATGCCCCTCCAATAGAATTGCATTTAGGGGGCGTGGTATAACACAATGAGGGGCGTGGCCATGACTTAACGACCCCCACAGCCCACACCCAGCGTTCGAAACAAAATGTTTTGAATGCTGGGGCAGTGGAGAACCTCTTTAATGGTGCAAAATGGGAAGGGGGCATATATATATATATATATATATACACACACACACACACACACACACACATATATATATATATATATATATATATATATAATTACTGCTGTTTACAGGGCTATTGTGCTGAGGAAGTAAAAACAGTGTTACATTAGTATTGCTAAACTTACTGCTGATTTATAGTCCTCACCAATCGGTCCCACTCATGCTGCTGAATCAGCTGTTACCTGCCAAAGCATGGACCCCTTAAAGGGGTAGTCCAGTGGTGAAAAACGTATCCCCTATCCTAAGGATAGGGGATAAGTTTGAGATTGCGGGGGGTCCGACCGCTGGGGCCCCCTGCGATCTCTCTGTATGGGACCCCGACTCTCCGGCCAGATAGCGGGTGTCAACCACCGCATGAAGTGGCGGCCGACACGCCCCCTCAATACATCGCTATGGCAGAGCCGGAGATTGCTGAAGGCAGCGCTCCTGCTCTGCCATAGAGTTGCATTGAGGGGGCGTGTCGGCCGCCGCTTCGTGCGGAGGTCGACACGCCCCCTTCCCGCGAGATCGCGGGGAGCCCCAGTGGTCGGACCCGCTGCGATCTGCAACTTATCCCCTATCCTTAGGATAGGGATAAGTTGTTCACCACTGGACTACTCCTTTAAGCCCTTTGACAGCTTCCTGAAGGTTTTCCCAGACTCTTTTCTCCTGTACAGTAGTGTATGCAGCGCTGCTCAGTGCAGTACATTCGCTGGGCCAGGGGGGGGAGCTCCTTTCCTGTGAATGTGGTGACTGAGCGTTGATGCATATAGTACTGTGTGCATCATTGCTGTGTGTATCATTGCTGTTCTTAAAAGAAGAAGAGGAAGACTCCAGTGCACTGTGTTAACCCTTAAGGACTCAGGATTTTTCTGTTTTTTTCATTTTTCCTCATCACCTTTTAAAAATCATAACGCTTTCAATTTTGCACCTAAAATTCCATATTATTGCTTATTTTTTGCACCACCAATTCTACTTTCCAGTGACATTAGTCATTTTTCCAAAAAATCCACAGCGAAACGGAAAAAAGTTCATTGTGCGACAAAATTGAAGAAAAAATTTCATTTTGTAAATTTTGCAGGCTTCTGTTTCTACGCAGTGCACTTTTCGGTAAAAATAACATCTTATCTTTATTCTGTAGGTCCATACGAATAAAATGATCCCCTACTTATATAGGTTTGATTTTTTCGGACTTCTGGAAAAAACCATAACTACATGTAGGAAAATGAATACGTTTAAAATTGTCATCTTCTGACCCCTATAACTTTTTTTTTTTTTTTTTCGCGTATGGGGCGGTATGAGGGCTCATAAAAAGTGACCAAAAATACACTATTTTGGACTTTGGAATTTTTTTGTGCGTACGCCATTGATTGTGCGGTTTAACTAACGATATATTTTTTATAGTTCGGACATTTCCGCACGCAGCAATATCACATACGTTTATTTTTATTAACTTTTTTTTTCACAATTTTTTTTTTTTGCAGAGCTATAGGCCCCTCTAGTGGCTATGGCACTGCACACACTGATCTTCTACACAGATAACTACCATGCATTAACATGGCAATGATCAGTGTTATCGGCGGTCAATTGCCAAAGCCTGTGCTGGAGGCAGGTTACGGACCCTCCGCTCGTGTTCTAGCTGATCAGGACATCGCGATTTCACTGTGATGGTCCCGATCAGCCCAACTGAGCTGCCAGTAGTGTATTTTTGTTAGTTTAGACGCGGCGACCAACTTTGAACACCACGTCTAAAGGGTTAATAGCACGCAGCACAACGATCGGTGCCGCATGCTATTAGGCCAGGGTCTCAGCTTTCATTAGCCGCCGGGACCGACCCGCTATGAGCGGGGTCACGTCGTGACCTTGCGTTATAGACCAGGACCGGGTGCAGTACAGGTACGCACTGCGTCCTTAAGAGGTTAAAGGGGTACTCCTGTGGAAAACAATAGTTTTTTTTCAATCAACTGGTGCCAGAAATTTAAACATATTTTTAAATTACTTCTATTTAAAGATCTTAATCCTTCCAGTACTTATGAGCTGATGTGTGCTCTTCAGGAAGTTCTCTCCTTTTTGAATTTATTTTCTGTCTGACCACAGTGCTCTCTGCTGACACCTCTGTCTGTTTCAGGAACTGTGCAGAGCAGGATCGGTTTGCTATGAGGATTTTCTCCTGTTCTGGACAGTTCCTGACATGGACAGGGGTGTCAGCAGAGAGCACTGTGGTCAGACAGAAAATAAATGTAAAAAGAAAAGAACTTCCTTTGTAGTTAACCTTCCAGCTGATAAGTACTGGAAGGTTTAAGGTCTTTAAATAGAAGCAATTTACAAATCTGTTTAACTTTCTGGCACCAGTTGATTTAAAAAAAAAAAAAAAGAAAAAGAAAAATAGTTTTTCCCCGTAGTACCCCCCCTTTAACTAGAATTCACTATTCCACACAAGTTGGTGTGCACTAGTCTGTATATTGCTTCTATCACCTGTAAATAAATGTCTGTCACTTTAAATGGACACTATGCCTTCATACTTACGTATGTGTAAATGTATGGGGTATATGAACTGTACATACAATGGGGACATTTATAATGTTGGTGTAAGGTAGTAAAGATTTTACCCCTGTTTGCTTGGTGGATTGTTTACGCAGTTGCTCAAAACTTACCAAAAAAGTGCTCGGGACTTGATCAATTTTGCGCAACTATAGAAACCAGCGAGCTGCAGAGATAGGTTTAAGCTTTGTGCTCTGGCATCTGACCCTTTTGTACATATCCTATTAGGTGGTGTAGGTTTGCACAAAAGAACAAAAAACATAAATAAATAAATAAATACAGCTCCACACAAAAAAAGGGGTACGGTGCACCAAACAGTAGACAAGTTTGAAAGATGTTCTACCGAAAATTGCGCAAAAAATGCAATTGCACAGAATTTTAAGGGACATTTACAACATTAAAGTGGTGTATAGCCAATGATAAATGTCCCCCAATGTATCTTCATATATATATTATATATATTTTTTTTGTAACACTACAAAATAGTGGGCTGTGATACCAAACATTGTTGCCATGTTAAAGGGCTACTCCGGTGGAAAACTTTTTCTTTTTTTAAATCAATTGGTGCCAGAAAGTTAAACAGATTTGTAAATTACTTTTATTAAAAAATCTTAATCTTTCTAGTACTTATTAGCTGCTGAACACTACAGAGGAAATTATTTTCTTTTTGGAACACAGAGCTCTCTGCTGAATCACGAGCACAGTGCTCTCTGCTGACATCTCTGTCCATTTTAAGAACTGTCCAGAGTAGGAGAAAAGAAGATCCGGACGTTACGGTGCACTGAGGGAAAATGCTCCCTACGTTACAGTGCACTGAGGGAAAAGGATCCGGACGTTACAGTGTACTGGGGGAAGAAGATCCGGACATTACAGTGCACTGAGGGAAGAAGATCCGGACGTTACAGTGCACTGAGGGAAGAAGATCCGGACGTTACAGTGCACTGAGGGAAGAAAATCTGGATGTTACAGTGCACTGGGGGAAGAAGATCCGGACGTTACAGTGCACTGAGGGAAGAAGATCCGGACGTTACAGTGCACTGAGGGAAGAAGATACGGACATTACAGTGCACTGAGGGAAGAAGATCCGGACGTTACAGTGCACTGAGGGAAGAAAATCTGGACGTTACAGTGCACTGGGGGAAGAAGATCCGGACGTTACAGTGCACTGGGGGGAGACAATCCGGATGTTACAGTGCACTGAGGGAAATAGATCCGGACGTTACAGTGCACTGAGGGAAGAAGATCCGGACGTTACAATGCACTGGGGGAAGACAATCCGGATGTTACAGTGCACTGAGGGAAGAAGATCCGGACGTTACAGTGCACTGGGGGAAGAAGATCCGGAGACCCCAATGGAGCAGGTTCCCTCATCCTTCCCTGATGATGAAAGTCAAGAAGATGATCCTGGATCCTCAGTGTCCACCAAGAGATGGGGCACTACAAGTCACAGTAGTGTGAGGAAGAAAAAGACAAAGAAACCTAAGTGACCTGAATAAGACCAAGAATAATCTATAGATAATAGTAAATGTGACGGATCCATCTGCTGGTTAACCTCTTGGTCCCAATTAGAACGTTGTGGTTAACCGCAGACACCTCTCCATTCCATTCGTACAGGTGGTCGTCATTTGCCGACCACGAGGCGGCGGACGTTTTTGGGACCCGAGGAAAAATCAGCAGTGTTCGGTACAAATCCTATGGAACTAAAAACGGACCCTTTATCTACCAAACACCGCTGGAAGTTGCCGCCCGCCTTCTATTTCATCATTTACATGTTTCAATATGTTTTCTTGTTGTGTTCTGGGATGGCGATTGTCTCTGTCCTGGGAGATAATTGGATTTCTTTGTCCTGGGAGATAATTGGATTTCTTTCCAGTTGTCTGGGGGATAGAGAGGAGGGAGGTATGGGTAAAGTGGGAAGGGCTTATTTTGAAGCCACTGCGATTGGCTACTGTTCACTATGTTTTACAGTCTTCCATCAGGTCCCCTAGGGGAGTGTCCACCTGGTGGAGACCTGCATAAATACCGGTGAGGTAGAGCCATTAAAGTCATTCCTGTTTGACCCTCAAGACGGCGCTGGTCTTGTTTGTGGGGGGAATTACTATTGGGACAGCGCTTTCGTTATTTCTAGCTATGGAAGGAGTTCGACTGATTTGCTGCTCGGGAGCGGACGCGTTCGTATCCTCCGGTCTGGAGTTGGACGGTCGGCTGGAACCAACCTGCGTTCCTGGAGAAGGGGATTATTCCAAGCGGCGGCTTCCTCTACCTGTCGGTAAGTTTCGTAACAGTAAATGCTGTAAGGACTAAGGTTCTTTTCACACTAGTGATTTGAAGTTCCGTCGCATGTTCCGTCACGATTTTCGGCAAAAACCTGCCGTTACAAAACCCCTGACGGCCCAGACTAAATCGCATTGCAGCCTATGGGATTTTGTAACTGCCCGTTTGCACCTGTATATGCCCGTAATTCATTACGGATGTTATACAGTGACGGGACATCGTGGCAGAAAAATTACTGCATGCAGTAATTTTTCCGCCACAATGTCCCGTCACTGTATAACGTCCGTAATGAATTATGGGCATATACGGCTGCAAATGGGCAGTTACAAAATCCCATAGGCTGAATGCGATTTAGTCTCGGCCGCCAGGGGTTATGGAACGGCCGGGTTTCGCCGAAAATTGTGACGGAACATGCGACGGAACTTCAATAACGGAAAAATCACTAGTGTGAAAAAAGCCTTAGAGGACATTTCCCTCCACGGCTCAGTGCTGTCCGGTCATTATTAAATTGAACATCTGAGGTATGAGAGATATGGAAAGTAACTGCACAAATGAGGTGTGCTCATGTGTTGTGTATTGTGTGTAAGTGATGAAACTTCATTTTCTTTTATTTTCTACATGATTTTATTGTAAATATATTTTAAAATTTTGATGACATTTTAAAAAAAAGATCATTATAGTACTTATTTTCTTGTATATAGGAGCAGTATTATAGTAGTTATATTCTTGTACATAGGAGCAGTATTATAGTAGTCATATTCTTGTAAATATGAGCAGTATTATAGTAGTTATATTCTTGTATATAGGAGGCAGTATTACAGTAGTTATATTTTTGTATATAGGAGCAGTGTTATAGTAGTTATATTCTTGTATATAGGAGGCAGTATTATAGTAGTTATATTCTTGTATATAGGAGCAGTATTATAGTAGTTATATTCTTGTATATAGGAGGAGTATTATATTTGTTATATTCTTGTATATAGGAGCAGTATTATAGTAGTTATATTCTTGTATATATGAGCAGTATTATAGTAGTTATATTCTTGTATATAGGAGGCAGTATTATAGTAGTTATATTCTTGTATATAGGAGCAGTATTATAGTAGTTATATTCTTGTATATAGGAGCAGTATTATAGTAGTTATATTCTTGTATATAGGAGCAGTATTATAGCAGTTATATTCTTGTATATAGGAGCAGTATTATAGTAGTTATATTTCTGTATATAGGAGCAGTATTATAGTAGTTATATTCTTGTATATAGGAGGCAGTATTATAGTAATTATATTCTTGTATATAGGAGCAGTATTATAGTAGTTATATTCTTGTATATAGGAGCAGTATTATAGTAGTTATATTCTTGTATATAGGAGCAGTATTATAGTAGTTATATTCTTGTATATAGGAGCAGTATTATAGTAGTTATATTCTTGTATATAGGAGCAGTATTATAGTCGTTATATTCTTGTATATAGGAGGCAGTATTATAGTAGTTATATTCTTGTATATAGAGGCAGTATTATAGTAGTTATATTCTTGTATATAGGAAGAGTATTATATTAGTTATATTCTTGTATATAGGAGGTAGTATTATAGTAGTTATATTCTTGTACATAAAGGACAGTATTATAGTATTGATAAGTTAGGGGGGGCAGTATTGAAGAAATATATCATAAATGCCTACAGAACAGTTGTCACCTTTCCTCCTGATGACTGATTGATGACATTATGTTGCTCTAAGGTCAAATGTCCCTGAAGGTTGATGCAGTGTTGCCATGAATTCCAGATTACCTATGGTTAACGTGATGGTGTAAATTCTAATAAATTTCTCAGCATAAACTATTACTGGCATTCTGGGAGGGTCGTATTTAATCTTGCAGGGTCAATTTTTTAACCTCGTAATCTAAATGTAATCAATCTGTGATGGTTTAAATTTAGCTACGGAAAAGCTTTACCCCAAGATTAGAATTTATTGATTATAAATAAAACAAACAATAAATGGGAGATGTTGAGCTGATCCCAATGTGACTGATGACAGTATCCTGCACAGTGTCCGTACAGTGTATGTGTACATGCTCCCGTACATTTATATTTTTTTATATTTATATATTAAATATTATTATATAATATAAGATATGATATATATTTAATATTATTATTTATTATTATTAACCATTTCCAGACCAGACTGATTATCCCCCCCTTTATAACCAGACATATTTTCAGATTTTTAGTGTCAAAAGGAAATATTTATGAAACGGATATGGGGGAGTGCGGGGGAAAAAAGAGGTGGTGGGGGGGGGGGGATAGAAACACAGTGTACCTGTCCAGGGGGAGTAGGTCATAGCCATATAGAGAAATAGAAAACAGTTCTCATAAACTCAGGTAATATGTCATATCAGTTACGTGGAGAGAGGAAGTCCAGGGGTCCCAGATCTTATTATATCTTTCTATAGTATCCTCAATAGAGCATTCAGTTTTTTGGACAGCATGATTCTATTAATTTTAGATATAACTAAAGGGATAGAAAGTAGTGGAGACCGCCACTTAGCAGCTATATGAATCCTGGCGCCAGTAAAAAAAACTGCATCAGTCGGAAACGTGTGTAAGACACCTTCCGGTTTGTGACCCAATAGGCAGGCCACAGGGTCAAGAGCTAAGGACTTTCCCGTGACCCTCCAAAAGGTAACCACATGAGGACATGTCCACTATATATGTAACATAGTACCATCATCTGGACGTCCCCGTAAACAGAGCAGAGAGACCGAGGGAAAGAGTACATGGAAACGAGCCGGAACTAGATATGATCTATGCAGGACTTTAAGAGCTGTCTCCGACAAGGAAAGTTGCCATGAGGACAAGGGCAGAGATATTTGGAGGTCCTCTTCCCACTGCAACATAAACAGTAACTTAACATCATTTGGAGGCTGGTTAAGAAATAAGTACAAGATGGAGAGGTTACCAGGATGAAGAGGAGTATATATGGCCATCGTTTCATAACGGGAAGGTTCAACTAGGACTTCAGGGGACACTAGAGTGCGCAAATAGGAGAATATCCATGTGACTCTGAATAACTCTGAAGAAGGGGGTTTAAATTTAAATTACTAATAAAGGCAGACTGAGAAATACTTTTCTTTCCCATCACAAAATGGTGAAGGAGAAAGAGCTTCTGTGAGATCCACCAAATAATATCAGTCGGAGACCTGGAGGAAAAAAGGGGTTAGGAAGCACCGGGGTAGCTGGGGAAACAGCTGATTGAAGTTTATGCTTGAATTGAACTGAGCAGACGAGAAGTAAAGAGTAGAGAGATATAGTAGCCAAGTATGGGACAAGAGAGGAGACTAGGGGAACTGACCACATGAGGGACCGAAGTGACTGTGGGTGCAAAAGATCATTTTCCAATTGAACCCAGCGAGGGCCTAAAGGTGAAGCTTTATAAAGTAGCAACTGGGCCAGTTTAGCAGCTCTATAGTAGGAAAGAAAATTAGGGACTGAGAGCCCACCTACCCTCTTGTGATAATGCATGACTGTTCTAGGAATTCTAGGATGGAGGTCTCACCAGATAAATCTAAAAACATCAGATTGAAGAGTACGCAAATCTCCAACCCGCACCGGGATTGGTAGAGTGCAAAAAAGATATAGATGTTTCGAAGGTACTACCATCTTAAATGCATGAATGTGGCCCAACCATGAAAGATAAGGGCTTATTCCATCTGGCGAAGTCTCCCCTAATTGATTTATACAGAGTAACATAATTAAGCTTATAGAGCTAGAGAAGAAGGGAGGGAAATCCCCAGATAAGAAAGGAAAGAAGAAGAAGGATGAAGATCAAAGTTAAGAGATACAAGATCTTGTGTACGAGAGGGGGTGTTGCAAAACAAAACCTCTGATTTGGTTCTATTGACTACCAGGCCCGAGACTGCCAAAAATTTTTCCAGAAGTGAAAACAAATTGGGAAGAGAAACCAGGGGTTTAGTGAGGGTGAGAAGGAGATCGTCAGCAAACAAATTAATTGGAGGGGCCCATATCAACACCAGTAATGTCAGGATTATCCCGTAAGAGGATAGCCAGGGGTTCCATGGCAAGAGCAAAGAGAGCTGGTGACAGGGGACAGCCCTGGCAATTTCCCTCTAGCAATATTAATAGGGAGAGGCGAAGTAGAGGGAAGTTTGAGGTAAGCAACCGGTTCTGAATATAATGCAGAAAGGGCTTCCACGAAAGGACCGGAGAAACCCATAGCTCGTATAAACCCAAATAGGTCCAAGAGACCGTGTCAAAGGCCTTTTCAATATCGAGGCCCAGAAGAGTAAGAGGGGTATGAGTCGCTGAGGCACAATGAACAATATTGAGAAGCTTGCATATATTATCAGGGGCTTGTCTACCTCTAATAAAAACCTACCTGGTCCCTATGTATAAGACCAGGCAGCAGGGAATTAAGGCAATTGGTCAATATAGAGGTAAATATTTTAGTGTCCAAATTAATTAAGGAAATGGGACGACAGTTGGAGGGGAGCAGGGGATCTTTATTAGGTTTCGGGATAACTACCATGGCTGTTTGGAGAAATTCAGGGGGCATAGGGGAGCCAGAAAAGTAATAAATTACAAAAAGAGACAATATGGGGCAGAAGATAGGAACAACATTTTTTGTAATATAAAGCAGAAAGGCCGTTGGGGCCCTGAGCATTACCTAATTTTAAACCAGAGATAGCATCTGCAACATACTCGGACATAATATGGGAATTGAGAAAGTCTCTATCAGAAGGGGAGAGGGAAGGAAGAGAAACAGAACGTAGATAGGCAATAATAGTGGAGGAAGAAGGGGTAGAAGGAGATTGTGTATACAAAGAGTATGGAAGAGTAGAAAGAGTGAAAAACCTCCTAAATGCAGAAAGGGTCTGAGGTGGGTACGCCTGGCTTAAGCTGAATTTTATGAACTCTGTTGAGCCGTTGCCTATGCTTGAGCATAGAGGCCAGCAGCCTGTCTGGTTTATTTGCCCATTTGTAATAAGTTGCCTGGGTCCATCAAAGGGCTTTTTCAGTGCGATACGAAAGGATAGCATCCAATTGTAACCTTGAAGTGCGCACCACTTGTAAAAGATAAGGAGAATGATTGTGTTGATGCACAACTACTAGCCTAGCCAATTTGTTTTCTAGCATAGATTGGACCTAAGTCCTCTCCATTTTAAGGCGAGAGGCCAGGGAGATCAGTTTTCCTCTGACCCAACCCGCACTTGAAGGGTAAGTAACATTAGTTGTAAAGTATTCAGAGAGGGTGTGCTTAACCTGGGTACGTATATGGGGACGACATAGTAGCGACTCGTTGAGGCGCCAAGAGAAAGGGGTCTGACAACGAGAGCCAAACTAAAATTGGGCCAGGACCATATCATGGTCTGACCAGACACATAGAACATGACGGGAATAGAGAAGATGAAGCATAGAGACAGAATTAGTAAGAAGCCAGTCAATTCGAGTATAAAGTCTGTGAACTGGGGAATAGTAGGTATACCCTCTTTGGGACAGATTGTGTTCCCTCCAGATGTCCGACATGTCCAGGTCAGCAAAAGTCTGTGTCAGCAAGCGTTGTTGAGCACCAGACCTGCGAAGAGAAGAAGTGTGAGATCTATCTAGAACTCCATTACATACCATGTTAAAGTCACCACACCACAGTAAATGGTCATTGGTAAGAGACTGTATTCTATCAGCCAGGCTTACGAAAAATGGAAGGGGATCATCATTGGGGGCATAAGAGCTTACTATACACAGTTTGGAATCTAAATAAATTGGAATTGGAATCAGAATAGGAGTGTTGAAAAGAGTTATTTAAGAGGGTCACTGCTGCTCTAGATTTGGCAGTGTGGGAGCCATACAATTAGCGTGTAGAAATTTTGGATAGGAGGTAGTAGATAGATGGAATTCTTGGAGGCCAATAACATCTGGGTTGTGCTTAGCATAATTATGGAAGCTTTTTTCCTCTTCATAGGGGAATTAAATCCCCTGACATTATGTGACACGATATGACACATAATCTAAAACAAAAAGGACACTATAAGACAACAGCCATGACCACAAAGAACAATACAAGTAGGGACAATACAAGGAAAGAAGACAGATGGACAAACAAAGGGGGGAAGGAAATGGTAAGAGACAATCAAGTAAAATAAGAACAAACAACAAAGGAGGACTGAACAAAGTCAGCAAACATAAGACAAGGGAACAAGAGCAAAATCCATGGGATGCGGCACATTGAGAGGGCAGTGGTATTCCTACCTCCCAACATCCCACAAAACCCAAAAAGGCCTGGCAACATGGTAATCAATCCTGCCAGACACCCCTTTGGAGGCAAAACCACAATACACATCGGTAGAGAGCAAAAAAAGAAGCCAATATGTAAAGGTATGAGCTTAGCTTATCATTAATAGTGTAAAATATTAAAAGATATAGATGAAATGGGGGAGAGGAAGTCATTGGTGGCAACAGCAGGAGGAGTAAATGTTCAGGGAGAAACAAAATGTCCACAGAACAACAAAAACTAGGAGGAGAACACTGCGGGTAAACAGCTTCAGGAACGGTATAGATGGTCATTCCAGTAAGTGAAAAATAAAGTCCGTCAGGGAACAACAAGTATATCACCAAGGCTCCCCTTAAGTTAGAGTTCATAGTTAGTCCATCAGCCTGGGTTCTGTGGATGAGACGATGGCGCTTGGGAGGCACTTCAGCACGGTTCCAATTCCATTGAACAGCAGGTGGACAAGGAGATGGTGAAGCATGTTCATCATAAGGTTTGTTTTCTCTATGAAGAATTTCCATAGCTTCACATGCGGAGCGGACAGCATAAGAGCAAGTGTGAACTTGAAATTGTAGGCTGAAAGGAAACCCCCAATGATAGTGAATCTTCACTTTCTGGAGGGCAGCAGTGACTGGTCTCATATGGCATCTGCATTCCAGTGTGGAGGTCGCCAGATCTGCGTACAGACATATGGAGGCAGACCTGGAAGAGGAGAGAGATTGCTGCCTGCAGTATTTTATCACAAAATTCCGGGTAGTGAAGCCGGAGGATAACATCCCTAGGAATGTCTGGGCCCTGTGGATGGACCAATGCTCTGTAAATGCCTGGAGGTGGCGGAAGCATGAGGAGACCATATAGTGGCAGAATGACACAGCCTGGAGGTGTTAGAAGCATGAGGAGACCATATAGTGGCTGAATGACCCAGTGTGGAGGTGGCGGCAGCAGGAGGAGACCATATAGTGGCTGAATAACTCAACATGGAGGTGGCGGCAGCATGAGGTGAACATATAGTGGCTGAATGACACAGCCTGGAGGTGGCAGAAGCATGAGGAGACCATATAGTGGCTGAATGACACAGCCTGGAGTTGGCGGCAGCATAAGGAGAACATATAGTGGCTGAATGACACAGCCTGGAGGTGGCGGAAGCATTAGGAGACTATACAGTGTCTGAATGACAGAGCGTGGAGTTGGCGGCAGCATGAGGAGACCATATAATGGCTGAATTACACAGCATAGAGGTGGCGGCAGCATGAGGAGAACATATATATATATATATATATATAATGGCTGAATGACACAGCCTGGACTTGGCGGCAGCAGGAGGAGACTACATAGTGGCTGAATGACACAGCCCAGAGTTGGCGGCAGCATATAGTGGCTGAATGACAGAGCCTGGAGTTTGTGGCGGAAGCATGAGGAGAACATATAGTGGCTGAATGACACAGCCTGGAGGTGGCGGAAGCATGAGGAGACCATATAGTGGCTGAATGACACAGCCTGGAGTTGGCGGCAGCAGGAGGAGACCATATAATGGCTTAATGGCACAGCCTGAAGTTGGCGGCAGCATGAGGAGAACATATAGTGGCTGAATGACACTGCTTGGAGGTGGCGGCAGCATGAGGAGACAACATAGTGACTGAATGACACAGCCCGGAGTTGGCGGCAGCATATAGTGGCTGAATGACAGAGCCTGGAGTTTGTGGCGGAAGCATGAGGAGAACATATAGTGGCTGAATGACACAGCCTGGAGGTGGCAGAAACATGAGGAGACCATATAGTGGCTGAATGACACAGCCTGGAGTTGGCGGCAGCAGGAGGAGACCATATAATGGCTTAATGGCACAGCCTGAAGTTGGCGGCAGCATGAGGAGAACATATAGTGGCTGAATGACACTGCTTGGAGGTGGCGGCAGCATGAGGAGACAACATAGTGACTGAATGACACAGCCCGGAGTTGGCGGCAGCATATAGTGGCTGAATGACAGAGCCTGGAGTTTGTGGCGGAAGCATGAGGAGAACATATAGTGGCTGAATGACACAGCCTGGAGGTGGCAGAAACATGAGGAGACTATATGGTGGCTGAATGACACAGCCTGGAGGTGGCATCAGCACGAGGAGAACATATGGTGGCAGAATGAGACAGTCTGGAGGTGGCAGCAGCAGCATCAGGAGTCCCTAAAGTGATCCGGTGACAGAGTGGTGCGGTGGGTGGCAATAACAGTACCCGGTGATGACGGTGAGTGAAAAAAGGAGAACTTGACATCAGATGTGTGGCATCAGGCGGGTGGCAGGATCAGGTCTCTTTTGTTAAAGTGTTCGTGTGCACAAGTATGTATTGAGGATATGCATTATGTAAAACTTAAAGGGTACCTCTCATCAAAAAAACTTTTGATATATTATAGATTAATGTATGCAGAATAACTTTACAATTGCATGTTATTAAAAAATATGCTTCTTTCTATTTAATTGTCCACTTTGAAGAAATGACCACTAGGGGTCTCCCTACCAGTCCTGGCAGCAAGCATTTCAGACTCATGCTGGAGTCCTAAACACTACGAGCTGCCAGTCTGCTTTGTTCACAAAGGAGAACACTCAGAGCTGCCAGCCTGCTTTATTCACAGCCTGTTTGGCTGTGAACAAAGCAGGCTGGCAGCTCTGAGTGTTTAGGACTCCAGCATGAGTCAGAAATCCTTGCTGACAGGACTGATCGGGAAAAATACAATAGAAAGAAGCATATTTTTCATTAACATGCTATTGGAAAGTTATTCAACATTCATTAATCTAAAATAAATCAAAAGTTTATTTGATGAGAGGTACCCTTTAACTTTTAATAATAATAATATGCTTAGGATAAAATATATGTTCCCAACATTTTTTGGAAATCAAACAAAAGGAAAGGTGTGAAAAAAACACCATGTGCCACCTACACTACCAAGTATTGATGTGATGCAAAGACCTCTAAAAGGTGGAAGGGAACAACATATGGTCCGTTGTTTCTGATGTGGGTAAAAACTTCCCCTGTAAGGCCCTACTCTCGCATTATTAATTCCTTTCTTGGCAAGTGTTCCCTCCACAGGAACCTCTCCCTATTTCCCCCTACAAACACTGCCATTTCACAGGTTATTTAGGTGGAAATAGGGATTGGTTCCTGTGTGGAGCCGCCCTTTTTAAGACGAGTAACACTTTCCTCGAAAAGGTGGAAGGCAACAACGTATTGTCCATTGTTGCAGGTGGGGGTAAAAACTTCCCCTGTAAGGCCCTACTCTCGCCCTATTAATAACCTTCTTGGCAAGTGCTACTCACCTTAAAAAGGGCAACTTCACACAGGAAACTCTCTCTATTTCCACCTAAAAACCCTGGGAAATGGCAGTGTTTGTAGGGGGAAATAGGGAGCGGTTCCTGTGTGGGGACGCCCTTTTTAGGACGAGTAACAATTGCAAAGAAGGAAATTAATAATGCGATAGTAAGACCTTACAGGGGAAGTTTTTACCTCCAACTGGTTACAATGGACCATACGCTGTTCCCTTTCACCTTTTAGAGGTCTTTGCATCACATCAATACTTGGTGGTGTAGGTGGTACATGGTGTTTTTTGCACACCTTTCCTTTTGTTTGATTTCCCAAAAATGTTGGGAACATATATTTTATCCCAAGAATAATATTAAAAGTTACGTTTTACATAATGCATATCCTCAATACTTACTTGTGGTCTGATGCGGAGTAATCTCTGTAACTGGGACCTTAAATATGTATCCATATTTGTGAAGTGTTGGTGTAGCACCATGGTCAATCTACTCTGATCCGATGTCTCTACTCAAATCAAGTTTGGCTGCCCAGAAGTCCAGGGGATCTTCAAGGTTTGTTGGCATGGTCATGTCAAGGTATGCCACCACCTGCTGGTTCAAGTCCTGCTCCAGGTCGACCTGCTGCTGATGAGTTGCTTCACTATGTGGGTGAAGAAAGCTACTCATCAGTGACTGTAGACTCAGGCTGCTGCTGATGGAGCTGGTACTGCTCCTGCCACCCCACTCCTCCCCAGCAGCCATGGCAGTGGAAGGTGAGCGCAGAGGGCCCCCCAAGTCAGACCTGCGAGAGGATTGACGATGGTACAGCATCGGCCAACTGATTACGTAGGATGTCTCTGTAGTAGGTCAGTTTTTCCTCCTCTCGGTGGGTGTAAAAAAAGGCCCCCAGCGAGGGTTCAATAAGATGGAGAGCCAGAAGTCATCCCGCTGCTGAATGGTGGCAATTCAGCAGTAACTATGCAATAAAGTGTGCATGCATCATGCCATTTGTGCAATTGACTCGGAGGGACTCCCTGCCTCCATCTCCACTGCATACTGCCATGGTGTGTCTGGATCCTCTGTCTCGCCTTCCTCATAACCCTCTAGCTGCTCCTGATCCTCCTCTCCTGTCAGATGACTAGAAAACTTGCAAAACCTAAACTATGCTCCTCTGTGCCCCTCCCCCTCCTCTTCCAGTTCAGCCCCCACAGGGCTCATGTGGCCATGAGATGTAGGCGCACATCTCCATTGCCCTAACCAGCCATCTTTTCCAACACATGTTGTAGTAGATGAAGCAGTGGAATGACGTTGTTCGTCCCATAATCCTGATGACTATAATATTGGGGCTTCCTCAAAGGGCCTGAGCAAATGGCAGGTGTCACGTATGAGCTGCCACTGGCTGACATTGATGTTAAACAGGGGAGTCCCCCTATCCGCTTGGATCATCAAGAAATCGATGATGGCTTTTTTCTGTTCGTATAGTCGGTCCAACATATGGAGGGTGGAATTCCAACATGTGGAAACGTCGCAAATGTTGAGGGATGCCGTTCTGACGCTGCAGCTCAAGGAGGGTGTGCTTTGCGGTGTACGAGTGGCTGAAGTGCATGCAAAGTTTCCTTCCCATTGTTAAGATGTCTTGCAGGTGGGGGGAACACTTCAGGAACTGCTTAACAACCAGATTGAATATGTGTGCCATGCAGGACACATGTCTCAGGCTTCCTTGTCACAGCGCAGACAATGGTTCCCATTTCCAGTTTTCGTGGAGTAAGCCAAGCTCCGATTTCTTGATGAATGACTTTTAACAGTTCCTCCCCTGTGTGACTCCGTTCGCCAATGCAAACCATGTGAAGAACAGCATGACACCGCCGTGCTCTGCACACATGGTATGCTGGAGGGGCACTGAGACTTGTCTGTGCAGTGGAGGCTGAGGACATGGTGGAGGATGAGGAGGCGGAGTTACACACTGTCACAGGACAAACGGCCTGAGAGCGTGGAGGAGGAAGCGGTGTGACCTGTTCAATTTGGGCCGTAAAGGACATGTATTGTCCCTGACCGTAGTTACAGCTCCAGACGTCGGTGCTGCCATGCACTTTGGTACACACCGACAGGCTCAAGGACTGGCCCACCTTCTGTTCCACAAAATTGTGCAGGGCTGGTACTGCCTTCTTCGCAAAGAAAAGATGGCTTGGAACTCTCCACCTTGGCTGGGCACAAGCCATCAATTCTCTGAAAGGTGCATAGTCCAACAGTTGAAAAGGGAGGGACTGCAGCACCAGCAACTTGGACAGGAGCACATTAAGCTTCTGCACCATTGGATGAGTGGGCACATGTTGTTGTCTCTTGGACATGGTTTCGCCGAATGACTGCCTTCAACTAGGAGGAGCATCTGGAGTGACAGAAGATGGGTATGACACACATCTCCCTCCGGCTGAGGTGGTGGAGCTTTGGCTGACTGAAACAGGGAGTGGCGTGCCACTGAGTGCTGCAGCAGGCTGGACCACCACATCGGAGCCACGGTTCTCGCAGGCCACTTTATGCTGACATTGCATATGTTGACGCAGGGCCGTGGTGCCAACATTGGGACCCTGGCCAGGCTTCACCTTCTGCTGACACATCTTGCATGTTTCAGGAACATTCGCAACACCACCTCCCACGCCACTCTCCTCATCACTACTTGCCCAACTGGCGGAGGAAGGGGCAGATGTCTCCTCCACTTCTTGGCTGGGAAGTAGCTGCTGACTGTATTCTAGTAGATCATCCTCACTAAATAGTGGAGCTGAACCCACAGCATAAGATACTTCTGTGGAGGAGGGAACAGCATAGGACAGAGGCAATGGGAGGACAGGGACTGCTCCCGGGCCATGCCAACTGAGGGTCTGAGGAACCCATCGACTGTTGACTTGGGGTGTCAGATGTCACATGTGATGAAGTGGATGATCGCGTTAACCAATCGATGACGGCAGATGGGTTGCTGGTCAAGACACGACCGCTAGCTGATACTGGGAGCTCAAGCCTCTCTCTGCTACTCCTGCAGCCACTCGCCCCTTGTCTTCCGCGACCTCTGCCTGATGAATTTAGGTCTCTGCCAGTCCTCTGTGCACGTCCTGGCATTTCTCTGCCTAATATACTTAGTGCGGATATGAGGGGAGTACAATACGCTCCTCAATACGCTTAAAACAGTATTTGTCTACAACACCAGCAGGTGTGTACTTTTGACTGGCCTTTCACAGTTTCTAGGCCCTTAAAGGGGTACTCCAGTTGAAAACCTTTTTTTTTTTTTTTAAATCAACTGGTGTCAGAAAGTTAGACAGATTTGTAAATTTTATATAAAAGAATTGTGTAGCTCACTCAGTGGGAAACTATACCTGAGGTGAACTGGTGTTACCTTCACCTAAAGGTCTATAGAATACAGAAAAAATAGTTGATAAAACAACTAGAAACCAGTCCTCAAGGTATATGTAAGGGTAAAGTAAAGATAAGGTGAAGAAGAAAATGATCCAGATATCAATTAAATCAATGTATTTATTAGAAAGTATATGGTGGTCACTGGTGTCCAATGTCCCTGCAGGGCCCTTGCATGGGACACAAAACACAGTGTGGAGGATAAAATTAGATTAAAACAGTTAAATAAATAAAAATAATTAATAAAAATAGGGAAAATAGAGAAAACTTGCATCTATACTTCAGTATCATATATTAAATATAAAAAATCAATAATTGTCAATGTGCTTTCACTGCTCAGTTGGTCAAATGTCTCTTAAAAGAACAAAAGGAAATAGTAATAGCCTTTCAATGCTGTGTATCCAGTGTTGGTGATACAGTATCAATATACAGTGTATCAGCCGTTGGTGGTACAGTAATGCAAACTGCATCGCAGATGCAGAAAATAAGGAGAATAACAGAGTCCGGTGCACAGCACCACTCACCACCCTTGTGACTGCTGGTATCGCTGGTATCACTGGAATAGCTGGTTCAGTAATGTAGCACGGAGGTATCAGGCCTCCGGCAATATCGGTCTCTGTCTCCTGTATCCGGAGGTGTGGTATGTAGCGCTGTGGGTAACGTTGATGGCCATCTCCTTTCAAGGTCCGCGGCTGGCACGGATGGCTCCGGCCTCACAGGTATGCCGAGGGTCCTTGGTTGGTGGAATAGGGTAGTGCAGACAAAGCGGTGTAGCCAAGGCAGTGGTGGGTGTACGTGCAGCGTGCCTCGTGTGATTAGGCGCTTACTTGCGCATAGAGTAGCAGTAAAGTGGTTGTGATCCCAAAGATAGGGTCTCCAGCAGTTGCAAATAGAGTTCTATGTTGGGCTGGATTCTTGAAATATGGTAGTGGATATAGATAGATGCAAGTATTGTAATCAATTCTAGATGCGTTTCAAGGCCGCGGGGCTTTTCTTCAGTAGAGGTATAGATGAATGATATGTGTGGGAAGAGTTTTTTATAGTGTGAATTGGGATTAAGGGAGGACTGGAAAATCTGGAAATTCCAGGTTATAGGTAAACTCAGGTACGGGGTATCCAAAGACCTGTCTCCTATGTCTACCGAAAATTGCTGCAGAGCACACTCACTGCACAGCCGCCAGATTTGTAAATTACTTCTATTAAAAATCTTAATCCTTCCAGTACTTATTAGCTGCTGAATTCTAAAGAGGAAATTATTTTCTTTTTGGAACACAGAGCTCTCTGCTAACATCACGAGCACAGTGCTCTCTGCTGACATCTCTGTCCATTTTTAGAATGTCAGCAGAGAGCTCTGTGTTCCCAAAAAGAAAATAATTTCCTCTATAGTATTCAGCAGCTAATAAGTACTGGAAGGATTAAGATTTTTTAATAGTAGTCATTTACAAATATGTTTAACTTTCTGGCACCAGTTGATTTAAAGAAAAAAAAATTTCCACCGGAGTACCCCTTTAAGACTTTAACAGGAACAAAATAGTACACCACTTAGATGTATGTATGTGGTATGCACTTATGACACTTATGAGGGGAGGACAATGTGCTCCAGTACGCTTAAAACAGTAGTGTGCTCCAACACCAGCAGGTGTGTACTTTTGCCTGGTCTTTCACATTATCTAGGCCCTTAAGACTTTAACAGGAACAAAATGATACACCACTTAGATGTACGCACAGGTTACACTTAATAGAGGACAATACCTGCTCTGCTCACCCTAACTGGCTGGCTACCATTAGCTTTTAAGTTGTTGTACACACCAGTGATGCAGCACACAGTCACTGTGTACAACACCCAAAATTGCACTTTCTCTCTTAGTCTCACTCCCTTCCCTATCAGTGCTTCTAGGCTGGATTTGGGCTTGAGGTGAATCGCTGCTGTAAAAAGGCTTTTCTGTGCAACACACACTGCTCTCTGTCCCTCTCTCTCTGCAATAGAACATTGATGTGAGCGGGAGGTGAATCGCTGCTGTAAAAATGCTTTTCTGTGAAACGCACACTGCTCTCTGTCCCTCTTTCTCTGCAATAAAAGGCTGAAGTGACTGGCCGCAAGATGGCTGCCGATTATATAGGGCTGTGACATCACAGGGGTGGCTGGCTGCTGATAGGCTGCATGCTGCATGTGATTCAGGGTCATCCCACCGACCCTTGTTCCCACCTTCCCAGAGTTCCTCGTCCCATGTCCTTACATGTGGACCCGCCATTTTGGATTCCCTGGAGCCTGGACCGCAGTAAATGGAGTTTAATGAAGCAATTCGTGTGATCTAATTGCGGCGATTAAAATGCTGGGGTCGTAGAACTTGGGAAGATCCTTGGTTTGGTGGGTCCTAATAAGAAAGAATAGGAGAAAATCAGTAGACATCCGAAATTAGATAATTACTTTTATGCCAACCATTTGCTGAGAGTTTCTGTTTCATGTGGGACGATTCATAAATAACCTATTGATGATCTATTCTACATATTCAATAGTAAAAATTAAGATTATGATGTGACTAATAGGGGAGATGCACATGTCCTGTATAGTTGGAGGATGGGCCCTCAGGATCATGGTGGACCCAAAGAAGCCCAGTCAGATATTGGACACCTATGTCCCAAATATATAGGAAGCCTCTAGTGGTCAGAGTAGGCTCCTGTGTACATACTTCATAGATAATAGCATTAATTTTAGTTATATTCACAAGACTTCACAACAGAGATTGAAGTGCTGGCACTGCTCTCCCTCTATATATTCTCCCTTAAACAGTCTGTGTGCGTACTCTAGCAGCGTATCTTCATGTGGAGGTGCTCATGTACTGCGATAGTGATAGGATGAATGCAAATCCAAATAATCAAGAAGAAGAAAGTACAGGCAACTCACCACGTTGTAGTATCTTCGTGTTTATTACTGGGACATGCAGGTAAAGCGGCTCCACGCCACACCGGGATGCCGAACACTAGTGCGTTAACCGATGACAGCTGTTTCTTTCCTTTCAGGAACTTCAACAACTTCAACTTCAACCGATCTGTTGAAGTTCCTGAAAGGAAAGAAACAGCTGTCATCGGTTAACGCACTAGTGTTCGGCATCCCGGTGTGGCGTGGAGCCGCTTTACCTGCATGTCCCAGTAATAAACACGAAGATACTACAACGTGGTGAGTTGCCTGTACTTTCTTCTTCTTGATTATTTGGATTAATTTTAGTTATATCTTCTATATTTTATGATTAAGAACCCAATAAATGGATGCCTAACTATACAAGATACCAGAAACGGAGAGGGCACTCTAAAGTGTTACTGCACCTGAAGCACAACTGTTGCATAACATCAGTGGCCCATGCAAGGATGCCTAACTATCCCCCCACCAGTAATGTGTGTATAAAAATATATATACACACACACACATATATATATATATATATATATATATATATATATATAGATATGTGTGTGTGTGTATATATATATATATATATATATATATATATATATATTCATTAATATAGTAGATTTTTTTTTCTTCCAATAGTTCAGATAACAAATCTTGAACCACAATACTCCTGAGTATCCCGGATTATTTTCTTTCTTATATTTTTTTTATTTAACATCTACGCCTGTAGTTACATTTGTCTTGAACTTCTGAGCCGAAGCCTCGTCTCACGCCGCTGCCACTTCATCAGCGGATTCCACTTCATGTTAAGTGCATGTAACCTACGAGAGTTCCACTTTAGGCGGCTGACAAAATAATTTATTTTTGAATACTTTGGCGAAAAGCAGATATAGCGAACATACCCTTCAAAGCAGAGGGCACCATAAACCATCGTGTCATAACATGGCATCTTACAGCAGAGAACATCTCCATAAATGCAGAATTGCGGACATTGCCGTCATCGTGTCCTGACAGATACAGACGTTATTCCTCCATTATCCAGGCGCCGTGGAAATTCCGGAGAAGATTGACTAATTTGTTATTGAGATTTGAACAGACTGCAGCCTTTAATTCCATAGTTACTAACCCAACACTTCAAGGGCAAGAGGAAAAAAATCTGAGAAATGTTAACAAGTGACCAAGGGGAAAGTTACGGTCCCTCAATATCTGAATAGAAAGTGTCCGGAGTGAAGGAAGTGACCGGGTCACACACTCTGTTCAAGGCTTGATGGGACAAGGGTCACAACCTTTATGGGCCTCCGTCTCCAATCCTCTCAGATGGTATGTGCCTTCTCCATAGTCCAATGAATACTACAATTATTTCACTCTTCTTCATTCTAAAAATGGACAGACATATTTCCTTCAGGATTCTGTTGATCTCCAGTCTGGGACTGGATGTTGTTTTCCGAGCTCTGAATTAGTCACCAGAATTATCTAATGTCTCCGCAGTGAGGAGTCTGGGATAAAAGCAAAGGTCATACAGAGGGTGGGAGTCCAGATCTACTATGAGGGGATGCCTTTCTCTATTGTTTTACACTTAACTTGTATTCTAGTATCTTTTTTTCTCCAATAGGAAGCCGGGTCAATAGTGACAGCATCTTTAATTCGGTTAAACTCTGCTCAGGACAATTGTCTGTAACAACCAATGGGTGGAGTGCAAACTTACGGTGTCACCTCACTGGCTTGACATTAGGCCACTCCTGTGGGGAAGAGAGTGGTCCACAACAAAGTCCTTCAGGCCTGAAAAATACTTCAGGATTTTTTCAGTTACTCCATTGGAATAGAAGAGGGAAAAATGTTAGTGGGGCTTGGGGATTGTGTTGTGGACCTCTGGTCTAAGTGGTCTCCTGGTTAAAGGGGTAGTCCGACCCTAGACATCTTATCCCGGGGTTCCCGCCACTGGCGACCCCCACGATCTCTGCTGCGGCACCCCAGACATCCGGTGAACCGTGCAAACTTTGCTTTATGTCGGATGACTAACAATGCGGGGCGGAGGCTTGTGATGTCACGGCCCCTCCCATAGACTTGCATTCAGGGGGCGTGGCTGAAATATCACAAGCAGGGCATGACCATGACATTACAACCCTCCAGCACTGCACCCGATGCACTAGACGAATGCCGGGTGCAGCACGGAGATTGCGGGGGTCCCAAGCGGTGGGACCCCCACGATCAGACATCTTATCCCCTATCCTTTGGAAAGGGGATAAGATGTCTAGGGGCAGAGTACCCCTTTAAGCCTTTAATCTCTCATCTGGACTTTGATGTAGGGGACAAGAAGTGTAGGTGTAAGCCGGCCTTGTGGGTCAAGAAAGGAGACAATGGTGTGAAGCACTAAGGAGTAGTCCAGGTACAGGCCGATCTCCAGTGGGCAGGCAATAGGTCAGGTTGAGTAGCACAGGTTCAGTAGTCAGGAACAGGCTGAGGTCCGCATGGGTATATAGCAAAGTACAGGAGACAAGAGACAAAGACAAGGTCAGATAAAAGCCAAAGTCAAACACAGTTATGGACCAGAAAATTACAGAACACCCCTGCAGGACAGTAGCAAGCCGAGAACCTAATTGGTCAGGTAGGTTGTGACGGCTGAACCTGCTTAATATACCTGGTGCTTAACAAGATATTGCCTGAGGAAGGATTTGGGTATTAAGTTTGGCCCTCTAAAGGGTCCTGTGGTCATTTCTAAAACCACTTTTTTCTGCAATGTATAGATGGCTGTAGAGGGCTGATCACTTACCTCTAGGGACAGAGAGCAGCGTGTTTCACAGAAAAGCTTTTTTTTACAGCAGAAATTCACCTTAAGCCCAAATCCAGTCTAGAAGCACTGACAGGCAATGGAGAGAGATTGAGAGTGCAATTGTGGGTGTAGTACACAGTGACAATGTGCTGCAGCACTGGTGTGTATAACAACTGAAAAGCTAATAGTAGCCAGCCAATTAGGGTGAGCAGAGCACTAAAAGCATATTGGGGGAGATTTATCAAAACCTGAGCAGAGGAAAACTTGCCCAGTTGCCCATAGCAACCAATCAGATTGCTTCTTTCATTTTTCACAGGCCTTCATAAAAATGAAAGAAGCAAGCTGATTGGTTGCTACGGGCAACTGGGCAAGTTTTCCTCTGCACAGGTTTTGATAAATCTTCCCCATTGTCCTCTATTAAGTGTAACCTGTGTGTACATCTAAGTGGTGTACCATTTTGTTCCTGTTAAAGTCTTAAGGGCCTTGTTACAGTGAAAGGCAAGGCAAAAGTAGACACCGGCTGGTGTTGTAGACAAATACTTTTTTAAGCATACTGGAGCGCATTGTACTCCCCTCATAAGTGCATACCACATACGTACATCTAAGTGGTGTATCATTTTGATCCTGTTAAAGTCTTAAGGGCCTAGATATTGGGAAAGGCCAGCCAAAAGAACACACCTGCTGCTGTTCTAGACAAATACTGTTTTAATTGTAGTGGAGCGTATTGTAATCCCCTCATATACGCACTAAGTATGTCAGGCAGAGAAGTGCCAGGACGTGCACAGAGGAGTGGCAGAGGCCTAAATTTATCAGGTAGAGGTCGCAGCAGACTAGGGGCGAGTGGCCGCAGGAGTCGCAGCGAGAGGCCTGAGCTTCCCATCTCAGCTAGCAGTCGTGTCTCAACCAGCAACCCTTCTGCCATCATCGACTGGTTAACACGGTCATCCACTTCATCACAAGTGACATCTGCCACCCCCAGTCAACAGTTGGTGGGCTCCTCAGACACAACCCTCAGTTGGCATGGCCGGGAGCAGTCCCTGTCCTCCTATTGCCTCTTTCCTATGCTGTTCCCTCCTCCACAGAAGTATCTTATGCTGTGGGTTCAGCTCCACTATTTAGTGAGGATGATCTAGAGGACAGTCAGCAGATACTGCCAAGTCAAGAAGTAGAGGAGAAATCCGCCGGTTCCTCCGCTAGGAGGGCAAGTAGTGATGAGGAGAGTGGTGTGGGAGGTGGTGTTGTGAGCGTTCAGGCTCCTGAAGCACACACTGTTGAGGAACCTGAGGAGGACATCAGTGATCTGCAGATGCCACTCGATGATGATGAAGCCGATTGCACTTGGGAGCCGGATGCAAAAGGGGCTTCATCATCATCAGCAGCATGGTGGCAGAAGTGTAAAGTCTGGAGCCAAACGTGCCCAGAGAAGACCACCTTCTTCGTGGCAGTCTACCTTCCCGGGAGGTAGAGGAGCAGGGCACAGCGGTGTCACACTGTTCTTCACATGGTTTGCCTTGGCGAACGGAGTCACACAGGGAAAGAACTGCTAAAAGCCATTCATCAAGAAATCAAATCATGACTTACTCCAGGAAAACTGGAAACCATGGTGACCAACAACAGGAAGAACATCTTGTCTGTGCTGCGACGCGGAAGCCTGAGACATGTGCCCTGCATGGCACACATGTTCAATCTGGTTGTCAAGCGGTTCCTGAAATCTTGCCCCCATCTGTAAGATCTTAACAATGGTTAAGGAAACTTTGCATGCACTTCAGCCACTCGTACACCGCAAAGCACACCCTCCTTGAGCTGCAGCGTCAGAACGGTATCCCACAACATAGTCGGATTTCCACAAGTTGGAATTCCACCCTCCATATGTTGGACCGACTATACGAACAGAGAAAAGCCATCACCAATTTCTTGATGATCAAAGCGGATAGGGGGACTCACCTGTGTAACGTAAATGTCAACCAGTGGCAGCTCATACGTTACACCTGCTGTTTGCTCAAGTCCTTTGAGGAAGCCACATTATTAGTCAGTCACCAGGATTACGTGATAAACAACATCATTCCACTGCTTCATTTACTACAACCCGTGTTGGAAACGATGGCTGGTCAGGGCACTGGAGACGTGATGCCTACATCTCACAGCCACATGAGCCCTGTGGGGGCGGAACTTAAAGGGGAGGAGGAGGGGAAGGGCCACAGTGGAGCACAATTGCGGTTTCATGAGATGGGTGGTTTTTCTAGTCATTTGACAGGAGAGGAGGAGCAGGAGCAGCCAGAGGACCTAGAGGGTTATGAGGAAGGTGAGGCAGAGGACCCAGACACACCATGGCAGTATGCAGTGGATATGGAGTCCCTCCGAGTCACGTGCACTGCACAAATGGCACGATGCATGTTCACTTGCTTGCGTAGTGACCGCCGAATTGTCACCATTCGGCAGCGGAATGACTTCTGGCTCTCCACCTTATTGGACCCTCGCCACTGGCACAAAATGGGGGCCTTTTTTACACTCACTGAGAGGGAGGACAAACTGACCTACTACAGAGACATCCTATGTAGTCAGTTGGCCGATGTCTATCTCGTCCATACTCTTGCAGGTCTGAATCGGGGCGCCCTCTGCGCTCACCTCCCACTGCCATGAATGCTGGGGAGTGGTGGGGTGGCAGGAGCAGTACCATCTCCATCAGAAGCCTGAGTCTACAGTCGCTGATGAGCTTTCTTCACCTGCATAGTGAAGCAACTCATCAGCAGCAGGTAGACCTGGAGCAGGACCTGAACCAGCAGGTGGTGGCATGCCTTGATATGCTCATGCCAACACACCTTGAAGATCCGCTGGATTTCTGGGCAGCCAAACTTGATTTGTGGCCACAACTAGCAGAGTTTGCCCTGGAAAAGCTGTCCTGCCCGGCCAGTAGTGTGCCATCAGAGCAGGAGTTTAGTGTGGCGGGGGCAATAGAAACCCCAAGGAGAACTCGTCTGTCCATGAAAAATGTGGAGAGACTGACCTTTGTGAAGATTAATCAGGCATGGATCAGCCAGGATTTCCACCCCCCAATGCCTAATGCATCAAAGTAGATTGACCATGGTACCACACCAACACTTCACAAATATGGATAGTGCAAAACATAACTAAGGAGCTGCTCCCCAGTTAAAGACATTCCTCTGCATCAGACCACAAGTAATTATTGAGGATATGCATTAGCTAAAACTTAACTTTTCTTAGGATAAACTATATGTACCCAACATTTTTTTTAAATCAAACAAAAGGAAAGGTGTGCAAAAAACACCATGTGCCACCTACACCATCAAGTATTGCTGTGATGCAAAGACCTCTAAAAGGTGGAAGGGAACCACGTATGGTCCATTGTAACCGGTGGGGGCAAAACCTTCCCCTGTAAGGCCCTACTCTTGCATTATTAATTCCATTCTTGGCAAGTGTTACTCGTCCTAAAAAGGACGGCCCCACACAGGAACCTCTCCCTATTTCCACCTACAAACACTGCCATTTCACAGGGTTTTTAGGTGAAAATAGGGAGAGTTTCCTGTGTGGGGCCACCCTTTTTAGGGCAAGTAACACTTGCAACAAAGGGAATAAATAGGGCGAGAGTAGGGCCTTACAGGGGAATTTGTTACCCCCACCTGATACAATGGACAATACGTTGTTCCCTTCCGCCTTTTCAAGTAAAGTGTCACTTGTCTTAAAAAAGGGCAGCCCCTCACAGGAACCAATCCCTATTTCAACCTAGAAACCCTGGGAAATGGCAGTGTTTGCAGGTAGAAATAGGGAGAAGTTCCTGTGTGGGGCCACCCTTTTTAGGGCAAGTAACACTTGCCAAGAAGGGAATGAATGCAAGAGCAGGGCCTTACAGGGGAAGTTTTTACCCCCACCTGTTACAATGGACCATAAGTTGTTCCCTTCCACCTTTTAGATGTCTTTGCATCACATCAATACTTGGTGTTGTAGGTGGCACATGTTTTTTGCAAACCTTATCTTTTGTTAGATTTAAAAAAACATTTTGGGTACATATATTTTATCCTAAGCATATTATTAAAAGTTAAGTTTTTCGTAATGCATATCCTCAATACTTACTTGTGCACACTAACACTTTTAGAAAAGAGACCGTTTTCTTCTGCCTACCTGCCTCAGCTACTATTCTGACCCTGCCACCCGCCTGATGCCACACATCTGATACCAAGTTCTCCTTTTTTCACCCACCTTCGTCACCGGGTACTGGTTGTCACGTACAGGCAGGACTGGTAGTGGATCCTCTGGACCAGAGAGGCGATGGCGCGGGTTGTACCAGAGGACCGGTTCTAAGTGGTTACTGGTTTTCACCAGAGCCCGCCGCAAGGCGGGATGGTCTTGCTGCGGCGGTAACCACCAGGTGTATCCTCCAGTATCAACTCAACCTCTCTGGCAGCTGATATGGCATGGTACACAGGGAGCAGTCAGGAGCGTAGTCGGACGTAGCAGAGGTCAGGGCAGGCGGCAAGGGTTCACAGGGTTCGACAACAGGCAAGGCAATACACACAATAGGAACATTTTCTCAGAGGCACTAGGGCACAAAAATCCGGCAAGGGCAGGAAGGGGCAGGTGCCTTTTATCGGGGAGGCAGGGGAAGTGAGGAACCAGCACACCAATTACCGGTGCGCTGGCCCTTTAAATTTACTGAAGGCGACGCACGCGCCCTAGAGAGCGGGGCCGCGTGTGCCGGGAGGCAGAGATGGACGGCACAAGGAGCGGGGAGTCAGGTAAGTAGTACTGGGACGCAGCTCGTGAACAGGGGCCAGCCGTCACGACAGCCGCATCCCCGACACAAGGGAACCCGGGCTCCCGGTCAGTGTGAAGGTCGAGGGGGCAGAAGGTCGAGGGGGCAGACGCTCCGGTCCCCGCTGTAACATTACCCCCCCCCCTTAGGTCTCCCCCTGTTCTTGGTGCCCAAAAAAGAGAGAATGAGACTGCGGTCCAAGATATTCTCATCAGGCTCCCAAGACTTCTCCTCAGGACCGCAACCCTCCCATTCCAACAGAAAAAAATCTTTTCCCCCGAGAGATCTTGGTCGCCAAGATCTCCTTAACAGAAAAAATATCGGAGGTACTGGCAACAGGGGTGGGAGAAAAAGGCTTGGGAGAGAAACGGTTGAAGACAGCAGGTTTAAGAAGGAAGACATGGAAAGAGTTATGGATTCGGAGGGAGGGAGGAAGATGGAGCTGGTAGGAGACCTGATTAATCCGACTAGTAGCGAGGACCCAACTTGTAGCTTGGAACCTTGAATCGAATGTATTTCGAGGAGAGCCAAACCTTGTCACCTGGGCAGAATTCCGGAGGAGCTCTGCGTCTCTTGTCGGCTTGGACCTTCATAAGAGCAGATGCCTTGATTAGAGCCGTTTGAGTATCATGCCAGATGGTGGAAAAGTCCAGTACTAGATTGTTCAACAGCAGGTACAGAAGAAGGGGTGGAAGACTGCGTCAGGGGTGGAAGACTGCGTCAGAGGTGGAAGAGGATGTCGGCCAAAAACTACAAAAAAGGAGACTTGTTAGTAGCAGAGGATTGTTTGTAATTATATGAAAATTCCACCCAGGGAAGGAGGTCCACCCAATTGTCATGGCGGGAGGATACAAATTGGTGCAGATAGTCACCCAAAATTTGATTCACCCGTTCTACTTGGCTGTTGGACTGAGGGTGGTAGGAAGAAGAGAAGTCCAATTTGATCCCAAATTGCCCACAAAGGGCCCTCCAGAACTTGGAGACAAATTTTACCCCACGATCCGAGACAATATGTTCGGGGAGGCCATGGAGACGGAAGATGTGTTGGAAGAATAGTTTGGCTAACATGGGTGCAGAAGGTAGACTGGAGAGAGGTACAAAGTGAGCCATTTTGGAGAAGCGATCTACCACAACCCAGATAACAGCCATGCCATGGGAGGAGGGAAGGTCTGTAACAAAGTTCATGGCAATGTGAGACCAGGGCCTTGCAGGAATGGGCAGAGGCAAGAGAAGATCCGCTGGTTTCTGATGGGGCGATTTATCCCGGGCGCAAATCACACAGGTGTGGACAAAGTCTGAGACATCCTTCTCCAGAGATGGCCACCAGTATCTTTGGGAGATCAGCCGAAGGGATTTTTGTATCCCTGGATGCCCAGCAAAAAGAGAAGAGTGGCCCCACTTGAGTACCTGCAACCGCTGACGTGGTGGTTTATAAGATTTGCCGGGAGGAAGAAGACGCAGATCCACGGGAGCTACGGCAATCAGCCGTTCAGGTGGGATAATATGTTGAGGTGTTAGTTCATCGCCCACTACATCAGAAGAGCGAGACAGAGCATCTGCTCTAATGTTCTTGAATGCAGGACGGAAATGGATTTCAAAATTAAGGCTGGCGAAGAACAAGGACCATTGAGTTTGGCGGGGATTTAGTCGTTGGGCGGACTGGAGATAAGCCAAGTTCTTGTGATCAGTGAAGATGTTCACAGGGTGTGAGGCGCCCTCGAGTAAATGCCTCCATTCCTCCAGTGCCAATTTAATGGCCAGCAGTTCTCTGTCTCCAATCAAGTAGTTTCTCTCTGCGGGGGAGAATGTTTTAGAAAAGAAGCCACAAGTTACTGTTTTGCCTCCGGGAGACTTTTGGGTAAGGACAGCTCCAGCCCCCACTGAGGAGGCATCCACTTCGAGAGAAAAAGGCTTGGTGGAATCTGGCCTAGAGAGAACCGGTGCAGAGGCAAAGGCAGCTTTCAGTGACTGGAAGGCTTCATCGGCGATAGGAGCCACGAGAGTGGAATACTGCGGAATGAACTGTCTGTAGTAATTAGCAAAGCCCAGAAATCTTTGTATGGATCGGAGTCCAGAGGGGCGTGGCCAATCCAGTACCGCAGAGAGCTTGTCTGGATCCATTTGAAGTCCTTGGGCTGAGATAATGTATCCCAGGAAAGGCAGGGAGGACCATTCAAAAAGGCATTTCTCAAGTTTGGCGTATACGCGATTGCTCCTAAGGCGGGTGAGAACTTGTCGCACATGGACCCGGTGTTGAATCAAATTGGAGGAAAAGATGAGGATGTCATCCAAGTATACGACCACGCAGGTATAGAGTAGGTCTCTGAAGATGCCGCTGACAAATTCCTGGAAGACGGCAGGTGCATTACAAAGGCCGAAGGGCATCACCAGATACTCAAAGTGCCCGTCCCTTGTGTTGAAGGCAGTCTTCCACTCGTCCCCCTCTCGGATGCGGATCAAATTATAGGCCCCTCGTAGGTCCAATTTGGTGAAGATCTTTGCCCCTCGGAGGCGATCAAATAGTTCCGAAATTAGGGGCAGAGGATAACGGTTCTTGATGGTGATCTTATTAAGTCCTCTGTAGTCAATGCAGGGATGGAGAGAACGTCCTTCTTAGTCACAAAGAAAAACCCGGCTCCAGCAGGGGAGGAAGACTTTCTAATAAATCCTCTCTATAGATTCTCACAAATATAGTCAGTAATGGCAAGAGTCTCAGGAGGTGAGAGAGGATAGATCCTACCCCGTGGTGGGGTCGAACCGGGCACCAGGTCAATAGGACAGTCATAAGGTCTGTGAGGAGGAAGGACCTCAGCTTGCTTCTTGCAGAAGACATCCGCAAAAGAATGGTACGGCTTGGGCAGACCAGGAGGTGGAGCAACTTGCGGGACCAGTTTGACAGGAGGAGGCTTGAGATAACGGCCAGAACAAGAGGAGCCCCAACGCAGGATTTCACTGGAGGTCCAATTCAGGACGGGACAATGTCGTTGTAGCCACGGCAGACCCAGGAGGAGTTTGGAGGAGTAGAAAGGGAGGACAAAGAACTCTAAGGTTTCGGTATGGAATATTCCAATGTGCATCTGCAGAGACTGGGTACGGAACTGCACCGTGGTAGAGAGTCTCTCACCGTTAACTGTAGAAATGAGGAACAGCTTAGGTAGACGGGTTACTGGAATATGGTACTTGTCAATCAAGGAAGCATGAATGCAGTTGCCAGCTGAAACGGAATCCAAGAAGGCGGAAGTGGAGAAAGAGGACTTGGAAGAGATGAACAACTGCACGGGTATGATGAGACGTGGAGACGATGAATTCACACCTAGCAACGCCTCTCCCACATTTACTAGGTGCGAGCGTTTCCCGAACGCGGTGGACGGAGAGGAAAGTCTCGTAGGGAGTTCTCAGTACTGACGCAGTACAGACATAGGTTCTCGTCTCTGCGACGGCTTCGTTCTTGCGGAGTCAGGCGTGACCGATCCACCTGCATGGCTTCAACAGCGGGAGGCCCGGAAAGAGGTTGAGGTGGATGCTGGAAATCGGGAGCCAGACGAAGGTAGTGTCTAGGTTGAGCTTTTCCTTTTTCTAGAAGAAGTTCCACCCATCTCTCGGCGAAACGCTTGTCGATTCTAGTGGCCAGCAAGATGAGGTCATTAAGGGTGGAAGGTAGTTCACATGCAGCCAGAACGTCGTTTACTTCACTATTAAGTCCCTTCTTGAATGTGGCACAAAGGGCATCATTGCTCCAGTTCAGTTCTGAGGCTAGGGTGCGAAACTGAATGGTGTAGTCGCCCACGGTAGAGTTTCCCTGTGACAAGTTTAGTAAGGCAGTCTCTGCGGAGGTAACCCGGGCTGGTTCTTCGAAAACATTCCGGAACTCTTGGCAGAAGCTCTGGACGGAGGAGGACCGGTCCCACAGCGGTGTAGCCCAGGCCAGGGCCTTCTTGGAGAACAGACTGAGGATAAAGGCTACCTTGGCTCGCTCGGAAGGAAACTGGTCAGACAGTAGCTCGAGGTGGAGAGAGCACTATGAGAGGAACCCTCGGCACTGCTTAGGATCTCCGTCATACTTGTCCGGCAGGGATAGACGGACTCTGGAACCGGAGGCAACTGCAGGCGGTGGAGATGCAGCAGATGCAGGCAGAGGAGCTGGCTGTTGCTGAGACGGCAGGAGCTGCTGCATCATGGCGGTTAGCTGGGCCAGCTGCTGACCTTGCTGGGCCACAATGGAGGTGAGGTCCGCTAGGCTTGGCAGAGGAACATCAGCGGGATCCATGGCCGGATCTTACTGCCACGTACCGGCAGGACTGGTAGTGGATCCTCTGGAACAGAGAGGCGATGGCACGGGTTGAACCAGAGGACCGGTTCTAAGTGGTTACTGGTTTTCACCAGAGCCCGCCGCAACCACCAGGTCGTATCCTCCAGTAGCAACTCAACCTCTCTGGCAGCTGATATTGCGTGGTACACAGGGAGCAGGCAGGAGCGTAGTCGGACGTAGCAGAGGTCAGGGCAGGCGGCAAGGGTTCACAGGCGAGTAGGCGGTAGCAACGGGTTCGGCAACAGGCAAGGCAATACACACAATAGGAATGCTTTCTCAGAGGCACTAGGGCACAAAGATCCGGCAAGGGCATGAAAGGGCAGGTGCCTTTTATTGGGGAGGCAGGGAAAGTGAGGAGCCAGCGCACCAATTACCGGTGCACTGGCCCTTTAAATTTACTGAAGGCGGGGCGCGCGCCTTAGAGAGCGGGACCGCGCGCACCAGGAGGCAGAGGTGGACAGAGCAGGGAGCCAGGTAAGTGGAACTGGGACGCGGCGTGTGAACGGGGGCCAGCCGTCACGACAGCCGCGTCCCTGACACAAGGGAACCTGGGCTCCCGGTCAGTGTGACTGACCGGGAAACACCAGGATCTCGGGGCAGAAGGCCGAGGGGGCGAACGCTCCGGTCTGGGGACGAGGACCGGAGGGCACACTGTAACACTGGTATTGCCACCCACCTCCCCACTATGTCACCGGGTCACTTTCTGGATTCCTGATGCTGCTGATGCCACCTCCAGGCTGTCTCATTCTGCCACCACATGTTCTCCTCATGCTGATGCCAGCTCCAGGCTGTCTCATACTGTCACCGTATGTTCTCCTCATGCTGATGCCACCTCCTGGCTGTCTCATTCTGCCTACATATATTTTCTTCAAGCTGATTCCAGCTCCAGGTTGTCTCATACTGCAACCATATGTTCTCCTCATGCTGCTGCCACCTCCAGGCTGTCTCATTCTGCAACTATATGGTCTCCTCATGCTTCCGCCACCTACAGGCTGTGTCATTCAGCCACTATATGGTCTACTCTTGCTGCCACCAACTCCAGGCTTTGCCATTCAGCCCCTATATGGTCTCCTCATGATCCCGTCACCTCCAGGCTGTGTCATTCAGACCCTATATGGTCTCCTCTTGCTGCCGCCAACTCCAGGCTGTGTCATTAAGCCACTGTATGGTCTCCTCATACTAATGCTACCTCCTGGCTCTGTCATTGTGCCGCTCTGCGACAGTGATTCCAATAGTTACAGTGTGGATCAAAAGTTTAGGCACCCCAGGTAAAAATTTGTATTAATGTGCATAAATAAGCCAAGGAAAGATGGAAAAATCTCCAAAAGGCATCAAATTACAGATTAGACATTCTTATAATATGTCAACAAAAGTTAGATTTTATTTCAATCATTTACACTTTTAAAATAACAGAAAACAAAAAAATGGTGTCTGCAAAAGTTTGGGCACCCTGCAGAGTTAATATCTTGTAATGCCCCCTTTGGCAAGTATCACAGCTTGTAAACGCGTTTTGTGGCCAGCCAAGAGTCTTTCAATTCTTGTTTGAGGTATCTCTGCCCATTCTTCCTTACAAAAGTCTTCCAGTTCTTTGAGATTTCTGGGCTGTCTGTCACGCACTGCTCTGTTAAGGTCTATACATAGATTTTTAATTATGTGTAGGTCAGGAGATTGTGAAGGCCATGGCAAAACCTTCAGTTTATGCTTCTTGATGTAATCCCCCGTGGATTTCGAGGTGTGTTTAGGAGGATTATTAATTTGTAGAAGCCATCCTCTCTTTAACTTCAGCTTTTTCACAGATGGCATCAAGTTAGCATCCAAATTTTGCTGAAATTTTATTGAATACATTTTTCCTTCTACTCGTGAGATGTTCCCTGTGCCACTGGCTGCAATACAACACCAAAGCATGATTGATCCACCCCCATGCTTAACAGTTGGACAGAGTTTTTTTTTCATTAAATTCTGTTCCCCTTCTTCTCCAAACGTACCTTTGCTCATTCCAGCCAAAAAGTTCAATTTTAACCTCATCAGTACACAGAACTTGTTTCCAAAATGCATCAGGCTTGTCTATATGTTCATTTGCAAAGTTCAAACGCTGATTTTTATGGTGAGGACGTAGAAGAGGTTTTCTTCTGATGACTCTTCCATGAAGACCATATTTGTACAAGTATCTCTTTATAGTGGAATAGTGTACCACAACTCCAGTGTCTGCCAGACCTTTCTGGAGGGATTGTGCAGTCAAACGTGGGTTTTGAATAGTTTTTTCTCACAATCCTGCGAGCTGTTCTGTCTGATATTTTTCTTGGTCTTCCAGATCTTGCTTTAACTTCCTGATAACTGCCATTTCTTAATTACATTCCAAACAGAGGATATTGACATCTGAAAATGTTTTGCTATCTTCTTATAGCCTTCTTCAGCTTTGTGAGCGTCAACTATTTTCAGTTTCAGATTTCTAGACAACTACTTAGAAGAACCCATGGTGCTGATTGTTGGGGCAAGGTCAGATGAGTCTGGGCATTTAAAACGATTGACATCACCTGATCTCCCCAGATGATGATTGAGAACAATCCATGACACTGGCAGGTCTCAGCTTTGCAAAGGGGGCAGTGCATGCTATAAATTCTGCAGGGTGCCCAAACTTTTGCATTTTTTTGTTTTCTGTTATTTTGAAAGTTTAAATGATGGAAATAAAATCTAACTTTTGTTGACATATTATAAGAATGTCTAATCTGTAATGTGATGCATTTAGGAGATTTTTCCATCTTTCCTTGGCTTCCTTATGCACATTAATCATTTTTTTTTACCTGGGGTGCCCAAACCTTTGATCCCCACTGTAAGTCTCTAATCTGCATGTCAAACTAAATAACAGTATTTATTATTTCACTAACCCAGCACACACCCCATGCATGTTACAGCAAGGCAAAGTGTTCTACACCCCTATTGAGGCTCTCTGTAGGCCAGAAATAGCCATTTTTAATACAGATCCGCCGCGAATAATATCGGACCGAACCAAAATTTTCTGGAAAATTCAGTGAATCATCCGCGTCTATATATATATATATACACAAAAAGATTTTTACCTGTTGGAAAATACATTAGAATATTCAACACTTCACTTTAGATAATTTACAAAATGTCATAGAACATACAACACATGCAAATGAACATGTCACAGATTAGATACCACATGTCACAAAATATACAATGTATATCACAGAATACACAACACATGTCACAGAATATACAACACATGTCACAGAATATACAACACATGTCACAGAATATACAACACATGTCACAAAATATACAATGCATATCACAGAATACACAGCACATGTCACAGGATATAATACACATGTCACAGAATATACAGCACATGTCACAGGATATACAACACACGTCACAGGATATACAACACACGTCACAGGATATACAACACATGTCACAGAATATACAACACATGTCAAAGGATATACAACACATGTCACAGGATATACAACACATGTTACAGGATATACAACACATGTCACAGGATATACAACACATGTTACAGGATATACAACACATGCCAGCGGATATACAGCACATGTCACAGAATATACAACACATGTCACAGTATACACAACACATGTCACAGAATACACAACACATGTCACAGAATATACAACACATGTCACAGAATATACAACACATGTCACAAGATATACAACACATGTCACAAGATATACAACATGTCACAGAATACACAACACGTCACAAGATATACAACACATGTCACAGAATATACAACACATGTCACAAGATATACAACACATGTCACAGAATATACAACACATGTCACAAGATATACAACACATGTCACAGAATATACAACACATGTCACAGAATACACAACACATGTCACAGAATATACAACACATGTCACAGAATATACAACACATGTCACAAGATATACAACACATGTCCCAGAATATACAACACATGTCCCAGAATACACAACACATGTCACAAGATATACAACACATGTCACAGAATACACAACACATGTCACAGAATATACAACACATGTCACAAGATATGCAACACATGTCACAGAACATACAACACATGTCACAGAATATACAACACATGTCACAGAATATACAACACTTGTCACAGAATATACAACACATGTCACAGAAAATACAACACATGACAGGATATAAAACACATGTCACAGGATATACAACACATGTCACAGAATATACAACACATGATACAGGATATACAACACATGTCACAGGATATACAACACATGTCACAGGATATACAACACATGTCACATGATATACAACATATGTCACAGGATATACAACACATGTCCATGATATACAACACATGTCACATGATATACAACACATGTCACATGATATACAACACATGTCACATGATATACAACACATGACACAGGATATACAACACATGTCACTGGATATACAACACATGTCACATGATATACAACACGTCACAGACTATACAACGCATGTCACAGACTATACAACACATGTCACAGAATATACAACACATGTTACAGGATATACAACACATGTAACAGAATATATAACACATGTCACAGGATATACAACACATGTCACAGAATATACAACACATGACAGGATATAAAACACATGTAACAGGATATACAACACATGTCACAGGATATACAACACATGTCTACAGAATATCCAACACATGTCACAGGATATACAACACATGTCACAAGTTATACAACACATGTCACAGAATATACAACACATGTCACAGAATATACAATACATGTCACAGGATATACAACACATGTCACAGAACATACACCACATGTCTCAGGACATGCAACACATGACAGGATATAAAACACATGTCAAAGGATTTACAACACGTCACAGGATATATAACACATAACAGAGGATATATAACATACATTGTATTATAGAACATTCAATATATATAACATAATATGCAACACATCACAGAATATACAACACATTACAGAATATACAACACATCACAGAATATACAACACATTACAGAATATACAGCATCACAGAATATACAACACATCACAGAATATGCAACACATCACAGAATATGCAACACATCACAGAATATACAACACATTACAGAATAAACAACACATCACAGAATATACAGCACATTACAGAATATACAACACATCACAGAATATACAACACATCACAGAATATACAACACATTACAGAATAAACAACACATCACAGAATATACAGCACATTACAGAATATACAACACATGACAGAATAAACAACACATCACAGAATATACAACACATCACAGAATATACAACACATCACAGAATATACAACACATCACAGAATATACAACACATCACAGAATATACAACACATTACAGAATATACAACACATCACAGAATATACAACACATTACAGAATATACAACACATCACAGAATATACAACACATCACAGAATATACAACACATCACAGAATATATAACACATCACAGAATATATAACGCATCACAGAATATACAACACATCACAGAATATACAACACATCACAGAATATACAACACATCACAGAATATACAACACATCACAGAATATACAACACATCACAGAATATATGTCACGATGCCGGCTGGCAGGTAGTGGACCCTCTGTGCCAGAGAGGGATTGGCGTGGACCGTGCTAGTGGACCGGTTCTAAGCCACTACTGGTTTTCACCAGAGCCCGCCGCAAAGCGGGATGGTCTTGCTGCGGCGGTAGTGACCAGGTCGTATCCACTAGCAACGGCTCACCTCTCTGGCTGCTGAAGATGCTGAAGATAGGCGCGGTACAAGGGAGTAGGCAGAAGCAAGGTCGGACGTAGCAGAAGGTCGGGGGCAGGCGGCAAGGATCGTAGTCAGGGGCAACGGCAGGAGGTCAGGAACACGGACTAGGAACAGACAAGGGAACGCTTTCACTAGGCACAAGTGCAACAAGATCCGGCGAGGGAGTGCAGGGGAAGTGAGGTGATATAGGGAAGTGCACAGGTGGGAGCCAATTAAGCTAATTGGGAAGATTGGGCCAGGCACCATCATTGGTGCACTGGCCCTTTAAATCGCAGAGACCCGGCGCGCGCGCGCCCTAGGGAGCGGGGCCGCGCGCGCCGGGACAGGACCGAGGGAGAGCGAGTCAGGTACGGGGACCGGGGTGCGCATCGCGAGCGGGCGCTATCCGCATCGCGAATCGCATCCCGGCTGAAGGCGGGACCGCAGCGCACCCGGTCAGTGGATCTGACCGGGGCGCTGCAACAACGAAGATGAGGCGAGCGCTCCGGGGAGGAACGGGGACCCGGAGCGCTCGGCGTAACAGTACCCCCCCCCTTGGGTCTCCCCCTCTTCTTGGGGCCAAAGAACCTGAGGAAAAAAAACTCAATTTTTCCGTGATGAGGTCCGATGCAAATTAGGAGGGGTTCTGTGTGGAAACGTACGAGACAGTCCAATCTTTTATTGTAAAAACAATAGATGTAGAGGGGTCTGGCGAGACTGGTCACAGGAACGTAGAACCTGTTGATGAGAGAGGCCAAAAAAAATTTTCCTGCAGATCCGGAATCCAAGAAGAGCATAGTAGAGAAGGAGAAGGTAGAGGCAGATATCCGCACAGGCACAGTAAGGCGTGGAGAAGCAGAGTTGACATCAAGAACTGTGTCACCTTTGTGCGGAGTCAGCGTACGTCTTTCCAGGCGGGGAGGACGGATAGGACAATCCTTCAGGAAGTGTTCGGTACCGGCATAGTACAGGCAAAGATTCTCCATGCGGCGTCGTGTCCTCTCTTGAGGTGTCAAGCAAGACCGGTCAACATGCATAGCCTCCGCGGCGGGAAGCACAGGAACAGATTGCAGAGGACCAGAGGAGAGAGGAGCCGGAGAGAAAAAACGCTTCGTGCGAACAAAGTCCATATCCAGGCGGAGCTCCAGACGCCATCCGGAAGAACGCATGTCAATGCGAGTGGCTAGATGAATGAGTTCATGTAGGTCAGCAGGAGTCTCTCGTGCGGCCAGAACATCTTTAATGTTGCTGGATAGGCCTTTTTTAAAGGTCGCGCAGAGAGTCTCACTATTCCAGGACAACTCGTAAGCAAGAGCACGGAACTGAATGGCGTACTCGCCAACGGAAGAAACACCCTGGGCCAGGTTCAGCAGGGCAATCTCGGCTGAAGAAGCTCGGGCAGGTTCCTCAAAGACACTTCGAATTTCCGAGAAGAAGGAGTGTACAGAGGCAGTGACGGGGTCATTGCGGTCCCAGAGCGGTGCGGCCCATGACAGGGCTTTTCCAGACAGAAGGCAGAACACGAAAGCCACCTTAGACCTTTCAGTAGGAAACTGGTCCGACATCATCTCCAAGTGCTGGGAACATTGCGAAAGAAAGCCACGGCAATACTTAGAGTCCCCATTAAATTTGTCCGGCAAGGACAGGCAGAGGCTAGGAGTGGCCACTCGCTGCGGAGGAGGTGCAGGAGCTGGCGGAGGAGAAGATTGCTGGAGAAGTTGCGACTGAAGTTGGTGCGAAATGGTGGACATTTCCGACAGCTGACGGGTTAGAAGGGCGATCTGTCGGGCTTGCTGGGCGGCCACCGTGGTGAGGTCAGCGACAACTGGCAGAGGAACTTCAGCGGGATCCATGGCCGGATCTACTGTCACGATGCCGGCTGGCAGGTAGTGGACCCTCTGTGCCAGAGAGGGATTGGCGTGGACCGTGCTAGTGGACCGGTTCTAAGCCACTACTGGTTTTCACCAGAGCCCGCCGCAAAGCGGGATGGTCTTGCTGCGGCGGTAGTGACCAGGTCGTATCCACTAGCAACGGCTCACCTCTCTGGCTGCTGAAGATGCTGAAGATAGGCGCGGTACAAGGGAGTAGGCAGAAGCAAGGTCGGACGTAGCAGAAGGTCGGGGGCAGGCGGCAAGGATCGTAGTCAGGGGCAACGGCAGGAGGTCAGGAACACGGACTAGGAACAGACAAGGGAACGCTTTCACTAGGCACAAGTGCAACAAGATCCGGCGAGGGAGTGCAGGGGAAGTGAGGTGATATAGGGAAGTGCACAGGTGGGAGCCAATTAAGCTAATTGGGAAGATTGGGCCAGGCACCATCATTGGTGCACTGGCCCTTTAAATCGCAGAGACCCGGCGCGCGCGCGCCCTAGGGAGCGGGGCCGCGCGCGCCGGGACAGGACCGAGGGAGAGCGAGTCAGGTACGGGGACCGGGGTGCGCATCGCGAGCGGGCGCTATCCGCATCGCGAATCGCATCCCGGCTGAAGGCGGGACCGCAGCGCACCCGGTCAGTGGATCTGACCGGGGCGCTGCAACAACGAAGATGAGGCGAGCGCTCCGGGGAGGAACGGGGACCCGGAGCGCTCGGCGTAACAATATACAACACATCACAGAATATACAACACATTACAGATTATACAACACATCACAGAATATACAACACATCACAGAATATACAACACATTACAGATTATACAACACATCACAGAATATACAACACATTACAGAATATACAACACATCACAGAATATACAACACATCACAGAATATACAACACATCACAGAATATATAACACATCACAGAATATATAACACATCACAGAATATACAACACATCACAGAATATACAACACATCACAGAATATACAACACATCACAGAATATACAACACGTCACAGAATATACAACACATTACAGAATATATAACACATCACAGAATATACAGCACATCACAGAATATACAGCACATCACAGAATATACAACACATTACAGAATATACAACACATCACAGAATATACAACACATCACAGAATATACAACACATCACAGAATATACAACACATCACAGAATATACAGCACATCACAGAATATACAACACATTACAGAACATACAACACATTACAGAATATACAACACATCACAGAATATACAACACATCACAGAATATACAACACATTACAGAATATACAACACATCACAGAATATACAACACATTACAGAATATATAACACATCACAGAATATACAGCACATCACAGAATATACAACACATTACAGAATATACAACACATCACAGAATATATAACACATCACAGAATATACAACACATTACAGAATATACAACACATCACAAAATATACAACACATCACAGAATATACAACAAATCGCCCCACAGAACACTCCGTCCTCTGCAGCTCTCGATCTGCTTCTCGAACATTTGTTATTCTCCCTGTAAATCCCAAGTAATAGAGATGACAGAACGACAATAAGTATTTTGTTTCTCCTCAGGTTTTTAAGGCCGTAGAGATCTGTCCTCCTTGTTAATCCAGACGTCGATATGCTCGTACATCACTAATTTGCCTACATTTAAGTGAGGAAGCATTTTTTTGTAAAAAGCCAATAACAAGGAAATTCTAAAAGAGACGGGGATAAAATGAAGACAAAGACTGTAAATAATCCTGGAGCGGATGGGTCTCATCTACCGTCTGTGATACGAGGCCGTGATCGTGATGTCACAGCCACGCCCCCTCGTGATGTGACACCACGCCCCTCCATAGACATGAACGTAGGGGGCGTGGTCTGATGTCACAAGGGTGTGGGGCTATGACGTCATAACCACTTCCGCAGGAATCCGGTGTTTGTTTAGAGCGCTGAAGGAGATTGCGGGGGGTCCAAACAGCGGAGCCCCCGGTATCAGACATATTATCCCCTATCATTTGGATAGGGGATAAGATGTCTAGCAGCGGAGACCTCTTTAATATGCAACTCCAGTCAGATTCACCCCAACATCATATATACCAGGAAACATCATTATGTCATTATAAAATATTACGTCTCTAATAGGCCACATATGCATCACATTCAGCTCTACATTCTCCATTACTCCAGTCTATCATCTATATCAGGGGTACGCAACTATTTTTAGTGAGGGTCCGCTTATTCAGGTCTGCCATCCGGTAAAGGCCCGAGCTGAACGACTGAAGTGTGGAGGATGTATGACCTGAATACTACCACACACTGTACCCTGAATATAATACTTCTGCACACTGTATCCTCTGAATATAATACTGCCACACACTGTACACCTGAATATAATACTGCCACACACTGTACCCTCTGAATATAATACTGCCACACACTGTGCCCTCTGAATATAATACTGCCACACACTGTACCCTCTGAATATAATACTGCCACACACTGTACCCTCTGAATATAATACTGCCACACACTGTACCTTCTGAATATAATACTGCCACACACTGTACACCTGAATATAACACTGCCACACACTGTACACCTGAATATAATACTGCCACACACTGTACCTTCTGAATATAATACCGCCACACTCTGTCACCTGAATATAATGCTGCTGCACACTGTCCCCCTGAATATAATACTTACACACACTGTACCTCTGAATATTATACTGCCACACACTGGGCCCCTGGTATATTACTGCCACACACTGTACCCCTATATATAATTCTGTCACACACTGTACCCCTGGTATATTACTGTCACACACTCTACCCCTATATAAAATACTGCCACACACTGTGCCCCTGAATAAAAAACTGCCACACATTGTGCCCCTGAATAAAAAACTGCCACACACTGTACCCCTGGTATATTACTGCCGCAAACTGTACCACTAAATAAAATACTGCCACATACTGTGCCCCTGAATATAAAACTGCCACACACTGGGCCCCTGGTATATTACTGTCACACACTGTGCCCCTGAAAATAATTCTGCCACACACTGCACCCCCTGAATATAATACTGCCACACACTGGGCCCCTGGTATATTACTGCTGCATACTATTTCCCTGAAATATTACTGCCACACCCTATGCCCCCAAATGCATTTTCGTCAAACACTGTGCCCTGTACTGAATGTACACCTGTGTCCCTTAAAACAATGAATAATGCCACTGTGCCCCCACATTGAACCCACAATGAATAATGCCACTGTGTCCCCACAATGAATGATGCCACTGTGCCCCCAGAATAAATGATGCCACTGTGCCCCCAGAATTAATGATGCCACTGTGCCCCCAGAATTACTGATGCCACTGTGCCCCCAGAATTAACGATGCCACTGTGCCCCCAGAATTAATGATGCTGCTGTGCCCCCAGAATTAATGATGCCACTGTGCCCCCAGAATTAATGATGCCACTGTGCCCACAGAATTAATGAGGCTGCTGTGCTCCCAGAATTAATGATTCCACTGTGCCCCCAGAATTAATTATGCCACTGTGCCCCCAGAATTAATGATGCCGCTGTGCTCACAGAATTAATGATGCCACTGTGCCCCCAGAATTAATGATGCCACTGTGCCCACAGAATTAATGATGCCACTGTGCCCACAAAATTAAGGATGCCACTGTGCCCACAGAATTAATGATGCCACTCTGGCCAAAGAATTAATGATGCCACTGTTCCCCCAGAATTAAGGATTCCATTCTGCCCCCATATAAACTGTGCCACTGGTGGCAGTTGATTTAAAAAGAAAAAAAAAAGTTTTCCACTGGAGTACCCCTTTAATGGACCAAATGCAGTCTACTGGTGACTATGGGGGAAATATATTGGGGTGATGTAGGCGAATGATTTTTCTACACCTTTAATTTGTGACGTAGTAGTGTTTTTTCCCTCCAGAGTACCCCTTTAACCTCTTTAGGACATCATTTATTTTTTCCCTTGTGGGTAAACATGATACATTATTTTTATTCTGTGGGTTCATACGATTAAAATGATACCCAATTTATATAGGTTTGATTTTGTTTTACTTCTTTAAAAAAAATTATAACTTTTTGTCATTAATATGTTTAGAATTGTCCTCTTCTGACCCCTATAACTTTTTTTTCTGTATACAGTCTATATAAGGACACATTTTTTGTGACTTGATTTCTAGTTTTTATTGGCACCATTTTTTTTTTATGGGACCTTTTGATAGCATTTTACAAAAATTTGTTGGGGTACACAAAGTAACAAAAAATATGAAATTCTGGACTTTTTTTTTACCTATACGCCATTGTTTTTATTACCTATACGCCATTGACCGTGCGGTTTAATAAATGTTATATTTTTATAGTTTGGACATTTATGCATGCGGCGATACCACATATGTTTATTCTTGTTTACATATTTGAATCTTTAGTCCTAAATTGATGAACTTGGCTTATATTGTGTAAATTGTAATAATTTGGCCTGCGTACCATCACATCACAATGGAATCTTGCTGTTCTCAATTACCTGCACATATTGTTCTCTATGCTTCATGTCTCTTGTTGTTATATTTTGAAAAAGAATAAAAACAAGATTTGAAGAAAAAAAAAATTCAGTTCCGTCAAAATTAATTTGTGCAGATTTGGCATCGGCATGTCAGTAACAACCTGAACTATAAATCTGCCATCTATAATCTATATCTCATCATTAATCCCCATATGATGAACACTGTAGATATAAAATAGAGAAATAAACTCAGAATTGCTGTATTTTGTTTTTCTCCCTTTCAAAAAGGAAAAAGAAATATTAACAGAAAAAAAAGAGATCAAAAAATCATATGTACCCCAACTTTTCCTGCAAAAAAAGAAGCCCAGAGCTGGATATGTTGACGGAAAAATTTAAAAGTTATGGCTTTTGGAGACTACAATGAAAAAAACAAAAACATGGCTTGGTGGTCCAGGGTAGTAAAGGGGTTATTTTCTGATTCTCTGGTGGTCTCGGGTACAGGGGGTAAGGAAATGCCTGATTTCTTGATGGTCCAGGTAGGGAAGTGTAAAGTGTGATACCTAATGTCTAGTGGGAATCACACCTACCTAGACTCCAAAAGTGTGTCCTGTATCTCAGAACTGTGCAAAGGAGAGATAGAGAAGACTGCGGCTGTAAACATCCCATTAGTTCTCTATATGATAGTGCAGATTATTTGGTAAGAGCTCTGCTTAGGAGTTTAGGGACTTTGCTCAGATGAAGGTCCAGCATCCTGCTCAATAGGGAGGTAAGTGATCATCCCCTATCCCCAAAAGTCTAGCGCCCTGTTCATGAAAGAGTAAGTTACTTTGCTCAGATGACCCCCACCCCAAAATTAAAGGTCATGCACCTTACTTGTTAGGCAGCTTAGGGACTCAACCCACCTAAAGTCTAGCATCCTGCTCACTAAAGATGTAAAGGTCTTTGTTAGATGAGCCCCACCTTCCAATGGTCCAGCACCCTGCTCTCTAGGAAGGTAACAACTTTGCTCAGATGCCCCCCCCCCCCACCCTCAGATAAAGGTCCAGCCAACTGCTTACTAGGAATATAAGCTACTCCCGAGTTACAGGTTGAGCACCCCAACCATTAGGTAGGTAAGGAACTTTGCCAAGATGATCTCCCCCCTCCCAATGGCCCAGTGCCTTGCCTACTAGGAAGGTAAGTGACTTTGCTCCATCCCCAAATGTCCAATAGTGTTGAGCGGCATAGGCCATATTCAAATTCGCAATATTTCGTGAATATATGGCCGAATATAAAAATTTGCATGTGCGAAAATTAGCATATGCGAAAATTAGCATAAACGAAAATTCGCAAATGCGAAAATTAACATATGCAAATTTTTGCATATGTAAAAATCCGTACGCCAGTCTCACACAGTAGTATTGGAGCCTTCTTTACACCACACAAGCTGGAAACAGAGAGGGGTGATCACTGTGATGTGTACTGTGAAAAAAAACAAAAAAAAGAATATTCGTAATTGCGAATATATAGTGCTGTATTCTCGAATATGCGATATTCGCGAATAAAATTTGCATTGCGAATATTCACGAGCAACACTAATGTCCAACACTTTGCTCACCAAGGAGTAAGGACTTTTGCTCAGATCACCACCAACCCTAAGGCAGATAAAGAGCTTTGACCCCCACCCCCCAAGAGGTCCATCATCCTACTTACTAGGAAGGTAAGGGACTTTACTAGGATGACCCCCACCCTCAGTAAAAGGCCCAGCCCTCTGCTTACTAGTATTGATGAGCAGCAGGGGCCGTATTCGAATTTGCGATATTTCGCAAATATATTGACGATTACTTGTCCCATGGTCGCGAAATTTGCATATTCGCTATGTTCATTCACTTTTTTCCAATGCGAAAATTCGCAAACAAATGCATGTGAAAAAAAACATTAACGTTCGTCATTCCGAATATATAGCACTATGTTCTAAATATTCGCAAAATCGCGAAGTGCCGATATTCGCGATAAAAATTTGCATTACGAATATTCGTGCTCAACGCTATTCCCTAGGAAGGTAAGTGACTTTACTCAGATGACTCATTCCAAAGATAAAGGTCCAGCATCCATGCTCATTGCCACCTCTGACAACAATTCAGCACTTATCAATATTTAAATCATAAAAAAGATGAATAAAATTGTTCATTTTGGCGTTACCAGGAATTTAATTAGACACAAAAAAATAATTAAAAAAATGATGATATTGTTATATTTTACCTTTGATGAATAAAAACATTTGAGTGACTGTTACATTTTATGCAGACTCTATAGCCTTTTAATTAAAACTCACTTTGCCAGCTATAATATTTGCTATGAGCGTAATTATATAGAAATGCAAATGCTATTGAAAATACATGCATAATCCTCCGCCGAGATTGGCTTGTATATCTTGATGGAAAAAAAAAGGCAAGTTGACTTTGACCTTGAATGGCAATAAAATCCTCGGTGCAATCACTCTTCCCTGTCACATTTTTCTGTAACTTTCATTATAAATTATTTAAGACTTTTGGAAAGTGTTAAAAAAGAGCACTTACAATGACACTTATACCACATATTAGATGGGCCTGTTCTTGCCAATTCTATTGTTAATTCCCCTCTGTGTACTCACTTAACAAGGGTGCCAACCGGGATATTGATGCCTCTGAACTTGACTGAAACAACAATCTCATTTTATTAAGATCACTTAACAGCTTTTAGATAATATTGGGTTTTGCCCTTTATAGTCTACTCAAGGTTCCCTTGTAGACCACTTAAACTCTTTTTTACCTCTTGTTCCTCTGGTTTATAACCTCTGACTCACCTCGAATCACAATGATCATTACTTACTGTGTAAGAAGTGTCCTAGGACCGGCTGACCTTCAAGATTTTTTTTCCGAAGATCTATCCAACTTTTTGCCATTGTGGTTGAAGCTCCTTTTGATACTTTAAAGGGGTATTCCACTGACCCAGCGTTCGGGACATTCAGTTCCGAAGGCTGGGTGAGGGCTGTGGGGGTTGTGACGGCCATGCCCCTTCAATGCAAGTCAATTGGAGGGGGCGTGGTGGCCACCACGCCCCCTCTCATAGACTTGCATTGAGGGGGCATGGTGTGACATCATGACCCATGCAGCCCGCACCCAGTCTTCGGAACTAAATGTTCTGAATGCTGGGGCAGTGGAGTAATCCTTTAAGGGGGTTCTCCAGGACTCCAAATCTGGTGTCCTTTAAAATCTGTGGAGGCTTACTCTTGCACACTCACCGATCATCCGATTTAACCACAATGTCCCCTTCATCGTCTAACCGAAACAGTGTCATACATTTTGTAGCGGCTATGCATGGTATTGCATCTCCGTCCCGTTCACTTGAGAAGAGTGGAGCCTTTCTGAGATGTACGGTACTACTAAACATGACAACTAACAAAAGGGTGGAGCTGTAAATAGTAAAGAATGAAGAGGATGTCAGATTCAATCTGGTGATCGGCAGGGTTGCCGCAAACTGGCCCTCCATCAGTCTAATATTATTGGATAGGTAAGGATAGGCTTTGTAGTCCCAAAAAATCCTTTAAAGGGGTTATCCCAAGACTGACACATACCCATATCCACAGGATGAGGGATAACCAGCTGATTGCTCATAGCCCCACTGATAATGAGAATGGAGGTCCCATGTCCCCTGAGTGAATGGAACAGTAGTGCCACCACTCCATTTACTTCCGAGCATAGCCCAGTGCAGTGCTTGGTAGTGTGTCGATATCCCATATAGAATGAATGATACAGCAATTGAGCGTCCGTGCTACAGCTCCATTGACTTGACAATGGAAACATGGAGAAGACATGAGATCTCTATTATCGTGAATCAGTGTGGTTCTCAAACATCAGATAGTTATCACAAGATATTATAAGGTTTAATCTTGGGATAACCCCTTATCTTCACTAAAGAACCCCAATGAGGATGAGATAGGCCATCTCTTAATGTTATCATACGGTTCCTACGAGAATCTACACTATCTCAAATACATCGCGCAATGAATAAACAATCTCTGAAAGGGTTATGGGATCATATTCGATTATTTTCTGATGGTGATCAAAGTGGCAGGACCCTGCCCAATCCTTAGAAAGAAGGATAGTGCCCATATTCATGCCCTACAGAGAACAGAGTAGTGGTAACTGCCCTCTTTGGTGGTTTATAGACATTGTCAACTGGGCATGAACCTGAGCAGCTTCCTTGTGATACCAGAGCGGTGGTGACCTCCCAGTTTTCAGGCTATGGAGAATGTTGCAGTCTATGGAATGTCTAAAGGAAGGCTTCACTGCTGTCAATTGGGAATGAGTCTGATTGGCTTCCTTGTTGAAAACAGAGAGGTGGTGACTACCCTGGCTAAGGAATATGTTCCAGTCTGTGGATTGTCAAGAGGGAGACCCCACTGCTCTGAATGGGGCATAAACCTGAGGGGCCTCCTTGTTGAGGACTAAGCGTTGGCGACCATTTAGTTGACAGTCTTTGTGCTTCTTAGCACATTGGGCACCAACAGTGCCAATAGTTAGTGACCAAAGCGACCAAATCTTTGGAGCAGTGGTTCCAACTGGATGATGACAGGTGATATAGTTGGTAGAGATGCATAGGTCTTAAAGATGATGACTAGACAATCCTTTAGCGCAGTATGGAGTCTCAATAAGGCGGATGTAGACTGTGCTCAGAAAGTGTCCTTTACTAATCTGCTAGTGTCTGTTTGGATTGGTTTCTTCCAATGATAGAACCAACTTTTCTCAGTACTTTCTCTAATGCTTCAGTCAATGGCCGTCCCTACTACATGACTCCAATAATAATATATGACATATGTGGAGAGTGATAGGCTGCATTCACACCACGTTTTTGCAATACAATTCCAGTAGAAGGTTTTTTAAAAACAGATTCCTCAAAACCGTACTAAACTGAATCAAAACGAGTGTACAAGTTTTAACCCATATACGGTTAAAAACCATATACGGTTTGAAAAATGACGTCTGGTTGCATCAGTTTTTTAAGAGAAAAACGTATATGTTTTTAACTTTTTACTCCATTATGAATTAAGTTTTACTTATTTGATTGAAATTCCAAGAAAAAAAAAGTCAAAAAACGTATGGTGCAAACCTGATGGACCTGTACACACATACGGTTCTCTACGGTTCCCATTGACTCCCATGTTAAAAAAAAAATGTATAGGATTTCAATACGGTTTTTCACCTGGCCCAAAAGCCGTGGTTTTGTGTATGGGAAAAAAACAGGAAAATACCGTACAAGATGCAAAACGGAAGCAACCGGATGTAACGTTTGGCATGCGGTTTTCAATGGAGAGTCAATGCATACGGTTTTCAATACGGTTCCATACGATTTTCAAATTGAAAAAATATACGGGAACTATATTGCAAAAATGTGGTGTGAATGCACCCTTACATTGTGTTCAGTTCTTGTCTCTCTCAAGCCCCTCTCTCACATCAGGTGACCTCCATGTTTTTTTTCCCCTTTGCTTCCTTGAGGATTTATCTGTACTAAAGCAAACAATGGTTAGACAATGCCTGACTGCACTTAAGAGCCAACACGAACAAGGCAGCACTGTTATTTCTTCTCAGCTCAACTTCCATTGTGTCGCAGACATTGTTCTCTTAAAAATACTGTAATACCTTTGAACCAGTTGACCTTGAGTTTTTTTTTCAGAGGACTGGACCCAACTTTGGCTGTTTTGTTGAGGCTGCTTCTATAGTGGTTTATGTGACAATGCATTGGCAGCGCCAAATATGTCCTGTGTTATCCTGCCCTAAAGAGTCCTAATAAACCGCGCTGTGTATACATGGCAGTCTGGGCTTAGCTTCTGTTGTACCAGGCATAGTACATTGGTCAAACATGTAACCAAGAGTTCTAACTCTTTCAATTTTTTCAGCACTTCACAAAGTGACTGGGTAGTCAATAGAGATGAGCTAAACTCCTAAGGTTCATTTTGGTGTCAATTGATATTTGTTTTGAATTTTAAACCTGATTCGGAAGTGCCCCCTAACTTCCCATGCACTGAGTATGAGAACCCGTAGGGTTAATATTTTCTGAAGTTTCTTTTGTTTGTTTTGGTTGCTGGGCCACACCTGTCTGGCTGCCTATATAAGCCTGCAGTGTGCTCTCATACCTCGCCTGCAAAAAAGGTTTCCCCCTGCAGCTAGCGTATTTATCCTGTTATTCCGTTTTCCTGGTATTCCTTTGACATCTCCTGGTATAGACTCGGCTAGTGGACTTTGAATAATTGTGTGTGTTTGTTTAGTATTATTTCTGTTAGTTTGTGTGCTTCCTGACTGTATCCCGACCTGTGTCCGTTTTGTAGTTTATTTTGTTGACGTTGACTTCCATCACTTATTTAGGAAGGGACTGTCGCCGTGGTTGTCGATCCGCTGTTTAGGGCGGATAGGCAAGTAGGCAGGGTCAGAGGGCTGCACTCCTTCCCTGCCCATAGGTGACAAAGAGCAACTGGATTGGGTATAGTGTGCCCAGCCTAACAAATGTAGTGAGTGGAAGCTGTGATGAATACAATATAAAAGCCGACCTCCAGGCTGCGCAAGCAAACTAGAAAAAAAAACACAAAAAGTTCATATCCTAATAAATGTAAATTTTTTGTGTCATTTGGACCAAATCCAATTTGTACAAGATCTATTCCCTCTTCTCAATTGGTCAAGTAGACAAACCATACGTATATAATATTCAGCACAAATGCTGGGACACCATATCCAAGACCGCCATAAAAATTTTCGGGGCCCCTTATTGCCCAACCATCTGGGTTCAAATACTGCCAGTACTGCTCTTATGACAGTCCCTACCATACCAATAAGGTTCTGTTTTGGGCAAAAAAAACATTAGATCCAGTGAGATAGTTAAAATAACTTACTATATCTTCCACTAAAGGAGTTACGAACCAGTCCCTTCAGCAATAAGTAAAGGGAAGTCGTCCAGCTCACCACCGCCGCCTCAGTGCACGGACTCGTGTGGACACCACGAAGACGGGTAAGTAGAAAATTGAAGAATGTCCAGCACAAAAGCACGATGCAAGAAGATGATTTATTGTGAATTTACATAGCAAACAGCAACATGGATCATGGAGTAGAGTGACGCATTTCAGCAACCTTAGTCACCTTAGTCGTCCCTTCAGCAGACACAGCATTGGTATACCAAAGCTCCTATGATCAATGCAGGTTCTGGAATCTGGTTGTCAGTAGCCCAGTAGTCCTGAAGCAATATGAAGGGCTCATAATCATACACCTTTCACTGGGGTTCACCTCTGATCACAGCACTAGCTTCATTTAGTTGAAAATCCGGTCCTTATGTTACCTGATCCTAAAACATTTGTGGATTCAGCTCCAGACACACAATCACAATAGGTGGAGGCCTTCAGGTTCCGTATAACTGCAGGTATTAATGTACCGAAAAATGTACCGATCCACTCAATGACTGCACCATTGTGATAAATCTGCTCTGGGCTCCCATCAGCCCAGGAACGAGTTGGCATATGGGGGCACAATAGTTTCCCATTGTGGTGCCCCTAAGATGGAGGTAACAGAGGCCACTGAACAAAAAGTAGTCCCTTGTCGGTTGAATTCTTGTCATGCTAAGATAAAGTACTTATGTCCAATCAGATAAATTTTATTCTTAAGTAACCAGATACAGTTTTTAAGCAGACAACTTCACTATTAGTAGTGTTGCCATGGCAATTAGAGCACGACAATCATGTAAAGCCATCCTGGTGGCCAATTTTATGCAGGGAGCACTCTCTTCACCCAGGCTTGATTATTGGTTGCCATACTTGGACGCTTTTTCTGGCCTGTATGATATCCTTCAGCTTTACTGTGAGTAACCATGTGATTCATATCTGAATTTCTTCCCTTTCCTTGCTTCTTGGATTAGTCACCATTGGCCCTTCTCTTAGTTTTGGACTTCTAACACCCTTCTGTATCTCATCACTGTAATCAGTGATTACCCTATGGACCATAGCCTGGGGATACAAAATATTCCAGCCTCTTTGGGGGGGGGATCCTTAAACTTCACATCCCCATTGGATCAGCTACAGTGCAAAGTTACATCAGCTATGTTCTCTTAACAGAAAGTTATCACTGAGATCGCTTTTTGCCTTTATAACAGCATCAGTTCTTCTAGGTGCATTTGCATAACGTCAGGGATTTTGTAGCAGAGTTTGGCTGTTCTTCGCTCAGTTATAAGTAAACCTACATATAAAAATTAGGTTCCTACATATAAAAATTAGGTTCATTATTAACTGTTTGGTTTAATCAGTTAGTCATACACCTGACTGTAATACTACTAAGACTTAGAAGACTTGATGCTGTTATGAAGGGCGGTCACACAAAATATTTATTAGATTTAGTTTTCTCTTGTGATCAATAACTTTAATTTTTTTTCTTTATAATTTTGAAACTTTTATGTTTAATAGCATTATTTTCAGCATCTTTTCCACACCTGCCTAGAAATGAGTCTGTTGACCCTGAATGGAAGTATTATATGGGCTTTGTAGGTTTCAGTATTATTTAGACAGTTTAGTGCTTTTACCGTACAATGGGTTTGGCACTTTATTACAGTATTATGTATGCTTTGCAGGTTACATTAATATTTAGGTACTGTTTTGTGCAATTACTGTACAATGTGTTGGCATTGTATTGACGTTATTATGTAGTTATTGTATTCTACAGCCTTAGACACTGTTTGGTGTTATTACAGTATAGTATGTTGGCACTGTAAAGCAGTATTATGTATGCTTTGTATTTTACAGTATTGGTAAGGCACTGTTTGGTGTAATTACTGTATGAATTTGAGTAGAATACAGACATAGCGCACATCTACAATCTTGTATAATGATCTGATTGCTTCTCAGCATAATATCAAAAACTAACAGGTTGTTAGTATACATTTTTGATCAAAAAGTACAAGCCCACTCGCCACGTCAAGGCCACCTATTCAGAGTGGGTCCCTAACGTCCCTAGCATAAAATGGCGCAGCACCAGGCGGCGACCACCACCGCCGCGACACAGGTGCCCACGGGGGGGGAGCGACCCACTGGCAGAGCGGCCCCAATGCCTCTCAAACCAGTCTGAATAGGTGGCCTTGACGTGGCGAGTGGGCTTGTACTTTTTGATCAAAAATGTATACTAACAACCTGTTAGTTTTTGATATTATGCTGAGAAGCAATCAGATCATTATGCAAGATTGTAGATGTGCGCTATGTCTGTATTCTACTCGAATTCATATTGTGATTTCTTTCTTCCCCCTTTTTTTTGTTTTTTTGAACATGTGCTGCACTCTTCCCCACCACCCACAGCCAAAACCTATATAGGTGGTAATTAACCACAATAGGGCCATTTCACTCCTAGCAGCCTCCCAGTCTGACTGGGAGAGCAGGGTAAGTGAGCCATTACACCTTGTTCACACTGGTGTGGTGCGGGGCGGCGTCCGTTGCTGCCGTGGTGCTGTGTCTGCGGGCGGGTGCGGCCTATAGACTGGTTTGAGAGGCATTGGGGCCGCTCTGCCAGTGGGTCGCTCCCCCCCCCGTGGGCACCTGTGTCGCGGCGGTGGTGGTCGCCGCCTGGTGCTGCGCCATTTTATGCTAGGGACGTTAGGGACCCACTCTGAATAGGTGGCCTTGACGTGGCGAGTGGGCTTGTACTTTTTGATCAAAAATGTATACTAACAACCTGTTAGTTTTTGATATTATGCTGAGAAGCAATCAGATCATTATGCAAGATTGTAGATGTGCGCTATGTCTGTATTCTACTCGAATTCGTAATTACTGTATGTTGGTGCAATGTCAAAATATTATGTATACTTTGTAAGTTACATAATTATTTAGGCACTCTCTGGCGTTACTGTACAGTATATTGGCACTGTATGGCAGTATTATGTATGCTTTGTATGCCACAATATTATTTGGGCTCTGTTTTATGCTATTACTATACAGTAGGTTGGTGTTGTATGGCAGTATTATGAATACTTTGTATGTTACATTATGTAGGGATAGGTGCTATTACTGTACAGTATGTTGGTGTTGTATGGCAGTATTATGAATACTTTGTATGTTACATTATGTAGGGACAGGTGCTATTACTGTACAGTATGTTGGTGTTGTATGGCAGTATTATGAATACTTTGTATGTTACATTATGTAGGGACTGGTGCTATTACTGTACAGTATGTTGGCACTGCATGAAAGTAATTATAAAGGCTTTGTATCTTACAGTATTATTTAGGCACTGTTTTGTGCTATTACTGTACAGTATGTTGGTGCTGTATGGCAGTATTATGAATACTTTGTATGTTACATTATGCGGGGAGTGTTTGGTGCTATTTCTATATCGTATGTTGGCACTGTATGGCAGTATGATATATGCCTTGTATGCCACAGTATTATTTAGGCACTGTTCGGTGCTATTACTGTATAGTATTTTGATGCTATATGGCAGTATTATGTATGCCTTGTATGCCACAGTATTATTTAGGCACTGTTTTGTGCTATTACTGTACAGTATGTTGGTGTTGTATGGCAGTATTATGAATACTTTGTATGTTACATTATGTAGGGACTGGTGCTATTACTGTATAGTATGTTGTAGTGTTGTTCGCGAATATTCGCAATGCGAATTTTATTCGCGAATATCGCATATTTGCGAATAATCGCAATTATAGCACTATATATTCGTAATTACAAATATTCGTTTTTTTTTTATTTTTTATTTTTTTCACAGTACACATCACAGTGATCACCCCTCTCTGCTTCCAGCTCTAATACTACTGTGTGAGACAGGAGAGCGAATTTTCGCATATGCGAAAATTTACATATGCAAATTTTCGCACATGCAAATTTTCGCTTATGCTAATTTTTTTCTACGGTAATTTTCGCATACGCAAATTTTCACATATGCGAAAATAAAACGAGAATATTACGAATATTCGCGAATATATGACGAATATTCATCCATATATTCGCGAATATTCGCGAATTCGAATATCGCCTATGCCACTCAACACTAGTATGTTGGCACTGCATGAAAGTAATTATAAAGGCTTTGTATGTTACAGTATTATTAGGCACTGTTTTCTGTTATTTCTGTACCATATGTTGGCACTGTATGGCAGTATTATATATGCTTTTTATGCCACAGTATTATTTAGGCACTGTTCAGTGCTATTACTGTACAGTATGTTGATGCTATATGGCAGTATTATGAATGCTTTGTATACTACAGTATTATTTAGGCACTGTTCGGTGCTATTACTGTGCAGTATGTTGATGCTATATGTCAGTATTATGAATGATTTGTATACTACAGTATTATTTAGGCACTGTTCGGTGCTATTACTGTACATTATGTTGATGCTATATGGCAGTATTATGAATGATTTGTATACTACAGTATTATTTAGGCACTGTTCGGTGCTATTACTGTGCAGTATGTTGATGCTATATGTCAGTATTATGAATGCTTTGTATACTACAGTATTATTTAGGCACTGTTCGGTGCTATTACTGTGCAGTATGTTGATGCTATATGTCAGTATTATGAATACTTTGTATACTACAGTATTATTTAGGCACTGTTCGGTGCTATTACTGTACAGTATGTTGGCATTGCATGAAAGTTATTATGAAGACTTTGTATGTTACAGTATAATTTAGGTACTGTTTGGTGCTATTACTGTATGTTAGTACTAGGTATGCTATGTAGGTTGCGGTTATTTTGCTTTGTACAGTGTGGCACTTGTTAGTTTACTATAATATCAGGAATACTCTCCATTTACATCCCCCATATACCAAATGTTTTCTGCAAGTCCTAGAGTGAACTGCAGTTGCCTTTATTATATATTTTATCAAAGACTTTTTTTTTTTGTCCTCACAGAAACTTTTGCCTAATAACAAATCACTTTGTGCTTTTTACTCTGTGACACTTTAATGGCGCCGCAGTTTTATTGGTCCCTGACTCTTTGACTTCCACAGGTAGAGCTACAGAACAACACACAAAAATAATAGCGGATGCCATTCTTCCGCAAGAGTCGCCGTCTGTCAGAAAATACGTCTGAATAACTTTCAACAAGAGCCCAGCTTGAGGCGCAGCCCGGTGTAAAGACAGGCCGAGTTAGTAACTTAACCGAGTGTGAAAACGCAGGTGGTGCCGCAAGTTGGCAACGCGAGGAGGAGATATTAGCGGGCACGGCAAACAACATCTATTTGACTCATTCATTATCTCCCCCTTTACTTATTCTGCTAGACATTAACCTCTTCAGCCCCCCCAGGGCGCTAAGATCGACATTGTATATTCACCGACATCGTCTTGGACCTTAGAAGGAGAAGACCGACAGCAGGCAGAGTTCTGCATGAGCAGATCCAATCACTATGTGCATTGCTGATAGGATTATTCCACGCACAGATAGACAACAATGTTACACGGCTTAATGACAAAGCAAAGGAGACATTAAAGCCGGAGGAATCCGTGTCTTTCTGCAGGAAGGAAGGAACAAAGAACATTTTTGCGAACGGAAGACGAAGCCCGGGGCGCTTTAAAGTTTTTCTTCTACCTGCTTTATATTAGAAAACAGAAATTTGGAGACTGGAAGAACAGCTGGATTGATCATTCGTAGAAATCTTTCCGAAATAGAACACAACCGTACGGTGTCACCAGAAAGAATGGATGACTCCCTCTGTGTCATCCCCCCCCCTGGTGCCGGAATAAGGACTTGGAATAAAATTGTACCAATTCTGGACAAGTCATAACAGTCTGAGATCTTCAACACGTGTAGAAAGACGAATAAAGATGTAGCAGAGCTGATTGGGACATTACATGTTGGTTCATCTTAAAGTCTACACAAAGTTACACAATAGAGAGAAGGTCCGGCACCGCACAGTCCGTTGTAAATCCAACTAAAGTCTGTTGTAAATCCAACTAGCTGGAGAGGCTGAGGCACATGCGGAGGATAAATCCTGGGGGTGGTATTTTATAAGGCAGAGTCTTTCAAGAATGGCAATTCATAGAAGGAAAGGAAGAATGCACTCATCCAAATGGTAACTTGCTAGAACAACCTTTTCGGCGACCGTACCCAAAGTATGTCCGTGGGTACCCCCTCACGCGGAACTTGCGCGTGAGGGGTACCCGCGGACAAATGGCATGTTCTTATCTTTATATAATCTCCCCCCCCCCTCCATCTTAATCTCTTGTGCCATTATGTGCAATTATGATCCTCTGATCCTCTTGCACCATTTCCCACCTCCATCTTTATCCCTTGTCCCATTATTCCCCCATCCATCTTAATCCCCTTGTGCCATTATTCCTCCTTCCTCTGATCATAATGGCACAAGGGGATTAAGATGGAGGGGGGGGGGGGGAAATGGCCAAAGGGGATCATAGGGAGGGAGGAAAATCACACAAGGGGATTAATATGGAGGAGGGGGAATAATGGCACAAGGGGATTAATATGGAGGAGGGGGAATAATGGCACAAGGGGATTAATATGGAGGAGGGGGAATAATGGCACAAGGGGATTAATATGGAGGGGGGGAGCAATTTTGTGTACCCCCTGTAGCCCCTGGCGTACCCCTAGGGTCTACGCGTACCCCAGGTTGAGAACCCTGGTGCTATAAGAACTTAAAGGGGTTATCCAGGAAAAAACTTTTTTTTATATATCAACTGGCTCCAGAAAGTTGAACAGATTTGTAAATTAATAAATAGGTATAGTTGATAAACAACTAAGGACCAGTCCTCAAGGTGTATCAGAAATATTAGCATATGATCCAGATAATAAATATGGTAATTTTAATGATATAAGTCACAGGTATATATAAGTCACTAATACCTGTCCCTGCAGGGCCCTTGCAAGAGACATAGAAATTAGTGCATAAAACTCAGTGCATAAATATAGATAAAACAAATACTCATAAAAAGAATAAAATATATTAAAAACTTGCATCCATATGAAAATATTGTGCTAGCAGCAGTTCAATGTTCTCATGATAGAGTTCCAGTAGCTAAGTACACAGTTCAATGATTTGCGATCCTTGTGTGGAATAAACAGTAACAATCGTTGGTGGTACAGTATGTATCACATTTATAGAGTCTTGCTAAGAATAACGATACGAGGTCTGGTGCACGGCACCACTCACCACTCCTGAAGCCGTTTCTTGTTATTAATTTTCCTTCTCCAGCCCGATACCGTGCTCTAACCATTTCTATTTTAGGTACCCTATATAATTATTGTATGCATATATTACTCCTGCGCACTTTTATATCCATTTATTTCCATATGTGTGCACGATCATGTACATTTATATTTATACATTATAGATATACTCATCCAATTTATTGTCACCCTCTCATATTTTCATTTTTTCATTCATTTTTTCCATTATCCATACATACTTGTCTGTTCACTTCCATTTTTACAATAACATTTTTATCTTTATTTTTATTTATTTATTTTTCTATTTTAATTTTTAATTTTTATTATTAATTATTATTATTATTATTATTATTATTAACATTTATCTAATTCTTATTTTTATCACCCACATGGGACAATCATATTTTATCCCATTTGTTTTGTATCTATGCCATACCTATTTGATTATTTATTTCTAATATCTTCCTTTTCTTTACCCACTTTTCTATATTTTCTCTATCTCTCTACCTTATATGATCCAGTACCTTACTTTACTTTTATCCCGCAAACTCCAGGTTTTCCAAGTTTTCCTCTAATCACTAGCCACACTATATAAAATGTTCCTGACACGTACTGTATACATACATTTCTACTGAGGAAAAGGCCCGAGGCCTTGAAACGCGTCTAGAAACTTATCGTAGACTTGCATCTACTATCATACATATGAATTCATCTTCAATATAGCGATATTCCAACTTACCATTTGCAACTGCTGGAAGTCCCCATTATCGGGACCACTGCTCTACTACGCGCGCACAGCGCTCAGTTCACACGAGGCACGCCGCACCTACTTCCACCGCTGCCTCTACACTACCATTGCTGCTAAACTATCGCCATTGCCGCCGTGTCCTTGGACCAACCAGCAATCCACGGCATACCAGAGAGGCCGGTGCCACCCGTGCCAGCCGAGGACCACAGGAGAAGGAGACCTGCGCTGCTACTAAGACACCGGGCACCTCCGGAGACCTGACATCTCCGTGTCAGCCCGTACAACCGGCCCCATAGACGGCTTCAGGAGTGGTGCCGTGCACCAGACCTCGTATCGTTATTCTTAGCAAGACTCTATAAATGTGACACATACTGTACCACCAACGATTGTTACTGTTTATTCCACACAAGGATCGCAAATAATTGAACTGTGTACTTAGCTACTGGAACTCTATCACGAGAACATTGAACTGCTGCTAGCACAATATTTTCATATGGATGCAAGTTTTTAATATATTTTATTCTTTTTATGAGTATTTGTTTTATCTATATTTATGCACTGAGTTTTATGCACTTATTTCTATGTCCCTTGCAAGGGCCCTGCAGGGACAGGTATTAGTGACTTATATATACCTGTGACTTATATCATTAAAATTACCATATTTATTATCTGGATCATATGCTAATATTTCTGATACACCTTGAGGACTGGTCCTTAGTTGTTTATCAACTATACCTATTTATTATTTTCCATAGGCCCTTGGGTGAGGGCAACACCAGTTAACCTCAGGTTCAAGTATCTTCTTCATTACTGAGTGAGCTACACTATCTTTCCTAGATTTGTAAATTAATTCTATTAAAAAAATCTTCATCCTTTCAGTACTTATGAGCTGCTGAAGTTGAGTTGTTCTTTCCTGTCTAAGTGCTCTCTGATGACACGTGTATCGGGAACCGCCCAGTTTAGAAGCAAATCCCCATAGCAAACCTCTTCTACTCTGTGCAGTTCCCAAGACAAGCAGAGATTTCAGCAGAGAGCACTGTTGTCAGACAGAAAACAACAACTCAACTTCAGCAGCTGATAATTATTGAAAGGCTTAAGATTTTTTAATAGAAGTAATTTACAAATCTGTTTAACTTTCTGGAGCCAGTTGATATATCTAGGAAGTGTGCTTGGGCGCAGGAAACAGTCTGTTGCCGCGAGGTGCTCTCTGATCCTACCCGCTGTATGCTTACTGCTTTTTAGAATGGAGTTCTTCTAGTAAGTTACAATTCATATGAGTGCATTCTTCATTTCCTTCTATGAATTGTCTTCTTAAAGTCTGACTGTCACTTAGAACATTTTTTGCATGCCGCAGAGGCTTATCAAATGTTTTGATCAGTCGGGGTCCCAGTGCCCAGTGCCTAAAGCCTGGGAGTGAAGTGGGCTTCTCCCCGTACATACTCCTGATCGGTCAGCACTGAGACCTCGACTTATCAAAACTTTTAGCATGTAGTTGGGGTGCTGCTTCGGTATATGAGGGGTTAATTTAACCCCTGTCACTCGTGACACCAGGGTGAGGGTTAATATGCTGAGGTAAATCTTCGGCCTATCGCCACCCTTCCCAGGCCTCTGACTTTGGGGACCTCACCACAAGGTAACGGATGCAATCCGGTACCGGGACACCACACTATAGTCTGTTGTAAATGTCTATCTCTTGTGTTTAGTATATGGTGTGAGGCAGGCTACTTTCTTATAATAGTCTAAAGTCTGCTGTATAGCAGTTTACAGTTTGTTGTGTATGAGAGTCTTTAGTATTTGGTGTGTGATTGTTGTGTATGTCTGTCTATAGTTTCTTGTGTATGGCTGTCTATAGTTGGTTGTGTATGGCTGTCTATAGTTGGTTGTATATGTCTGTTTATAGTTTGTAGTATATAGCTGTCTATAGTTTCTTGTGTATGTCTGTCTATAGTTTGTTGTGTATGGCTGTCTATAGTTGGTTGTATATGTCTGTTTATAGTTTGTAGTATATAGCTGTCTATAGTTTCTTGTGTATGTCTGTCTATAGTTTGTTGTGTATGGCTGTCTATAGTTGGTTATATATGTCTGTTTATAGTTTGTAGTATATAGCTGTCTATAGTTGTTGTGTATGGCTTTTTATAGTTGTTTTGTATGGCTGTTTATAGTTTGTAGTATATGGCTGTCTATAGTTTGTTGTGTATGGCTGTCTATAGTTGGTTGTATATGTCTGTTTATAGTTTGTAGTATATAGCTGTCTATAGTTGTTGTGTATGGCTTTTTATAGTTGTTTTGTATGGCTGTTTATAGTTTGTAGTATATGGCTGTCTATAGTTTGTTGTGTTTGGCTGTCTATAGATTGTTGTTTATGGCTTTCTATAGTTGTTGTGTATGACAGTCTATAGTTGTTGTATATGTCTGTCTATAGTTGTTGTGTATGGCTGTCTATAGATTGTTGTTTATGGCTTTCTATAGTTGTTGTGTATGACAGTCTATAGTTGTTGTGTATGACAGTCTATAGTTGTTGTGTATGGCTGTCTATAGTTTCTTGTGTATGGCTGTCTATAGTTGGTTGTGTATGTCTGTCTATAGTTTCTTGTGTATGGCTGTCTATAGTTGGTTGTGTATGGCTGTTTATAGTTTGTAGCATATGGCTGTCTATAGTTGGTTGTGTATGGCTGTTTATAGTTTGTAGCATATGGCTGTCTATAGTTTCTTGTGTATGGCTGTCTATAGTTGTTATGTATGGCTGCCTATAGTTTCTTGTGTATGGCTGTCAATAGTTTCTTGTGTATGGCTGTCTATAGTTTCTTGTGTATGGCTGTCTATAGTTTCTTGTGTATGGCTGTCTATAGTTTCTTGTGTATGTCTGTCTATAGTTGTTGTGTATGGTTGTCTATAGTTTGTTGTAAATGTCTGTTTATAGTTTGTAGTATATGGCTGTCTATAGTTGTTGTGTATGGCTGTCTATAGTTGTTGTGTATGGCAGTCTATTGTTTGTAGCATATGGCTGTCTATAGTTGTTATGTATGGCTGTCTATAGTTTCTTGTGTATGGCAGTCTATAGTTTGTAGTATATGACTGTTTATAGTTTGTTGTGTATGGCTGTCTATAGTTTGTAGTATATGGCTGTTTATAATTTGTAGTATATGGCTGTCTATAGTTTCTTGTGTATGGCTGTCTATAGTTTCTTGTGTATGGCTGTCTATAGTTTATTGTGTATGGCTGTCTATAGTTGTTATGTATGGTTGTCTATAGTTTGTTGTAAATGGCTGTTTATAGTTTGTAGTATATGGCTGTCTATAGTTTGTTGTGTATGGCTGTCTATAGTTGTTGTGTATGGCAGTCTATTGTTTGTAGCATATGGCTGTCTATAGTTGTTATATACAGCTGTCTATAGTTTGTTGTGTATGGCTGTCTATAGTTTGTTGTGTATGGCTGTCTATAGTTGTTGTGTATGGCTGTCTATAGTTTGTTGTGTATGGCTGTCTATACTTGTTGTGTATGGCTGTCTATAGTTGTTGTGTATGGCGGTCTATAGTTTGTTGTGTATGGCTGTCTATACTTGTTGTGTATGGCTGTCTATAGTTGTTGTGTATGGCGGTCCATAGTTTGTTGTGTATGGCGGTCCATTGTGTGGTGGCCCAGTACAGGAGTTGCACCCCTGTACCCTCGCTACCCTGTCCGGTAGACTCCATACAGTGACCCCTGCCCCCCCCCCCACTACTTACTCCCTTAAATGCCTATGTTATACCATATAATGTACATAAAATGTTTTATAGCTTTAAGACCTGTTGTCATGTGCATGTGATTGTAACCCAGTGAGGTATCAGTGACCATATGACCTAAGGGTGACCTATGGGACCCCTCCTAGTCTCCCCCATATAAGCCCTGGGTGGAGCTAGCTCACTCTCTTAACTCTTATGCTCTTGTATGCTGAGCTACAGTGAGGTCAAGTCCTGTCAGAGAGTGTCTGGAGTCCTAAAGAGGCCTAAAGTCAGTCATGCAGCCACGGATTCTCAAGTCCATTGCCCCACAAGTAGAGTCAAAGCCTGGTAAGCTACAGAAGGGGTGAAGTCAGTCAGTCTGCCATAGTCAAGTCAGTCCAAAAACCTCCTGTCTCAAGTCAGCGTGGCCTGCATTCAAATTGTCCAAGTACACTATAAGTCCCAGCAAGCCCTAAGGTCTCTGAAGTCACTGGTCACCTCCAGGGGCCTAGCCAAGCTGTATAGACTGTTATACCTGTCTGACATAGTAAAGCTGCTGTTGTTCCGAAACTTGGAGTCTGAGTCATTATTTGCCACTGTGCCTAATCCAGGATCCAGCGGTATTCCTTTGGGTGGTGTAGAGGATAAACCACACCCTGGCGTCACGAACACAAGGGGTTAATGCCATCTACCCCTAGGGTAATTCCATCTGCCAAGCAAGGTGAAATCTGCCAAGTACGAGTTCAAGACATCAGGTCGGTGACCTTACAACCCAACACGGAGACCATCATCTGGTGTCGTGCACGTCCCAGAGTCAAGAATAGGGACTATCAGGCCCTGCTGGAACCTATGCAGTTAGAAGATCATCCTCTAGTCCAGGCTGCGAGAAGCCTTTTCACTGTCACCAATAGTGTTGAGTAGCATAGGCCATATTCGAATTTGCGATATTTCGCGAATATATGGACGAATATTCGTCATATATTCGCTAAATTTGCATATTCGTAATTTTCGCGTTATATTTTCGCATATGCGAAAATTCGCATATGAGAAAATTTGCATACGCTAAAATTAGCATAAACAGAAATTTGCATGTGCGGAAATTAGCATATGCAAAAATTTGCATAAGCAAAAATTAGCATATGCAAATTTTCCCATACGTGAAAACTCGTACGCCAGTCTCACACAGTAGTATTAGAGCCTTCTTTAGACCACACAAGCTGGAAGCAGAGAGGGATGATCACTATAATGTGTACTGTGAAAAAAAAAAAAAATATTCGTAATTACGAATATATAGTAATATATATGCGAATATTCGCGAATTCGCGAATATGCTATATTCGCAAATAAAATTATTCACATTGCGAATATTCGCGAGCAACACTAGTCACCAATAGGAGAGTCCCGATGCAGTTAGTAAACCTGTCTGCTTCTACTACTGTCTTATCCAAATACACTCCAGTGGCTCAGTTGTACCTCCTAGAGTCAAAAGACATTGTGACAGAACATCTGGTGGCCAACAGCATGCAGCACAAGTTTCGGCGGGATCTAGTTCTAAGCCCCCAGAGCCCTGGTGGGCACATCTCCAAATTGGAGACGACACTACCCTGAAAGACCAGGTCAATGTTGCCAAAAAGTATCACAAAAGCTTTCAGTAAACACCCCACAGACTTCGGGAAGACTTCAATGATTCATCAACGAATCCTCACAGGAGACAGCCCGCACATCAAGGAAAGGCACCGCCCAGTCGTGCCAGGCATGTACTAGACTGTCAAGAAGATGCTGACCGACATGAAAGGGGAGATCGAATACAAGAAAGTCAGAGCCCCTGGGCTGCACCACTTGTTCTGGTCAAAAAGAAAGACCGAACCATCAGCTTCTGTTTCGACTACAGGAAGCTGAACAATGTCACACCTAAGGACGCTTATCCTTTACCAAGGATCAAAGAGTAACTTATGGCCCTCAGGTCTGCTTCTTACTTCTCCACACTGGATTTGACCAGCGGATGCTGGCAAGTGCCAATGGCCATGGAGGATTGGGAGGAGACCGCCTTCGTAACTCCCATGGGGTTGTTGGAGTTTAAAAGTATGTCGTTAGGGCTATGTAATGCCCCTGCTATGTTCCAGCATCTGATGGAAAGGTGCTTGGGTCACTTGAATTTCCAAAGTGTCTTGTTGTACCTCGACTATATCATCGTGTATTCTAAGTCTTACCAGGAACACCTCAGCCATCTGTCAGACGTCTTTCAAGTCTTGATCAAGCATGGGCTGAAGATCAAACCGTCAAAGTATCACTTGCTCAAACCTCAAGTCCATTACTTGGGACATATTGTCAGCACAGAAGGAGTCCAGCCAAACCCTGAAAAGGTGAATGTTGTCAAGAACTGGTCAACCCCACGCTTGGTGAAAGATGTCAGGAGCTTCCTGAGATTTGCCAGCTACTTCTGCCACTTCATCCCACACTTCGCCCAAATTGCACAGCCCCTCCGAGCTCTTTTACTGGGTACGGCAAAGGAGAACTACAATGGAAGACTACATATCAGTAACACGGCAGGTGGCAGGACACTCTGGAGGTAGTGGCAGATGATGTGGACCTTGCCAGGGAGCCCACCAGAGCCCGCCGCAAAGCGCAATGGTCTTGCTGCGGCAGGTGGCACCCAGGTCTCTACCCATGGCACAACTCGACCACACAGGCGGCTGAGGTGATGCAAGGTACAGAAGGGATAGGCAGGAATGGATAGGCAAGAATGGATAGGCAAGAATAGTCAGGAATGTAGCAGAAGGTCAATATGCAGGCGGCATGGAGCAAGGTCAGGTCACGGAATACAAGGGTCTGGAACATGGCAAGGCAACACAGAAAACGCTTTCACTTGGCACTAGGGCAACAAAGATCCGGCAGGGGTATGTGGAAGGTGCAGGTACTTAAAACAGAGGTGCAGGTGTAACACATAATTGCGGGCGCACTGGCACTTTAAATCTTAGAGCTCCGGCGTGCGTTCCCCAGGAGGCGGGGGCATGTGCACCGGAACAGGAAGGAAGCAGCAGAGAGCGGAGGTGAGTGACGGGCTGGGATTTGCATCACGGGCACGCCGGCTGGGGAAGAGAGGGCAGAGAATCGCTCACGGCCAGAGTGTCTGGCCGGAGCGCTGGATGTTACAATATCGAATAGGCCGAAGAGCAAGAGACAGCGTTCCGAGCTCTTAAAGGTCGTCACAGCGTGCGCTCCGGTCCCCTCCCCCGGACCGGAGCGCCCGCTTCCCCGGCCTCCCTGTTCGGGATCCCGGTGCCTCCCGGTCAGACGCGCTGACCGGGGGCACGGGTTCCCTTGTGTCAGGAACGCGGCTGCCGTGGCGGCTGGTCCCCGCTCACGCGCCGCGTCCCTGTCTGTCCTACCTGGCTTCCCGCTTCCTGCACCACTTGTCCCTGCCTCCCGGCGCGTGAGGCCCCGCTCTCTAGGGCGCGCGCGCCGCCTTCTGTAAATTTAAAGGGCCAGCGCACCTTTGATTGGTGCGCTGGTCCCTGACCTCTGGCCACTTCCTAATAAATGTTACCTGCCCCTTCCTGCCCTTGCCGGATCTTTGTGCCCTTGTGCCTCTGAGAAAGCGTTCCCTACAGTGTTTATTGCCTCGCCTGTTGCCGAACCCGTTGCTACCCTCTACTCGCCCTCGAACCTTTGCTGCTCCTGCCTACTCCCTGTGTACCACGCCATATCAGCTGCCAGAGAGGTCGAGTTGTTACTGGGGGATACGACCTGGTAGTTACCGCTGCAGCAAATCCAATTTGCGGCGGGCTCTGGTGAAGACCAGTAACTGCTTAGAACCGGTCCTCCATTACAACCCGCACCATCGCCTCTCTGGTCCAGAGGATCCACTACCCGTCCTGCCGGTGCGTGACAGTAAGATCCGGCCATGGATCCCGCTGATGTTCCCCTAGCGGACCTCACCTCCATTGTGGCCCAGCAGGGTCAACAGCTGGCCCAGTTGACTGCTATGATGCAGCAGCTCCTGCCTTCTCAGCAACAGCCAGCCTCTCCGTCTGCACCTGCCGCTACACCTCCGCCTGCAGTTGCCACCGGTTCCAGGATCCGTTTGTCCGAAACAGTGCCGTGGGTTCTTGTCGCAGTGCTCTCTTCACCTCGAGCTGCTGTCCGACCAGTTTCCTTCTGAGCGAGCCAAGGTAGCCTTTATTCTCAGTTTGTTGTCCGGGAAGGCCCTGACCTGGGCTACTCCACTATGGGACCGCACAGATCCAGCCACTTCTTCCATCCAGAACTTCTGCCAAGAGTTCCGGAATGTGTTTGAAGAGCCTGCCCGGGTTACCTCCGCAGAGACTGCCTTACTTAACTTGACCCAAGAAGGTTCTTCCGAGGGTGACTATGCCATTCAGTTCCGCACCCTGGCCTCTGAACTGAACTGGAACAATGAAGCCCTTTGTGCCACCTTCAAGAAGGGTCTCCACAGTGAGATAAAGGACGTTCTGGCTGCACGTGACCTACCTTCCACCCTTAGTGACCTCATTCTGCTGGCCACTAGGATTGACAAACATTTCGCCGAGAGACAAGAGGAACTCCTCCTTGAAAAGGAAAAGGCTCGTCCTAGACGCTACCCTCGTCTGGCTACCCTCGTTTTCCCCCAATTTGGACCAACATCGGGTCCATGTGCTACAAGTTCTCACTCGCCTTAGGAGAAATCGCTTATACACCAAACTTGAAAAATGTCTTTTTGAACGGTCCTCCCTGCCTTTCCTGGGATACATTATCTCAGCCCAAGGACTTCATCCAGCCAAGCTTTCCGCGGTTCTGGATTGGCCACGCCCCTCTGGTCTCCGAGCCATACAAAGATTCCTGGGCTTTGCTAACTACTACAGGCAATTTATCCCTCATTATTCCACTCTGGTGGCCCCTATCGTGGCTCTAACTAGAAAAGGAGCTAACCCCAAATTCTGGCCTTCCCAAGCTGAAGAAGCCTTCCAGTCTCTGAAAGCCACCTTTGCCACAGCACCCGTTCTCTCTAGGCCAGATTCCACCAGGTCCTTCTCTCTCGAAGTGGATGTCTCCTCCGTGGGGGCCGGAGCTGTCCTCACCCAAAAGTCTTCCGGAGGCAAGACAGTGACTTGTGGCTTCTTTTCTAAAACATTCTCTCCCGGGGAGCAAAATTACAAAATTGGAGACAGAGAACTGCTGGCCATTAAGTTGGCACTGGAGGAATGGAGACATTTACTCGAGGGCGCCACACATCCTGTGAACATCTTCACGGACCACAAGAACCTGGCTTATCTCCAGTCTGCTCAGAGACTAAATCCCCGTCAGGGTCATTGGTCTTTGTTCTTCGCCCGTTTTAATTTTGAAATTAATTTCCATCCTGCTTGTAAGGACATTAGGGCAGATGCTCTGTCTCGCTCTTCGGATGTGGTGGGCGACGACTTATCTCCCCAATATATCATCCCTCCAGAACGCCTTATTGCCATCGCTCCCGTGGACCTGCACCTTCTTCCTCCAGGCAAATCTTGCGTACCTCCACGACAGCGGCTGCAAATTCTCAAGTGGAGCCACGCTTCCCTTTTTGCCGGTCATCCCGGGGTACAAAAATCTCTCCAACTAATCACCCAAAGGTACTGGTGGCCTTCTCTGGAGAAAGATGTTCGTCCAGGCCTGTATGATTTGCACCTGGGATAAATCACCTCGTCAGAAACCAGAGGGTCTCCTCTTGCCTCTATCTGTTCCTGAAGTTCCCTGGTCTCACATCGCTATGGACTTTGTTACTGATCTTCCCTCCTCCCATGGCATGTCGGTTATTTGGGTCGTGGTAGATCGCTTCTCCAAAATGGCTCACTTTGTACCCCTGCCCGGTCTACCCTCAGCTCCCATGTTAGCCAAACAATTCTTCCAACACATCTTCCGTCTCCATGGCCTACCCAAACATATTGTCTTGGATCGTGGGGTACAATTTGTTTCCAAATTCTGGAGGGCTCTTTGTGGTCAGCTCGGGATCAAATTGGACTTTTCTTCTTCGTACCACCCTCAGTCCAACGGCCAGGTGGAACGGGCCAATCAAACTTTGGGCGACTATTTGCGCCACTTTCTGTCCTCTCGCCGTGACAATTGGGTGGATCTACTTCCCTGGGCGGAATTCTCCTACAATTACAAACAATCCTCTGCTTCTAACAAGTCCCCTTTCTTTGTAGTTTTTGGCCATCATCCTTTTCCACCTCTGCCGCAGTATTCCACTTCTTCTTCTGTACCTGCTGTTGACAGTCTTGTACTGGACTTTTCCACTGTTTGGCGTGAAACTCACGCTGCTCTCCTCAAGGCTTCCACTCGTAAGCCGACAAGAGACGCAGAGCTCCTCCGGAATTCCGCCCAGGTGACAAGGTTTGGCTCTCCTCTAAATACATCAGATTTAGGGTCCCTAGTTACAAGTTGGGCCCTCGTTACTTGGGACCCTATAAAATCAAGAGCCGGATCAATCAGGTCTCTTACCAGCTTCATCTTCCCCCCTCCCTCCGAATCCATAACTCCTTCCATGTCTCCCTTCTTAAACCTGCTGTCTTTAACTGTTTCTCTCCCAAGCTTGTTTCTCCCACCCCTGTTGCCGGTACCTCCGATAGTTTTTCCGTCAAGGAGATCTTGGCGACCAGGATCTCTCGGGGGAAAATATTTTTTCTGGTTGATTGGGAGGGCTGCGGTCCTGAGGAGAGGTCTTGGGAGCCTGAGGAGAACATCTTGGACCGCAGTCTCATCCTCAGTTTTCTGGGCACCAAGAAGAGGGGGAGACCTAAGACCTAAAGGGGGGGGGGGGTACTGTCACAGCGTGCGCTCCGGTCCCCTCCCCGGACCGGAGCGCCCGCTTCCCCGGCCTCCCTTGGTCGGGATTCCGGCGCCTCCCGGCCAGACGTGCTGACCGGGGGCACGGGTTTCCTTGTGTCAGGGATGCGGCTGCCGTGGCGGCTGGTCTCCGCTCACGCGCCGCGTCCCTGTCTGTCCTACCTAGCTCCCCGCACCGCTTGTCCCTGCCTCCCGGCGCGCACGGCTCCGCTCTCTAGGGCGCGCGCGCCGCCTTCTGTAAATTTAAAGGGCCAGCGCATCTTTGATTGGTGACTGGTCCCTGACCTCTGGCCACTTCCTAATAAATGTTACCTGCCTCTTCCTGCATTTGTCGGATCTTTGTGCCCTTGTGCCTCTGAGAAAGCATTCCCTACAGTGTTTATTGCCTCGCCTGTTGCCGAACCCGTTGCTACCCTCTAATCGCCCTCGAACCTTTGCTGCCTGCCCTGACCTCTGCTATGTCCGACTACGCTCCTGCCTACTCCCTGTGTACCACGCCATATCAGCTTCCAGAGAGGTCGAGTTGTTACTGGGGGATACGACCTGGTAGTTGCCGCTGCAGCAAATCCATCCCGCTTTGCGGCGGGCTCTGGTGAAGACCAGTAACTGCTTAGAACCGGTCCTCCAGTACAACCCACGCCATCGCCTCTCTGGTCCAGAGGATCCACTACCCGTCCTGCCGGTGCTTGTGCGCTGCCCTGCCTTTAAGAGCTCCGCTCACAGCGTCCAGAAGTTCATTACGTGTTCATGGCCGCCCCCTCGTGACATCACGCCCGGGAGCTGTCCTGACCCAAGTTCAGGAAGGACAAGAGCGAGTAATTGCCTAAGCCAGTCGAAACATGCGAGGAGCAGAGAAGAACAATGCTAATTACAGCTCATTCAAGTTGGAACTATTTGCCCTGGTCTGGGCCGTGACCGAAAAGTTCAAAGAATATTTGGCTACCACGTTTACTGTCTACACGCATAATAACCCGTTTGACCACATGAACACCGCCAAGTTGGGTGCTATCGAATAGCGTTGGGTTTCAAGATTAGCCAATTACAGTTTCACCATCAAGTACAGTACCGGAAAGTCAAATTTCAATGCCGATGTACTGTCCCGGATGACCCCCGGTGAAGAGCCACCCGTCGAAGGCATGTGAGAAGACATGGACATGCCCCCATTTTATCAACAATTTGTGAACCAGAATGCTGTGACCACCCTCATGGACGGTGAACCCACATCCGAAAAGGTTAAAAAAGACCTAAACACCTGGAAGACTCTTCAGGATGAAAGTCGAGTCATGGGGGATCTGTTGGACTACCTTCTGGTGAAAAAGGTGCCAACCCGTCTACGCCAGGCCCAGTGTGACTATGAGTTAAAACGTCTGTGGCGACAGAGGAAACAACTGTTTGTGCTCCTTGTCTCCCCATAAAAGCTCTGGGTGGCGTTAACTCACTCCCATAGCTCTTATGCTATTGTTTGCTGAACTACAGTGAGGTCAAGTCAGAGTGTGTCTGGAGTCAGTCAAGCAGCCTCGGATTCTCAAGTCCATTGCCCCACAGATCGAGTCAAAGCCTGGTAAGCTACAGCAGGGGTGAAGTCAGTCAGTCTGCCATAGTCAAGTCAGTCCAAGTCATCCTGTCTCAAGTCAGCGTGACCTGCATTCAAATTGTCCAAGTACACTATAAGTCCCAACAAGCTCTATGGTCTCTGAAGTCACCGGTCACCTCCGGGGGCCTAGCCAAGCTGTATAGACTGTTACTCCTGTCTGACTTAGTAAAGCTGCTGTTGTTCCGTAATTTGGTGTAGGAGTCATTATTTGCCCCCGTGCCTAGCCCAGGATCCAGCAGTATTCCTTCGGGTGGTGTAGAGGATAAACCACACCCTGGCATCACGAACACAAGGGGTTAAAGCCATCTGCCCCTAGGGTAATTTCATCTGCCCTTATCACACTCTCACCACAATAGTTTGTTGTATATGGCAGTCTATAGTTTGTTGTGTATGGTTGTCTACAGTTTGTTGTGTACGACAGTCTATAGTTTGTTGTGTATGGCTGTTTATAGTTGTTGTGTAAGACTGTCTATAGCTTGTAGTATGTGGCTGTCTATAGTTTATTGTGTACGGCAGTCTATAGTTGTTGTGTATGGCTGTCTATAGTTTGTGTATTGTGTATTAGAGTCTTTAGTATATGGTGTGCTATACGTGCTATATGGTGATCCAGACGTGTAGTTTGTAGCTTCTGGGCCCCGATACAAAATCAGCGATAGGGCCTCATCTGCCAATTAACATACTGGTCTCTTATGGGGCAAATGTGCTTTGGGGCCAACTGATACCTCTATAGCTACACCTTGTGGTGAACTGTAGTCTCTAGCATATATCAGTCTGCAGTATGGCACCATATTATGTATGCTGTATGTTGGTCTATAGTGTGTGCTGTATGATGATCTATTGTGTATGCTGTATGGTGATCTATAGTTTGTACTATATGGTGATCTATAGTGTGTACTGTATGGTGATCTATAGTGTGTACTGTATGGTGATCTATAGTGTGTACTGTATGGTGATCTATAGTGTGTGATGTATGGTGATCTATAGTTTGTACTGTATAGTGATCTATAGTGTGTACTGTATGGTGATCTATAGTGTGTACTGTATGGTGATCTATAGTGTGTGATGTATGGTGATCTATAGTTTGTACTGTATAGTGATCTATAGTGTGTACTGTTTGGTGGTTTATAGTGTGTACTGTATAGTGATCTATAGTGTGTACTGTATGGTGATCTATAGTGTGTGCTGTATGGTGAGCTATAGTGTGTACTGTATGGTGATCTATAGTGTGTACTGTATGGGGATCTATAGTGTGTACTGTATGGTGGTTTATAGTGTGTACTGTATGGTGATCTATAGTGTGTACTGTATGGTGATCTATAGTGTGTACTGTATGGTGATCTATAGTGTGTGATGTATGGTGATCTATAGTTTGTACTGTATAGTGATCTATAGTGTGTACTGTTTGGTGGTTTATAGTGTGTACTGTATAGTGATCTATAGTGTGTACTGTATGGTGATCTATAGTGTGTACTGTATAGTGATCTATAGTGTGTGCTGTATGGTGATCTATAGTGTGTACTGTATGGTGATCTATAGTGTGTACTGTATGGTAATCTATAGTGTGTGCTGTATGGTGATCTATAGTGTGTGCTGTATGGTGATCTATAGTGTGTACTGTATGGTGATCTATAGTTTGTACTGTATGGTAATCTATAGTGTGTGCTGTATGGTGATCTATAGTGTGTACTGTATGGTGATCTATAGTGTGTACTGTATGGTGATCTATAGTGTGTGATGTATGGTGATCTATAGTTTGTACTGTATAGTGATCTATAGTGTGTACTGTATGGTGATCTATAGTGTGTACTGTATGGTGATCTATAGTGTGTACTGTTTGGTGGTTTATAGTGTGTACTGTATAGTGATCTATAGTGTGTACTGTATGGTGATCTATGGTGTGTGCTGTATGGTGAGCTATAGTGTGTACTGTATGGTGATCTATAGTGTGTACTGTATGGGGATCTATAGTGTGTACTGTATGGTGGTTTATAGTGTGTACTGTATGGTGATCTATAGTGTGTGATGTATGGTGATCTATAGTTTGTACTGTATAGTGATCTATAGTGTGTACTGTATGGTGATCTATAGTGTGTACTGTATGGTGATCTATAGTGTGTGATGTATGGTGATCTATAGTTTGTACTGTATAGTGATCTATAGTGTGTACTGTTTGGTGGTTTATAGTGTGTACTGTATAGTGATCTATAGTGTGTACTGTATGGTGATCTATAGTGTGTACTGTATAGTGATCTATAGTGTGTGCTGTATGGTGATCTATAGTGTGTACTGTATGGTGATCTATAGTGTGTACTGTATGGTGATCTATAGTGTGTACTGTATGGTGATCTATAGTGTGTACTGTATGGTGATCTATAGTGTGTACTGTATGGTGATCTATAGTGTGTACTGTATGGTGATCTATAGTGTGTACTGTATGGTGATCTATAGTGTGTACTGTATGGTGATCTATAGTGTGTACTGTATGGTGATCTATAGTGTGTACTGTATGGTGATCTATAGTGTGTACTGTATGGTGATCTATAGTGTGTACTGTATGGTGATCTATAGTGTGTGATGTATGGTGATCTATAGCGTGTACTGTATGGTGATCTATAGCGTGTGCTGTATGGTGATCTATAGTGTGTACTGTATTGTGATCTATAGTGTGTACAGTATGGTGATCTATAGTTTGTACTGTATGGTGATCTATAGTGTGTACTGTATGGTGATCTATAGTTTGTACTGTATGGTGATCTATAGTGTGTACTGTATGGTGATCAATAGTTTGTACTGTATGGTGATCTATAGTGTGTACTGTATAGTGATCTATAGTGTGTGATGTATGGTGATCTATAGTGTGTACTGTATGGTGATCTATAGTGTGTGCTGTATGGTGATCTATAGTGTGTACTGTATGGTGATCTATAGTGTGTACTGTATGGTGATCTATAGTGTGTACTGTATGGTGATCTATAGTTTGTACTGTCTGTGATCTATAGTGTGTACTGTATGGTGATCTATAGTGTGTACTGTATGGTGATCTATAGTGTGTACTGTATGGTGATCTATAGTGTGTACTGTATGGTGATCTATAGTGTGTACTGTATGGTGATCTATAGTGTGTACTGGATGGTGATCTATAGTGTGTACTGTATGGTGATCTATAGTTTGTACTGTCTGTGATCTATAGTGTGTACTGTATGGTGATCTATAGTGTGTACTGTATGGTGATCTATAGTGTGTACTGTATGGTGATCTATAGTTTGTACTGTATAGTGATCTATAGTGTGTACTGTATGGTGATCTATAGTTTGTACTGTCTGTGATCTATAGTGTGTACTGTATGGTGATCTATAGCGTGTGCTGTATGGTGATCTATAGTGTGTACTGTATTGTGATCTATAGTGTGTACAGTATGGTGATCTATAGTTTGTACTGTATGGTGATCTATAGTGTGTACTGTATGGTGATCTATAGTTTGTACTGTATGGTGATCTATAGTGTGTACTGTATGGTGATCAATAGTTTGTACTGTATGGTGATCTATAGTGTGTACTGTATAGTGATCTATAGTGTGTACTGTATGGTGATCTATAGTGTGTACTGTATGGTGATCTATAGTTTGTACTGTCTGTGATCTATAGTGTGTACTGTATGGTGATCTATAGTGTGTACTGTATGGTGATCTATAGTGTGTACTGTATGGTGATCTATAGTGTGTACTGTATGGTGATCTATAGTGTGTACTGTATGGTGATCTATAGTGTGTACTGGATGGTGATCTATAGTGTGTACTGTATGGTGATCTATAGTGTGTACTGTATGGTGATCTATAGTGTGTACTGTATGGTGATCTATAGTGTGTACTGTATGGTGATCTATAGTGTGTACTGTATGGTGATCTATAGTGTGTACTGTATGGTGATCTATAGTGTGTACTGTATGGTGATCTATAGTGTGTGATGTATGGTGATCTATAGCGTGTACTGTATGGTGATCTATAGCGTGTGCTGTATGGTGATCTATAGTGTGTACTGTATAGTGATCTATAGTGTGTACTGTATGGTGATCTATAGTGTGTGCTGTATGGTGAGCTATAGTGTGTACTGTATGGTGATCTATAGTGTGTACTGTATGGGGATCTATAGTGTGTACTGTATGGTGGTTTATAGTGTGTACTGTATGGTGATCTATAGTGTGTACTGTATGGTGATCTATAGTGTGTACTGTATGGTGATCTATAGTGTGTGATGTATGGTGATCTATAGTTTGTACTGTATAGTGATCTATAGTGTGTACTGTTTGGTGGTTTATAGTGTGTACTGTATAGTGATCTATAGTGTGTACTGTATGGTGATCTATAGTGTGTACTGTATAGTGATCTATAGTGTGTGCTGTATGGTGATCTATAGTGTGTACTGTATGGTGATCTATAGTGTGTACTGTATGGTAATCTATAGTGTGTGCTGTATGGTGATCTATAGTGTGTGCTGTATGGTGATCTATAGTGTGTACTGTATGGTGATCTATAGTTTGTACTGTATGGTAATCTATAGTGTGTGCTGTATGGTGATCTATAGTGTGTACTGTATGGTGATCTATAGTGTGTACTGTATGGTGATCTATAGTGTGTGATGTATGGTGATCTATAGTTTGTACTGTATAGTGATCTATAGTGTGTACTGTATGGTGATCTATAGTGTGTACTGTATGGTGATCTATAGTGTGTACTGTTTGGTGGTTTATAGTGTGTACTGTATAGTGATCTATAGTGTGTACTGTATGGTGATCTATGGTGTGTGCTGTATGGTGAGCTATAGTGTGTACTGTATGGTGATCTATAGTGTGTACTGTATGGGGATCTATAGTGTGTACTGTATGGTGGTTTATAGTGTGTACTGTATGGTGATCTATAGTGTGTGATGTATGGTGATCTATAGTTTGTACTGTATAGTGATCTATAGTGTGTACTGTATAGTGTGTACTGTATGGTGATCTATAGTTTGTACTGTATGGTGATCTATAGTGTGTACTGTATGGTGATCTATAGTGTGTACTGTATGGTGATCTATAGTGTGTACTGTATGGTGATCTATAGTGTGTACTGTATGGTGATCTATAGTGTGTACTGTATGGTGATCTATAGTGTGTACTGTATGGTGATCTATAGTGTGTACTGTATGGTGATCTATAGTGTGTACTGTATGGTGATCTATAGTGTGTGATGTATGGTGATCTATAGCGTGTACTGTATGGTGATCTATAGCGTGTGCTGTATGGTGATCTATAGTGTGTACTGTATTGTGATCTATAGTGTGTACAGTATGGTGATCTATAGTTTGTACTGTATGGTGATCTATAGTGTGTACTGTATGGTGATCTATAGTTTGTACTGTATGGTGATCTATAGTGTGTACTGTATGGTGATCAATAGTTTGTACTGTATGGTGATCTATAGTGTGTACTGTATAGTGATCTATAGTGTGTGATGTATGGTGATCTATAGTGTGTACTGTATGGTGATCTATAGTGTGTGCTGTATGGTGATCTATAGTGTGTACTGTATGGTGATCTATAGTGTGTACTGTATGGTGATCTATAGTGTGTACTGTATGGTGATCTATAGTTTGTACTGTCTGTGATCTATAGTGTGTACTGTATGGTGATCTATAGTGTGTACTGTATGGTGATCTATAGTGTGTACTGTATGGTGATCTATAGTGTGTACTGTATGGTGATCTATAGTGTGTACTGTATGGTGATCTATAGTGTGTACTGGATGGTGATCTATAGTGTGTACTGTATGGTGATCTATAGTTTGTACTGTCTGTGATCTATAGTGTGTACTGTATGGTGATCTATAGTGTGTACTGTATGGTGATCTATAGTGTGTACTGTATGGTGATCTATAGTTTGTACTGTATAGTGATCTATAGTGTGTACTGTATGGTGATCTATAGTTTGTACTGTCTGTGATCTATAGTGTGTACTGTATGGTGATCTATAGCGTGTGCTGTATGGTGATCTATAGTGTGTACTGTATTGTGATCTATAGTGTGTACAGTATGGTGATCTATAGTTTGTACTGTATGGTGATCTATAGTGTGTACTGTATGGTGATCTATAGTTTGTACTGTATGGTGATCTATAGTGTGTACTGTATGGTGATCAATAGTTTGTACTGTATGGTGATCTATAGTGTGTACTGTATAGTGATCTATAGTGTGTACTGTATGGTGATCTATAGTGTGTACTGTATGGTGATCTATAGTTTGTACTGTCTGTGATCTATAGTGTGTACTGTATGGTGATCTATAGTGTGTACTGTATGGTGATCTATAGTGTGTACTGTATGGTGATCTATAGTGTGTACTGTATGGTGATCTATAGTGTGTACTGTATGGTGATCTATAGTGTGTACTGGATGGTGATCTATAGTGTGTACTGTATGGTGATCTATAGTTTGTACTGTCTGTGATCTATAGTGTGTACTGTATGGTGATCTATAGTGTGTACTGTATGGTGATCTATAGTGTGTACTGTATGGTGATCTATAGTGTGTACTGTATGGTGATCTATAGTGTGTACTGTATGGTGATCTATAGTGTGTACTGTATGGTGATCTATAGTGTGTACTGGATGGTGATCTATAGTGTGTACTGTATGGTGATCTATAGTTTGTACTGTCTGTGATCTATAGTGTGTACTGTATGGTGATCTATAGTGTGTACTGTATGGTGATCTATAGTGTGTACTGTATGGTGATCTATAGTGTGTACTGTATGGTGATCTATAGTGTGTACTGTTTGGTGATCTATAGTGTGTACTGTATGGTGATCTATAGTGTGTACTGTATGGTGATCTATAGTGTGTGCTGTATGATGATCTATAGTGTGTGCTGTATGGTGATCTATAGTGTGTACTGTATGGTGATCTATAGTGTGTACTGTATGGTGATCTATAGTGTGTGCTGTATGGTGATCTATAGTGTGTGCTGTATGGTGATCTATAGTGTGTGCTGTATGGTGATCTATAGTGTGTGCTGTATGATGATCTATAGTGTGTACTGTATGGTGATCTATAGTGTGTGCTGTATGGTGATCTATATTCTCAGGTGTTTTGCAGTCTATGGTCTTTAGTGTATGTGAAGGATGATGTAGATTTGGCCCTTCAGCTCTTTCCTTTTTGCTCACATTACATTTCTATGTGGTCAGATCGTCCTGTAGGATTATGTCATCTATAAAGAAGTAGAATTGGGAATAATGTAGGAACATGGGGTGCCCCGATTACAGCTGTGTGTTCCCCGGTTGCTCTTAGTAGATCAGTCAAGGTACACATATCACATTAGGCTCGAGAAACTTCAAAAGTGATTTAATGTTCCCCAAACTGTGGCCCCTATTATTGGCGTAATTATATTGGGTGCATAGGTAGCAGTCGCGCAAGGTTCCTGGTGTCTGAGAGGGCCCCAAAACACCTCTTCCCCATAAGAAGACACCAGGATTATAAATGTCACATGGCTGGCACGGGGCCCTGTTACCGATTCGGGGCCCAGAAGCTAGAAGTTATGCATCTGGCCCGTACGGAGGCCCATGGAGGTCCCTTCAAGATCCATTTCCCTTGTCTATATAATATTGATAATATCTATGAGCCTACTAGAACAGCCCACACAAGTTCTCTACTACAGACCCACAATGCTTTGAGCCTTAATCCTTGTAATATGGCGGCCAAGGAAAATTCCATTCCTCTAGTGCTCTCAGCTCTAATGGAACCGAAATACATAAAAAATACATAAAAATAAAAGAAGCATTTAACCAGGTTATACCAAACTGAATTCCTTCCTTTATAAGCGGGTACCTCTATGTACGCCCCGGACCCGTCCGGCAGGAAAAAGAATGACCGTCCGTCACCATCATTGTCGCTGGAAATGCTCAGGATATCATTTTCCTATATCCAATGCATAAAATTTGCTTTGTGAAGAAACTGCTCGTCCAATCTGACCCAATCCCGTGGTGATAGATGGATTCGGCTCAGAAACTATTAAACAGCATCATTTAGCTGGAAGTGAGGACAAGGCGAGCGGCTGCAGGGAGATAGGAAATAGCGCAGCGACAGAATGTCTCCCCGGCAGAACAGCCATCATTTTCTGCACTAATCAAATCAACGTGTTGGGTAAATGTTGTTATATGGAAAGTGTTTTCCCGCAGATGGAGCCTTGAAAAATGAGAAGACGCTGAAGATAGGAAAGGTGAAAATGAGCTCCGAGATAATAATGAAAATTAGGAGGAAAGCAAATATGTCTTTGTGGCGAATTGGATGAGGATTGTATGTGAAGATCCGCTATCAATCTTTAAGTACTAGGATTTATGGTAAACACTAAAAAATTCATGAAGAAGGATGACACAGTAAAGCCAACTTAATACCCGCCAGAGCTGGCACACGGCAAACTGATATAGAGGGGAGGGAAAGTCTGAAACTACTAAACAGACAGATACAGTGATCCCTCAATTTACAACGGCCTCAACATACAATAGTTTCAACATACAATGATCTTTTCTGGTCTTTTCTGGACCATTGTAACTTGAAACCAGACTCAACATACAATGTACAGACAGTCCAGATCTGTGAAACCAATCAGAATGGGCATTCACTGGTAAAACCCCTGTATTACTGAAGTGCATTCACTGACTGGTGTCTGGTAGAGCCCCCTACAGTACAGAGAGGTATTACATGTTCTGTACTCTTTGCCTGTATTACTGAAGTGTATGCACTGACTGGTGTCTGGTAGCGCCCCCTACAGTACAGAGAGGTAATACATGTTCTGTACTACTCTTTACCTGTATTACTGAAGTGTATGCACTGACTGGTGTCTGGTAGCGCCCCCTACAGTACAGGGAGGTAATACATGTTCTGTACTACTCTTTACCTGTATTACTGAAGTGTATGCACTGACTGGTGTCTGGTAGCACCCCCTACAGTACAGGGAGGTATTACGTGTTCTGTACTACTCTTTACCTGAATTACTAAAGTGTATGCACTGACTGGTGTCTGGTAGCGCCCCCTACAGTACAGGGAGGTATTACATGTTGTCATGATTCGGCAGGCTGATGGTGGATCCTCTGTGTAAGAGAGGGATTGGCGTGGACCGTACCGGTGGACCGGTTCTAAGTTGCTACTGGTTTTCACCAGAGCCCGCCGCAAAGCGGGATGGTCTTGCTGAGGCGGTAGCAACCAGGTCGTGTCCACCGGTAATGGCTCAACCTCACTGACTGCTGAGACTGGCGTGGTACAGGAGGACTAGACAGAGGCGAGGTCAGACGTAGCAGAAGGTCAGGGCAGGCGGCAAAGTTCGTAGTCAAGGGCAACAGCAGAAGGTCTGGTAACACTGGTAAGGGCACTCACAAAACGCTTTCACTAGGCACTGAGGCAACAAGATCCGGCAAGGACAGGAAGGGGAAGTGGGTTTATATACACCTGGAGCAGGGAAGCTAATTGACACTGATTGGGCCAGGCACCAATTAGTGGTGCACTGGCCCTTTAAATCTTAGAGAGCCGGCGCACACGCGCCCTAGAGAGCGGAGCCGCGCACGCCAGGACGTGACAGCCGGGGAACGGGACAGGTGAGTAGATTGGGATGCGACCCGCGGGCGGGCGCGTCCCGCTACGCGGATCGCATCCCCGCGGGCAGTGACAGTGCAACACTCCCGGTCAGCGGGTCTGGCCGGTGCGCTGCAGAGAGAACGCTGCGAGCGCTTGGGGAGGAGCAGGGACCCGGAGCACTCGGCGTAACACATGCGTGACACATGTTCTGTACTCTCTACCTGTATTACTGAAGTGTATGCACTTACTGGTGTCTGGTAGCGCCCCCTACAGCACAGGGAGGTATTACATGTTCTGTACTCTTTACCTGTACCAGGGTTAGCTGCTCCTTTGGACACCAGGTTAGGGCGGCTCCATTACTTTTTTAGGACATTGTGTGTACAGTGGACCCATCGTTTGTCGAATCCATCGTATGTTGAGGGATTCGTGCAATGTAAAGTATAGGAAGTTATACTGACCTGTCCCCGCCGCTCCGGACCGCGTCCTCATCGCTCCCGATGCTGTCCCAGGGGCTCCCGATGCTGTCCCGCTGCTCCGGCATCTTCTTCGGGATCCTCCGGCTTCTTCCGCATCTTCCCCAGGGTCCGGGCCTCGCTTTCTGGTGACGATGTTACGTTGCAGCGCCGGCACGGCGTGCGTAGCGACGTAATAACGACACCGGAAAGCGAGGCCCGAACCCTGGAGGAGATGCAAAAGATGCCGGAGGATCCCGAAGTGGACCCGGAGCAGCGTGGATAGGTAAGTGAACCTGTCCGGGCTGCTTAAACTGCTATCCGACAGCAGCTTAAGCATTTTGCGCTGTCGGATAGCAGTTAATACAATGGCCCCGACATAAAAGCATTGTATGTCGATTTGATCATATGTCGGGGCCATCGCATGTCAAGGTTTACTGTACTGTACAGGACCCTGAAGAAGCTCCTGTCCTCTACATAGACAGTTATTTACAGCTCCCAGCAGATCTTTATTACTTTTATATGTGAGAATTTGCTTTATCTATATTAGTTATCTACTTATTTTTGTTTAATCCTCACTTTTTCCTATTTTTGGGTGACATTTCGGGGCTTCAGAACCAATTACCAGGTTTCCATAGAATTCTGGTCTCATCATACGATGGTTTCAACATACAATGGTCGTCCTGGAACCAATTAATATTGTAACTTGTGGGACCACTGTATATATATATTCATTGGCCACATTACTAGGTCCACTTGGCTAGTACGGGGCTGGACCCTCTTTTGTCCTCATTACTGGTGGCATGCTTTCTCCAAGGTACTGGACACATTTCTCACAGATTTCACTCCATATGGACACGATGTTGGGTTTAATCGACCTTTTTCTAAGGTGTATGGGGAAGAATTGGGCAGGGGTGTAGCTATAGAGGGTGCAGAGGCAGCAGTCGCACTGGGACCCTGGTGCCTAAGGGGGGGGGGCCAAAACACATCAGCCCCATCAGAGACCAGTATTATAATTGGCACATGGAGCCCAGTAGCAGATTTTGAATGAAGGCCCAGAAGCTACAAGTTACACCTCTGGGGTTGGGTTTAGCCCAATGACCACAAATGTCATTTTACTCTACCAAGTCAAGTTGAGATGTCTTTAAAGGGGGACTCCACTGGGAAAAAAAAAACAAATTAATCAACTGGTGTCAGAAAGTTAAACAGATTTGTAAATTAGAATCACTGTGTGCAGAGAGCTCGCTTCCTCGTGGCCTCGAGCACCTGTGCATGGACAAGCCGGCAGCGTCCCCGGACTGGATTAGTAGCAAAGGAAGAGAAGTCCAGCGTTAGGTGCAGCAATTTCAGGTATTTATTGTAGGATCACAGATACATAAATGGCAACAAGACAAGTAGCCGACGCGTTTCTGACCTCTAAGGGCCCTTAGTCATGACTAAGGACCGTTAGAGGTCAGAAATGCGTCGGCTACTTGTCTTGTTGCCATTTATGTATCTGTGATCCTACAATAAAGATTTGTAAATTACTTCTATTAAAAAAATGTAATCCTACCAGTACTTATCAGCTGCTGTTATGATCCACAGGAAGTTCTTTTCTTTTTGAATTTCCTTTCTGTCTGACCGCAGTGCTCTCTGTTGACACCTCTGTCCATTTAATGAACTGTCCAGAGCAGGAGAGGTTTTCTATGAAAATTTGCTCCTACTCTGGACAGTTCCTAAAATGGACAGAGGTGTTAGCAGAAAGCACAGTGGCCAGACAGAAAGGAAATTCAAAAAAGAAAAGAACTTCCTGTGGATCATAACAGCAGCTGATAAGTACAGGAAGGATTAAGATTTTTTTGAATAGAAGTCATTTACAAATCTGTTTAACTTTCTGGCACCAGTTGATTTAAAAAAAAAAAAAAAACGTTTTCCAGTGGAGTACCCCTTTAAAGGGGTACTCCAGCCCCAAGACATCGTATCTCCTGTCCAAAGGATAGGGGGTAAGATGTCTGATTGCGGACTCCTTGTCTTAAGCGGGCCTCCGTGTCTGGAGCCTTAGGACCACGGGGTCGGAGTATCGTGAAGTCACTCCGTGTCTGAAGCCTCACGACCACGGGGCCGGAGTATCGTGAAGTCACGACTCCGCCCATTGTGATGTCACGCCCCACCCCCTCGATGCAAGTCTATGGGAGGGGGCGTGACGGCCGTCACGCCCCCTCCCATAGACTTGCATCGAGGGGGCGGGGTGTGACATCACAAGGGGGCGGAGTCATGGCATCACTATACTCCGGCCCCGTGGTCGTGAGGCTTCAGACACGGAGTGACCATTGCTTCATGAAACCGAGACAAGTGGGTGCTGCATGAGAGATTGCGGGGGTCCCAGCGGCAGGAACCCCGCAATCCGACATCTTATCCCCTATCCTTTGGATAGGGGTTAAGATGTCTTAGGGCTGGAGTACCCCTTTAACCTCCAAAGATGGACAGGGATTGGCACTGCCTCTGGCAGCCAAGTCATGAAATGGGTACACAGCACAGCAGTCATGAAATACAACTTTCCTAGCAGGTGATGGTGATAAGAAAGCAAAACCAAGTAGAATCTCATATATAAGCAGGTCACCTTTTCTACAGATAGGTGACCCTTCCTTTTGGAGTAGATTCTGCTTTGGTTAGTGTGGGATAGTTTTGTTTCTTCTACAGGAGAACTAATTTGCATACCTTTTTTTTTTCCCCATGGAGCATTGGCTGAAAAAGGTCTATAGACATTACTGGGTCCAAATGTGGGAAAATACCAAAAACCCACTCATACCAAGGAAAAATAGAACCAAATGTAATATCCAATATCTGGATTCAATGACTGTGAAAAAAAAAGAAAAAACAGACCATAAAAACCCCAAAGTCTCCTAATCTACATTCTTATAACGTCCCCCTCAATATCATGGGAATATGGAGAGAAATTTATGTAAATATAATTTTTGGGTGGATGGAGTTTGACATTTTGCTATAACTAAATAGTAGTCATACAACTTTTCCTCAGTTCTATCTGTATACTGCTGCTGTTATATCTATAATATTAGGATATATAGTAGTTATACTCTCTATCTGTATACTGCTGCAGCTGCTATCTCTATGGGATCAGGATATAGTAGTTATACACCTCCCCTCCAGCTCTATCTATATACTGCTGCTATCTCTATGGGATCAGGATATATAGTGATTATACGCCTCCCCTCCAGCTCTATCTATAAACTGCTGCTGCTTTATCTATGATATCAAGATATATAGTAGTTATACACCTCCCCTTCAGCTCTATCTGTATACTGCTGCTGCTATCTCTATGGAATCAGGATATATTAGTTATACATCTCCCATCCAGCTCTATCTATATACTGCTGCTGCTATATCTATGATATCAAGATATATAGTAGTTATTCACCTCCCCTTCAGCTCTATCTATATACTGCTGCTATATCTATGATATCAGGATATAGAGTTGTTATACACTTCCCCTCCAGCTCTATCTGTATACTGCTGCTATCTCTATAGGAACAGGATATACAGTAGTTATACACTTTCCCTCCAGCTCCATCTGTATACTGCTGCTGCTATATCTATGATATCAGAATATATATAGTAGTTATACACCTCCACTCCAGTTCTATCTCTCCTAAGGCTGGGTTCAATAATTGCATGTTTTACTGAATTCTTTACTGTGATTTTCCCCAAAACACTGCAAAAGCACTGCACCTTTACAACAGTACCTGTCACACACTGTGCAACAGCAGTCAGGGGCTCCGCAGTTGCACAGTGATTGACATTGGTAAGATATATACAGACTGGAGGTGCACAGTACTTACCTGTACTTCTATGCTGCGCACCTCCAGTCTTCTTCCTGTACAGGGAGGGAGGGAGAGGGGTGGAAGCAGCCTGGAGAGGTCAAAGGCTATCAAAGCCAGGAGGCTACCTGTGCCCTTCGTCCTGTGCCCTCCTCCTCTTCCTCACTTGTGCTGCAGACCCTCTTCACAGCTCTCCCTAAATGGAGGGAGGTTAGTGTGTTACAGTGGTCTCCAAACTATAAACCTCCTGCTGTTGCAGACTACAACACCCAGCATGCCTAGAAAGCCTTTTGGCTCTCCAGACATGCTGGGAGTTGTTGTTTTGCAACAGCGGGAGGTCCATAGTTTGGAGACCACTGGTGTATTGTATGAGAATGTGTTAGCCTCTTAACCCCCCTGTTATCTCCTATGGAGACATAAAAAAGTTGTTCTTTTTCAAAATGTCAATAAGCCCCTTTCCCCAATAAAAATAAAAATACCCCTTTTGCGATTTTCAAAAAAAAAAGAAGAAAAGTGTAAAACGATAAATATAATAAACATATTAAACAAATCCAGGCTATTAAAATATAATGTTAATTATTCTGTATGGTGAACGGTGTAAATATTAAAAAAAGAAAAGTCCAAAATTGCTGCTTTTTGGTCACATCACATCTCAGGAAAATTAAAAAATAAGTGATCAAAAAGTCACATATATATGCAAAAGTGGTACCAATAAATTCTACTGATCACGGCACAAAAAATGACCCTCATTAAAGTTCGTTGTTTTTAAAGTCGTACAATAATAGAAAAGCGTGTTAACATGGGGATCATTTAAATCGTATTGACCCACAGAATAAAGAGAACATGGCAGCTTTACTGTAAAGTGTACAGCATGAAAACTAAACCCTACAGCATGAAAACTAAACCCTACAGCATGAAAACTTAACCCCCTTTTGTAGCCTCCTATTGATACTCGGAGCATGGCCATTGAAAGTGTGTTAATGGGGTACTCCACCCCTAGACATATTTTCCCCTATCCAAAGGATAGTAGATGAGATGCGGGGGTCCTGTCGCTGGGAACCCCCTGTAATATAGCATGCGGCACCCACCTGTTTCAGGTCCGGAAGCACTGGAGGGTCTGGAGGGTTCCGACCACGGGAACGGAAGTTTGTGACGTCACGACTCCGCCCCTATGTGACATCACGCCCAGTCCCCTCAATGCTAGTCTATGGGAGGGGGTGTGACTTCCGTTCCCGTGGTCGGGACCCAGACCCTCCAGTGCTTCTGGACCAGAAACAGGTGGTTGCCGCATGCTATATTGCGGGGGTCCCCAGCGGCCGGACCCCCACGATCAGATATCTTATCCCCTATCCTTTGGATAGGGTATAAGATGTCTAGGGGTGGAGTACCCCTTTAAAGGGTTATTCCGGCTTTATACATCTTAATAAGATGCGTGATCGCAAGGGTCCCACCGCTGGGGACCGCCGCCATCTCGGTGCCACCCCTGACATCATGGCCACGCCCCTAGTGACGTTACGTCATGCCCCTCCATTCATGTCTATGGGAGGGCAGGTGACATAGTGGACATGAATGGAGGGGGCGTAACAGTGGACATGAATGGAGGGGGCGTGATAGTGGACATGAATGGAGGGGGCGTGACAGTGGACATGAATGGAGGGGGCGTGATAGTGGACATGAATGGAGGGGGCGTGACAGTGGACATGAATGGAGGGGGCGTGATAGTGGACATGAATGGAGGGGGCGTAACAGTGGACATGAATGGAGGGCGCGTGATAGTGGACATGAATGAAGGGGCGTGACAGTGGACATGAATGGAGGGGGCGTGACAGTGGACATGAATGGAGGAGGCGTGATAGTGGACATGAATGGAGGGGGCGTGACAGTGGACATGAATGGAGGGGGCGTGATAGTGGACATGAATGGAGGGGGCGTGACAGTGGACATGAATGGAGGGGGCGTGATAGTGGACATGAATGGAGGGGGCGTGATAGTGGACATGAATGGAGGGGGCGTGACAGTGGACATGAATGGAGGGGGCGTGATAATGGACATGAATGGAGGGGGCGTGACAGTGGACATGAATGGAGGGGGCGTGATAGTGGACATGAATGGAGGGGGCGTGACAGTGGACATGAATGGAGGGGGCGTGATAGTGGACATGAATGGAGGGGGCGTGACAGTGGACATGAATGGAGGGGGCGTGATAGTGGACATGAATGGAGGGGGCATAACAGTGGACATGAATGGAGGGTGTGTGACAGTGGACATGAATGGAGGGGGCGTGACAGTGGACATGAATGGAGGGGGCATAACAGTGGACATGAATGAAGGGGGCGTAACAGTGGACATGAATGGAGGGAGCGTGACAGTGGACATGAATGGAGGGGGCGTCATAGTGGACATGAATGGAGGGGGCGTGACAGTGGACATGAATGGAGGGGGCGTCATAGTGGACATGAATGGAGGGGGTGTGACAGTGGTCATGAATGGAGGGGGCGTAACATCACAAGGGGTGCCTCAGGATGTCATGTTCCCTCCATTCATGTCCACTATGTCACACCCCCTCCCATAGACATGGATGGAGGGGTGTGATGTGACATCTCATCCCCATGTCAGAGGCAGCGCCCAGCACAGAATGCCGGGGGCTGAACCAAGATCGCGGGGGTCCTCATCGACGGGACCCCTGCGATCATACATCTTATCACTAGAGATGAGCGAACTTACAGTAAATTTGATTCATCACGAAACTTCTCAGCTTGGCGGTTGCTGACTTTTCCTGCATAAATTAGTTCAGCTTTTCGGTGCTCCGGTGGGCTTGAAAAGTTGGATACAGTCATAGGAAAGAGTCTCCTAGGACTGTATCCACTTTTTCCAGCCCACGGGAGCACCGGAAAGCTGAACTAATTTATGCAGGATAAGTCATCAACTGCCGAGCCGAGAAGTTCGTGACGAATTGAATTTACTGTAAGTTCGCTCATCTCTACTTATCACCTATCCTTTGGATAAGATGTATAAGGCCAGAATACTGCTTTAAATAGGCCTCCTGCTCCTGCCTGCACACAGATAAGGACATAACATATTGGAGCAAAGATCACCTTGTAGAGATGATCGGAGATGAAATATTCCTACACCAGGATAGACCCCGGGCCGGCAGCTTTGCATATAGCTGACATAAATATATCCTCTCATTACTGGAAAGCATAGCGCATAGTCCTCTCTTATTATTCATTCTCCCATTTTTGTATAATAAAAATTCTTGACACTCTATAAAAAGCCACCGCTGTCTCCCCTCCGCTGATCTATTTCCCTCCAACAACAGCAGTGTTTATTTTATGTTAAGAATGTAATACTCTCCCAGACATGGCGGAGATTTCACACCCGAGAATTTCCCGCAATTGAAAAAAAAAAAAAAAAAATCGCATTATTTTTTGCCCTCCTGAGAACACAGTCTGACAGAAAGGCATAAAACTGTCTGATACTCCGCGTTCTCTTCAAGCTATGGGGAAAGCTCCGAAATAGGTTTAAATCATTCATCAGATCCAGAGAGGAAAAGAGATGGATTCTACCGTAATCACCCGTCCTGTAATATTATAATAGAAAAGACCATCGTAACGTGGAAGAACACGGAACCATGGACAAATGGCAGATTATATATTTATATATATAAGGAGGATGAGGATCTAATTATATATTGTCTATAGAAGCAGTATTATAGTAGTTATATTCTTGTATATAGGAGCAGTATTATAGTAGTTATATTCTTGTATATAGGAGCAGTATTATAGTAGTTATATTCCTGTATATAGGGGCAGTATTATAGCAGTTATATTCTTGTATATAGGAGCAGTATTATAGTAGTGATATTCTTATATATAGGAACAGTATTATAGTAGTAATATTCTTGTATATAGGAGCAGTATTATAGTAGTTATATTCTTGTATATAGGAGGCAGTATTATAGTAGTTATATTCTTGTATATAGGGGCAGTATTTTAGTAGTTATATTCTTGTATATAGGAGCAGTATTATAGTAGTTATATTCTTGTATATAGGAGCAGTATTATAGTAGTTATATTCTTGTATATAGGATCAGTATTATAGTAGTTATATTCTTGTATATAGGAGCAGTATTATAGTAGTTATATTATTGTATATAGGAGCAGTATTATAGTAGTTATATTCCTGTATATAGGGGCAGTATTATAGTAGTTATATTCTTGTATATAGGACCAGTATTATAGTAGTTATATTCTTGTATATAGGAGCAGTATTATAGTAGTGATATTCTTATATATAGGAACAGTATTATAGTAGTAATATTCTTGTATATAGGAGCAGTATTATAGTAGTTATATTCTTGTATATAGGAGGCAGTATTATAGTAGTTATATTCTTGTATATAGGGGCAGTATTTTAGTAGTTATATTCTTGTATATAGGAGCAGTATTATAGTAGTTATATTCTTGTATATAGGAGCAGTATTATAGTAGTTATATTCTTGTATATAGGAGCAGTATTATAGTAGTTATATTCTTGTATATAGGAGCAGTATTATAGTAGTTATATTATTGTATATAGGAGCAGTATTATAATAGTTATATTCTTGTATATAGGAAGCAGTATTATAGTAGTTATATTCTTGTATATAGGAGCAGAATTATAGTAGTTATATTCTTGTATATAGGAGCAGTATTATAGTAGTTATATTCTTGTATATAGGAGCAGTATTATAGTAGTTATATTCTTGTATATAGGAGCAGTATTATAGTAGTTATATTCTTGTATATAGGAGCAGAATTATAGTAGTTATATTCTTGTATATAGGAGCAGTATTATAGTAGTTATATTCTTGTATATAGGGGCAGTATTATAGTAGTTATATTCTTGTACATAGGAGGCAGTATTATAGTAGTTATATTCTTGTATATAGGAGCAGTATTATAGTAGTTATATTCTTGTATATAGGAGCAGTATTATAGTAGTTATATTCTTGTATATAGGAGCTGTATTATAGTAGTTATATTCTTGTATATAGGAGCAGTATTATAGTAGTTATATTCTTGTATATAGGAGGCAGTATTATAGTAGTTATATTCTTGTATATAGGAGCAGTATTATAGTAGTTATATTCTTGTATATAGAGGCAGTATTATAGTAGTTATATTCTTGTATATAGGAGCAGTATTATAGTAGGTATATTCTTGTATATAGGAGGCAGTATTATAGTAGTTATATTCTTGTATATAGGAGCAGTATTATAGTAGGTATATTCTTGTATATAGGAGCAGTATTATAGTAGTTATATTCTTGTATATAGAGGCAGTATTATAGCAGTTATATTTTTTTTACACGAAGTCCTTGATAGAACACAATGATACTTGGTTTTCAAGCAATGTATAAAGCCCTTTGTCTCTTTGGAAGGAGGGGAAATGGTACTTTTAAGTGAAATAACATTTTACTTAAAAATAGACTAAATATATGTGTAAAGTATCAGTTTCATGATGAGAGAACAAATCCAGATATATACACACATAGGGAGCGCCACACTGAAGTGTGTAGGAGGTGAAAATGTACGATGAAAACTATATAGAAAACTCTCCGAGCGAAGAAAGGCCACAAATTGTCGCACTGCAGAGTCCAATCCTACAAGAAAGGAGAAGTGAGAGCCACCAGCACCCAGCCCCGGCCACATGGAGGGATAATGTACGGAGTGATTATGTATGAGGAGTGCAGGCGGGTACAGTGTATATATGACTCACCGCCAGGAAACGCAATTCAGAGATTCTTATATTTTCTATAAACATCAATTTGCTTTGATTATGTTCAAAAGATAGGAAAATTATGTGCAGAAAAAGATAGAAATTGAGCTAAATGGTTAATTTCTGAAGGCAGAAGCAGGATCACAGAGAGTATCAAACTCCTAGGGTTTGATACATTGACTTGGGAAAGCATCACAAACAGGACCGCCATCAGGGGGGTACAACCCATACACGTGTATGGGGCCCGAAGCTTCAGGGGACCTGGACGTCCCTGGACCTTTTTTTTTTTTTTTTTAAATTGGCTTGTCAGTGAGTGACTGCATCTGTCACTCTCTGACGGCTGGGTGCCCACCAGGACTATGACCGGGCCTCATAGTCCGGGGGGCCCGTACGCACATTTCTATTACATTACCTATTCTTAGGGTGCGGGCCCCTTAACAATCTTGGCAGGGCCGTACAGGCCAGGTGCTGATGGGAGTAGAGACGTGCCCCGCGCAGGCACGCACATCTACTCCAATCACCTGACCTGTCCCTTCCTACGTCCCCGCGCGATCTCCAGCATCCTCCCCGTGCAGCGACAGGAGCAGCAGCAGCCTCATGCCGTAGCACCGATCCCCGGCAGGGTAGGTGAACTGGCGCGGGGGCGTGGGGTGGGGTGGGGGGTGTTTGGTGGTTAGGAGACTACAATAGTGATTAGAGGTGTGTGTGTGTGTGTGTGTGTGTGGGGGGGGGGGGGGAGTTATAAGAGGTGCAGGGGAGGGGTGTTATGGGGGTGATAAGTGGTGCGGGGGGGGGGGGTTATGGAGGTGATGATAGGTGTAGGGGGGTCATGGGGGTGATAAGAGGTGCAGGGGGGTTATGGGGGGGACGAGAGGTGCCGAGGGGGGGATGAGAGGTGCAGGGCGGATTAAGGGGTTGATGAAGAGGTGCGAGGGGGGGGGGGGTTATGGGGGTGAGAAGAGGTGCATGCGGGTTATGGGGGTGATAAAAGGGGCAGAGGAGGGGTGTTATGGGGTGATAAGTGGTTCGGGGGTTAATGGAGGTGATGAGAGGTGCGGGAGAGGAGTGTTATGGGGGTGATAAGAGGTGCGGGGGGTTATGGGGGTGATAAGAGGTAGGGGGGTGATGAGAGGTGCAGGAGAGATTAAGGGGTTGATAAGAGGTGCGGGGGGCTTATTGGGGGATAAGAGGTGAGGGGGGGATTGATAAGAGGTGCGGGGGGGTTATGGGGATGATGAAGAGAGGTGCAGGGGGTTATGGAGGTGATGAAGAGAGGTGCAGGGGGGTTATGGAGGTGATGAGAGGTGCAGGGGGATTATGGGGGTGATGAGAGGTGCAGGGGGGTTATGGAGGTGATGAGAGGTGCAGGGGGGTTATGGGGGTGATGAGGAGTGGTGCGGGGGGTTATGGGGGTGATGAGGAGTGATGACACAGAGGATAAGAGGGGGTGTATATGTATATATGATGTGTATGCATGTGTGGCAGTATTATATTCAGTGGATGCAGTGTGTGGCAAGTTTATATTCAGGGTACAGTGTGTGGTAGTGTTATATTCAGGGGTACAGTGTGTGGCAGTATTATATTCAGGGGTACAGTGTGTGGCAGTATTATATTCTGTGGGTGCTTTGTATGGCAGTGTTACATTCAGGGCTCAGTGAGTGGCACGATTATATTCAGTGGATACAGTGTGTGGCAGCATTATATTCAGGGGTACAGTGTGTGGTAGTATTATATTCAGGGGTACAGTGTGTGGCAGCATTATATTCAGGGTACAGTGTGTGGCAGGATTATTTTTAGTGGGTACAGTGTATAGCAGCATTATATTCAGGGGCACAGTGTGTGGCAGGATTATATTTAGTGGGTACAGTGTATAGCAGTATTATATTCAGGGTAGAGTTTGTGGCAGGATTATATTTATTGGGTACAGTGTGGGGCAGCATTATATTCATGGTACAGTGTATGACAGTATTATGTTCATGGTACAGTGTATGACAGTATTTTATTTAGGGTACAGTGTATAGCAGTATTATATTCAGTGGATACAGTGTATGGCAGTATTATATTCAGGGTACAGTGTGGGGGAGTATTTTATTTAGGGTACAGTGTATAGTAGTATTATATTCAGTGGATACAGTGTATAGCAGTATTATATTCAGGGTACAGTGTATGGCAATATTTTATTTAGGGTACAGTGTATAGCAGGATTATATTCAGGGTACAGTGTGTGGCAGGATTATATTGAGGGTACAGTGTGGGGCAGGATTATATTTAGTGGGTACAGTGTATAGCAGTATTACATTCAGGGTACAGTGTGGGGCAGTATTTTATTTAGGGTACACTTTCTGGCAAGGTTATAATGATTACTGTCTTCATGCAGAGGATGAGGATCTGCTGACAGTGAGGAGCCAATGATGTCTGGATGTCAGACTCTGCAGAGAAGATGGAGCTGGAGGAAGACCTGGTCTCTGGACCAGATGAAGAAGAAAAGATAACAGAGAAGATATCACTCAAGTCAGAAGATGTCATTCAGGTCACTGATATCATTGTGTATTCTCATGACTGTCCCATCAGAGCTGTAGTCACTTGTAAGTTCTGTTTCAAGAAGACTTTTCATATTTCCCGCAGAGAGCTGTAATTGGTCAGATGGTTCCAGCCAATCACAACTCTCTGTGGGAAATATGAATAGGTGTATATATATATACACGTCAGAGCAGGAGACCATAGAAGAGCGGACGCATCTATACATTATACAGGAGGATCACAGCGGGTGTCAGGAGTGATACCCGCTGTGATCTTTCCTTAAATGCAGGTACTACAGCTCCCAGCATGGAGCACACTCTTCTCCATGCTGGGAGCTGTAGTACCTGCATTAATAGACAGATTGCAACAGGTGTCAGAAGTTACACTCGCTGCGATCTGTCTATTAATGCAGGTACTACAGCTCCCAGCATGGAGCAGAGTGTGCTCCATGTTGAGAGTAGTAGTACTTGCAGTTAAGAACATATCACAGCGGGTATCACTCCTGACACCCGATGTGATCGTCCTATCTATTGCAGAGATGGAGCGGCTTTCTCCTGCACTATACTCTGCACTATACTCCGGCCACTCACTCATTCATATTTCCCTCTGAGAGCTGTGATTGGCTGCCACCATCCGGCCAATCCCCACTCTGGGCGGAAAATATGAATGAGTGATGTTCTATTGATATCACTGGCCGGAGTATACTGCAGAGATTTGAGCGCTGTATAGAGCCGCCCCGCATCTCTGCTATAATATGGACGATCGCATTGGGTGTCAGGAGGACACCTGGGGCGATCTGTCTATTAGTACAGGAACTACTACTCCCATTTTACTACCTTAAAAATATAAAAAATAGAGAAAAAAAAAGTGAAACACACACACTTTATTAAAAATGACTAAAAATGTTGTTATTTTTCATTTGCACTTTTATTTTTAACATTTTATGTCTTTAAATGTTCTTATTCTCTTTCTCTCTCTCTCTCTCTCTCTCTCCCTGTCTTTCGCTCTGGCTGATGATTTTTTTTATTTTTTGCAAACAGACCGGAGTAGTAGTCTTTTTTAGACCTGGTCGGGAGTTGGTCTAGATTTGCAGGTTTTTTTTGCGCCAGTTGCAGCTAAATTTGCGCAAAATATCTAAAACATGCAGATAATAAATTTGTGACCACTGCATCCGTCACTTTAAAAAATGGTCTAGCAACACCAAAATGTCAAAATGACGGATTTTAGTACTTGGGGAAAAAAACGCAAAAAAAAAAAAAAACACGCAATTAGCGCTAAAATAACAAAAATTTGCAAATGTAGACCAAAAAAAGCAATAGAACACAATGATAAATAACCCCCAATGTCTCTGCAAACAACATCACACATGATACAAAGGCTTAGATTCATTGACTTGGCAGATACTCCTAAATATGATAGGTTTAGATACATTGATTTATCATCCAGTATCTCACATGAGAGAATTAGATACAGGGGCACAGCAGAGATAATATTACTTGGTAAGCTTAGATACAGTGGCTCAGAAGGCATCGCACATACTTGGATACAACAGCTCAGATCACAGGACATTATATGATGTGATATGGTAGGATATAGTGTCCCAGACAACAGTATCACAAATGATAAGCTTAGATACAGTGTCTCAGCAATCAGCAAACCGCTTAGATACAGTAGCTCATTGCACATAAAAGGGTTAAAACCAAAAGCTTAGAGGACAGCACTATATATGATAGAATTAGATATAGTGGCCCAAACAACAGCATTACGCATAAAAGGCTGAGATACAAGAGCTGAGAAGACAGTATCAGATTTGATAGGCTTAGATACATTGCACAGAAAACAGTATCACACTTTATAGACTTAGTTACATCAGCTCAATAGCATAGGCTTAGATACATTGGCCAAACAGACAGTATCTCACATGTTAGGATTGGATACATTAGCTAAACAGACAGTATTTCACCTGTTAGGATTAGATACATTGGATATACAGACTGATTTACTATTGTAAACCCGACGTGCTTTCACATCTCAGATGTTCGTCTTAGAATTTGCAATTTTGCAGACTATAGGATAAACTTAGATACAGAGCTCAACAACACAGTATCATTCATACATGAGAGGATTAGACAGACAGTATCACATGATAGGCTTAGATACACTGGCTCAGTAGACTATCATACATAATAAGCTAAAATATTCAGCAGAACAGTCTGCTACATGATAGGTTTAGAAACACAGGCTTAGAAGACAGTATCACACATAATAATACCAGATACATACGTTAAAGGGGTACTCTGCTGGAAATCTTAATCCTTCCAGTACTTATCAGCTTCTGTATGTTCCAGAGGAAGTTCATATCTTTTTGAATTTCCTTTCTGTCTGACCACAGTGCTCTCTGCTGACACCTCTGTCCATTTTAGGAACTGTCTAGAGTAGGAACAAATCCCCATAGCAAACTTCTCCTGCTCTGGACAGTTCCTAAAATGGACAGAGGTGGCAGCAGAGAGCACTGTGGTCACACAGAAAGAAAATAAAAAACAGAAAAGAACTTCCTGTTGAGTATATAGCAGCTGATAGGTACTGGCAGAATTAAGATTTTTAAATAGAAGCAATGTACCAATCTGTTTAACTTTCTGGCACCAGTTAAAAAAAATGTTTTCCAGGGGAGTACCCCTTTAAGTAGACAGTATCATGCATGATAGGCTTAGATACACAGGCTTAGTAGAAACTATCACACATGATAGGCTTAGATACACAGGCACAGCAGACTGTATCACACTTGATAATCATAGATACACTGGCTCAGTAGACTACCATACATGATAAGCTAAAATATTCAGCAGCACAGTGTGCTACATGATAGGCTTAGATACACAGGCTTAGAAGACAGTATCGCACACAATAATACCAGATACACACATTAAAGGGGTACTCCGCTGGGAAAAAAATTCTTAACTCAACTGGTGCCAGAAAGTTAAACAGATTTGTAAATTACTTCTATTTAAAAATCTTAATCCTTCCAGTACTTTTCAGCTTCTGTATGTTCCAGAGGAAGTTCTTTTCTTTTTGAATTTCCTTTCTTTCTGACCACAGTGCTCTCTGCTGCCACCTCTGTCCATTTTAGGAACTGTCTAGAGTAGGAACAAATCCCCATAGCAAACCTATCCTGCTCTGGACAGTTCCTAAAATGGACAGAGGTGTCAGCAGAGAGCACTGTGGTCAGAGAGAAAGGAAATTAAAAAAGAAAATAATTTCCTGTGGAGTATACAGCAGCTGATAAGTACTGGCAGAATTAAGATTTTTAAATAGAATTAATTTACAAATCTGTTTAACTTTCTGGCACCAGTTAAAAAAAATGTTTTCCAGGGGAGTACCCCTTTAAGTAGACAGTATCCTGCATGATAGGCTTAGATACACAGGCTTAGTAGAAACTATCACACATGATAGGCTTAGATACACACGCACAGCAGACAGTATCACACTTGATAATCCTAGATACAAAGGCTAAGTAGACAGTATCATGTATTATAGGCTTAGATAAACAGGCCAAGTAGACAGTATCACACATGATAATCCTAGATACACAGGCTAAGTACACAGTATTGTGCATGATAGGCTTAGATACACAGGACAAGTAGACAGTATCACACATGATAATCCTAGATACACAGGCTAAGTACACAGTATTGTGCATGATAGGCTTAGATACACAGGCCAAGTAGACAGTATCACACATGATAATCCTAGATACACAGGCTAAGTACACAACACTACCAACAAAATAGAACCAGATCATGTAAAATGACTTTTATTAACACATATGCAAAAAATACATACAATAAAAATAATAAAAAGAGAATAAAATAAGGCACTACAATAGCAGTCACAGAAGATGGGAGCAGGCAAGTGGTGTAGCCCTACATGGAGTACAGGGAATAACTGGTGTACCATAGAGAGTACAAATGTAAACATGGAAGAGGTCACTGGATATTATTGAAAAATGTCTATAAACATATGAGTAACAAATAATGTAACAGTGACACATCAAAGAATGTCCTAAATGGGAAAGAATACAATAAACAGAGAGTAGCCAAGGGAGAAATGAATGAGACACCATAAAGTCCTCCTGCCATGCAGCCACACACCTACCTCCTCCTACCCCAACGTACATTTCGCCTGTGCTTCGTCAGGGGGCTAAGTACACAGTATTGTGCATGATAGTTTTAGATACACAGGCCAAGTAGACAGTATCACACATGATAATACTAGATACACAGGCTAAGAACACAGTATTGTGCATGATAGGCTTAGATACACAGGCCAAGTAGACAGTATCACACATGATAGGCTTAGATACACAGGCCAAGTAGACAGTATCACACATGATAGGCTTAGATACACAGGCCAAGTAGACAGTATCACACATGATAGGCTTAGATACACAGGCCAAGTAGACAGTATCACACATGATAGACTCAAATACACAGGCCAAGTAGACAGTATCACACATGATAGACTCAGATACACAGGCCAAGTAGACAGTATCACACATGATAGACTCAGATACACAGGCCAAGTAGACAGTATCACACATGATAGGCTTAGATACACAGGCCAAGTAGACAGTATCACACATGATAGGCTTAGATACACATGCCAAGTAGACAGTATCACACTTGACAGGCTTAGATACACAGGCCAAGTAGACAGTATCACACATGATAGGCTTAGATACACAGGCCAAGTAGACAGTATCACACATGATAATCCTAGATACACAGGCTAAGTGCACAGTATTGTGCATGATAGGCTTAGATACACAGGCACAGCAGACCGACAGTATCACACATGATAATCCTAGATACACAGGCCAAGTACACAGTATTGTGCATGATGGGCTTAGATACACAGGCCAAGTAGACAGTATCACACATGATAGGCTTAGATACACAGGCCAAGTAGACAGTATCACACATGATAGGCTCAGATACACAGGCCAAGTAGACAGTATCACACATGATAGGCTCAGATACAAAGGCCAAGTAGACAGTATCACACATGATAGGCTCAGATACACAGGCCAAGTAGACAGTATCACATATGATAGGCTCAGATACACAGGCCAAGTAGACAGTATCACACATGATAGGCTTAGATACACAGGCCAAGTAGACAGTATCACACATGATAGGCTCAGATACACAGGCCAAGTAGACAGTATCACACATGATAATCCTAGATACACAGGCCAAGTACACAGTATTGTGCATGATGGGCTTAGATACACAGGCCAAGTAGACAGTATCACACATGATAGGCTTAGATACACAGGCCAAGTAGACAGTATCACACATGATAGGCTCAGATACACAGGCCAAGTAGACAGTATCACACATTATAGGCTCAGATACACAGTCTCAGCAGACAGTATCTCACCCGATAGCCTTAAATATTCGGAGTGTACTGTATGTGGGATTATTTTGTGTGCGGTACATGTAGGTCACAGGACTCGTCCTCATCTGTCAGTCCGCTCTGGTCGCACCAGTCCAAGACTATTTTCTGGAAATCAAGCGCACGACTTGTCACATCGCTGCCCGTCTCTGCCCTTTGCCTGTGGCCAGATCCAGACTGCAGCTGAGCCTCCGCTATGTGCAAGGACGTGATAAGGCGTAAAAATACTCCACATTCTGTGGCTGAGAAGGAAGGGGGCAGCAGAGCAGTGTTTCTCAACCATGGTGCCCCCAGCTGTTGCAAAACTACAACTCCCAGCATGCCCGGACAGCCAACGGCTGTCCGGGCATGCTGGGAGTTGTAGTTTTGCAACAGCTGGAGTCACTCTGGTTGGGAAACACTGCAGCGGATTCGCCTATTGTGTTATGGATAAAAACATGGACCAGGATTGACCCAGATTAACCCCATTAAAGGGCTACTCCGGAGGAAAACATTTATTTTTTTATTTTTTTAAATCAACTGGTGCCAGATTTGTAAATTATTTCTATTAAAAAATCTTAATCCTTCCAGTACTTTTTAGCAGCTGTATGCTACAGAGGAAATTCTCTTCTTTTTTGTCTTGTTCACAGCGCTCTCTGCTGACACCTCTGTCCGTGTCAGGAGCTGTCCAGAGCAGCATAGGTTTGCTATGGGGATTTTCTCCTGCTCTGGACAGTTCCCGATACGGGCATCAGGTGTCAGCAGAGAGCACTGTGGACAAGACAAAAACGAAATCCAAAAAGAAAAGAATTTCCTCTGTAGCATACAGCTGCTAAAAAGTACTGGAAGGATTAAGATTTTTTAATAGACGTCATTTACAAATCTGTTTAACTTTCTGGCACCAGTTGATAAAAAAAAAAAAAAAAAAAAATATTATTTTCCACCAGAGTATCCCTTTAACCCCTTAACGACGCAGGACGTATATTTACGTCCTGCGCCGGCTCCCGCGATATGAAGCAGGATCGCAGCGCGATCCCGCATCATATTGCGTCGGTCCCGGTGCTAATCAACGGCCGGGACCCGCGGCTAATACCACACATCGCCGATCGCGGCGATGTGCGGTATTAACCCTTTAGAAGAGGCGGTCAAAGCTGACCGCTGCTTCTAAAGTGAAACTGAAAGTGACCCGGCTGCTCAGTCGGGCTGTTCGGGACCGCCGCCGTGAAATCGCGGCGTCCCGAAAAGCTGACCGGACACCGGGAGGGCCCTTACCTGCCTCCTCGGTGTCCGATCGACGAATGACTGCTGATCCAGGCAGGAGCAGTACCTGAGATCCAGGCAGGAGCAGTCAAGCGCCGATAACACTGATCACAGGCGTGTTAATACACGCCAGTGATCAGCATAGGAGATCAGTGTGTGCAGTGTTATAGGTCCCTATGGGATAACAATGATCAGTATAAGAGATCAGTGTGTGCAGTGTTATAGGTCCCTATGGGATAACAATGATCAGTGTGTGCAGTGTTATAGGTCCCTATGGGATAACAATGATCAGTATAAGAGATCAGTGTGTGCAGTGTTATAGGTCCCTATGGGATAACAATGATCAGTGTGTGCAGTGTTATAGGTCCCTATGGGACCTATAACACTGCAAAAAAAAAGTAAAAAAAAAGTGTTAATAAAGGTCATTTAACCTCTTCCCTAATAAAAGTTTGAATCACCCCCCTTTTCCCATAAAAAAAATAAAACAGTGTAAAAAAAAAATCAAAATAAACATATGTGGTATCGCCGCGTGCGTAAATGTCCCAACTATAAAAAATATATCATTAATTAAACCGCACGGTCAATGGCGTACGCGCAAAAAAATTCCAAAGTCCAAAAAAGCGTATTTTGGTCACTTTTTATAACATTAAAAAATGAATAAAAAGTGATCAAAAAGTCCGATCAAAACACAAATCATACCAATAAAAACTTCAGATTACGGCGCAAAAAATGAGCCATCAAACCGCCCTGTACGTGGAAAAATAAAAAAGTTATAGGGGTCAGAAGATGACATTTTTAAACGTATAAATTTTCCTGCATGTTGTTATGATTTTTTCCAGAAGTGCGACAAAATCAAACCTATATATGTAGGGGATCATTTTAACCGTATGGACCTACAAAATAATGATAAGGTGTAATTTTTACCGAAATATGCACTGCGTAGAAACGGAAGCCCCCAAAATTTACAAAATGGCATTTTTTTTCGATTTTGTCGCACAATGATTTTTTTTCCATTTCGCCGTGCATTTTTGGGTAAAATGATTAATGTCACTGCAAAGTAGAATTGGCGATGCAAAAAAAAAGCCATAATATGGATTTTTAGGTGGAAAATTGAAAGGGTTATGATTTTTAAAAGGTAAGGAGGAAAAAACGAAAGTGCAAAAACGGAAAAACCCTGAGTCCTTAAGGGGTTAACTATTATGGGGTTGCAGACCCGATCGTAGTGAGCTAGTGACTACGATCTGGTCATTTTCTCTGGGATCCGATTTTTGACGTGACAGACCATGATTTTCAGTCCGATCGTATCACCTGAGAAAATGACCAGATCGTAGTCACTAGCTCACTACGATCGGGTCTGCAACCCCATAATAGTTAAAGAGGTACTCTGGTGGAAAACATTTTTTTATTAATTTTTTTTAACTGGTGCCAGAAAGTTAAACAAATTTGTAACTTACTTCTATTAAAAAATCTTTATCCTTCCAGTACTTATTAGCTGCTGAACACTACAGAGGAAATTCTTTTCTTTTTGGAACCCAGAGCTCCCTGCTGACATCATGAGCACAGTGCTCTCTGCTGACATCTCTGTCCATTTTAAGAACTGTCCAGAGTAGGAGAAAAGCCCCATAACAAACATATGCCGCTCTGGACAGTTCCTAAAATGGACAGAGGTGTCAGCAGAGAGCACTGTGCTCGTGATGTCAGCAGAGAGCTCTGTGTTTCAAAAAGAAAATAATTTCCTCTGTAGTATTCAGCAGCTAATAAGTACTGGAAGGATTAAGATTTTTTAATAAAAGTAATTTACAAATCTGTTTAACTTTCTGGCACCAATTGATTAAAAAAAAAAAAAAAAAAAAAAAGTTTTCCACCAGAGTACCCCTTTAATGGTTCCGTATCTGTCCATACCTATCCCTGCACAGATACGATTTCAGGGGACTTGAGCTTCCGAAATCGTATCTGTGCATCGGAAGGTCAGATGGTGGTGTGAATGCAGCCTAAGAGTGGAGTATAATTTTCTTTGTGGGTTTTAATTTCCACGATATTTACTAAGGTTTCCGTACATTTTCCTTTTTTCCATTTTTTTACACCTGCTCTGATCTGTCGGGTTTTCCTCGGCTGAAATCCACCACATTCTGTGGAAATCTTAGTAAATATGTTGGGTTTTTATAAAAATGTTTGGGACACGCCCCCTTTTCCCGAAGGTCACGTCCCTTTTTCGGGTTTTCTCAGTAAAATGGAGACTTGGTCAGGCTTTTTTTTTTTTTTCAATTCTGGCACAAATTCTGGTGCAGACAAAACATGTCGGGTTTACAATAGTACCGTATTTTTCGCCGTATAAGACGCACTTTTTCTTCCCCAAAACTGGGGGGGAAAGGTTGCTGCGTCTTATACGGCATATACACATTAAAACCCTGTCCTATGGCGGCGGTCCCTGCGGCCATCAACGGCCGGGACCCGCGGCTAATACAGGACATCGCCGATCGCGGTGATGCCCTGTATTAACCCTTCAGACGCAGTGATCAAAGCTGAATGACGCGTCTGAAGGGAAAGTGACACTAACCCGGCTGCTCAGTCGGGCTGTTCGGGACCGGCGCGGCGTCCCGAACAGCTTACAGGACACCGGGAGGGACCTTACCTGCCTCCTCTGTGTCTGCTCCATGCCGGGATCCACTGCATGGCCGGCGCTCTCCTTCGTCATTATCACGTCGTCGCGCACGCCATCCCGTCATCCAATAGCGTAGCGGCGTGATGGTGGCGACGGAAAGCGAGGATATCGGGCAGCAGAGACGTTCCGGAGCGACGGGGACGCGACGACAGCGATGGAGGGTGACATCCAGGGCAGCGGTGACGAGCGGTGACGGGTCCGGAGCAGCGGGGACACGTGAGTATTACCTCCTATACCAGTGGTCTTCAACCCGCGGACCTCCAGATGTTGCAAAACTACAATTCCCAGCATGCCCGGACAGCCAACGGCTGTCCGGGCATGCTGGGAGTTGTAGTTTTGCAACATCTGGAGGTCCGCAGGTTGAAGATCACTTTCCTATACTTTACATTGTATTTGGTTCAAAATCTTTTTTTTTTCTTCTAGATTTTCATCCTTTAAAATTGGGTGCGTCTTATATGGCGAAAAATACGGTAAATCAGGGTCAATGTGTTCTGTTATCTGCTGAGCCGGTGTATCTAAGCCTATAATGTGTGATACTGCCTGCCCGGATGTGAGGGTGGTTTTCGTCTGCATGTGGTCCACCGCTACATAAGACCGCATCTAAAGCTTCTTAATAGTTTTGCCTAAATCAAACCCCAATTTGACCCTACACCCACTGGGAAAGGACTCTGCACCACCACTTACCACCTTTGAGCCATGCAGTAAGCAGAAACATCACTGCTTACTATACAGGAGTCCAGGATGATAGGTGTCCCTGCTCCTCTTCACAGTTTTTGTGGCACCCTACACTTGGGCGCCACAGAAACTACTTAATGAATACTTGTTGGACTGGGTGCATAGCCCCCGTGAGTGACAGAAGCGTAGGTGGCCATGCACATAGAATCGTCATGTATCTTCATAGTCAGTAAGTCCAGTGGCAAGGACTCCTGTCTTTGACAAGAGTCCCTGCTGCTGTAACACCTTGCAGGAAGTGAAACACAAAAAAAGATCCGTTTCTTTTGTAAAACTCTGGCTTCTACCAAATCCATTTCCTCATTTCAACTTTCTAGTTTTCGTTAGAATGTTTTTGTATGAGAAATAATCTATTTTTGAAAAAGTGTTTAGAGACATTGAATCCTGATGGGACATTAGAAGAAACGGTGTAAAAATGTTTGTATCATTGTATATAGGTTTGGATGAGGGAGGGGACGGTATTAGTGCTGTTTCTATAGTTACTATTGTTGTTATGGTTATCACTAGGTTTTCATTGAATTATTATCGTAAAGCAGAAAGTTCATCCCGGGGCAGGTAGAATATGTAGACGGAGGGAAGAAGTCTCTATAGAATCAAGTTGTACATTGAGTTGTGTTTTATTAATTGAATAATTTTCTTTCATCAGTTGATGGGTTTATGTAAATATTTATAGTCATTATTGATGTTTTTATTGACTTCATTAATTTAAATTGTAAAAAAAAAAAAAAGAACCTGGCATCTGTTATACAGTCTGCTAAGCTGTAAATCTAAGTCAATCCGGACAACCTCACTTAATGCTGGTTATACTGAAGCTTCTTACCAGTGTCCAGACTCCTCATGTCCAGTACTCAGACTCCTCATGTCCAGTACTCAGACTCCTCATGTCCAGTACTCAGACTCCTCATGTCCAGTACTCAGACTCCTCATGTCCAGTACTCAGACTCCTCATGTCCAGTACTCAGACTCCTCATGTCCAGTACTCAGACTCCTCATGTCCAGTACTCAGTCTCCCCATGTCCAGTACTCAGACTCCTCATGTCCAATACTCAGACTCCTCATGTCCAGTACTCAGACTCCCCATGTCCAGCACTCAGACTCCCCATGTCCAGTACTCAGTCTCCCCATGTCCAGCACTCAGACTCCTCATGTCCAGCAATCAGACTCCTCATGTCCAGTACTCAGACTCCTCATGTCCAATAATCGGACTCCTCATGTCCAGCACTCAGACTCCTCATGTCCAGCACTCAGACTCCTCATGTCCAGCACTCAGACTCCTCATGTCCAGTACTCAGACTCCTCATGTCCAGTACTCAGACTCCTCATGTCCAGTACTCAGACTCCTCATGTCCAGTACTCAGTCTCCCCATGTCCAGTACTCAGACTCCCCATGTCCAGTACTCAGACTCCCCATGTCCAGTACTCAGACTCCCCATGTCCAGTACTCAGACTCCCCATGTCCAGTACTCAGACTCCTCATGTCCAGTACTCAAATTCCCCATGTCCAGTACTCAGACTCCTCATGTCCAGTACTCAGACTCCCCATGTCCAGTACTCAGACTCCTCATGTCCAGTACTCAGACTCCCCATGTCCAGTACTCAGACTCCCCATGTCCAGTACTCAGACTCCTCATGTCCAGTACTCAGACTCCTCATGTCCAGTACTCAGACTCCTCATGTCCAGTACTCAGACTCCTCATGTCCAGTACTCAGACTCCTCATGTCCAGTACTCAGACTCCTCATGTCCAGTACTCAGACTCCTCATGTCCAGTACTCAGACTCCTCATGTCCAGTACTCAGTCTCCCCATGTCCAGTACTCAGACTCCTCATGTCCAATACTCAGACTCCTCATGTCCAGTACTCAGACTCCCCATGTCCAGCACTCAGACTCCCCATGTCCAGTACTCAGACTCCTCATGTCCAGTAATCAGACTCCTCATGTCCAGTACTCAGACTCCTCATGTCCAATAATCGGACTCCTCATGTCCAGCACTCAGACTCCTCATGTCCAGCACTCAGACTCCTCATGTCCAGTACTCAGACTCCTCATGTCCAGTACTCAGACTCCTCATGTCCAGTACTCAGACTCCTCATGTCCAGTACTCAGTCTCCCCATGTCCAGTACTCAGACTCCCCATGTCCAGTACTCAGACTCCCCATGTCCAGTACTCAGACTCCCCATGTCCAGTACTCAGACTCCCCATGTCCAGTACTCAGACTCCTCATGTCCAGTACTCAGACTCCTCATGTCCAGTACTCAGATTCCCCATGTCCAGTACTCAGGCTCCTCATGTCCAGTACTCAGATTCCCCATGTCCAGTACTCAGACTCCCCATGTCCAGTACTCAGACTCCCCATGTCCAGTACTCAGACTCCTCATGTCCAGTACTCAGACTCCTCATGTCCAGTACTCAGACTCCTCATGTCCAGTACTCAGACTCCTCATGTCCAGCACTCAGACTCCTCATGTCCAGTACTCAAACTCCCCATGTCCAGTACTCAAACTCCCCATGTCCAGTACTCAGACTCCTCATGTCCAGCACTCAGACTCCCCATGTCCAGTACTCAGACTCCTCATGCCCAGCACTCAGACTCCCCAAGTCCAGTACTAAGACTCCTCATGTCCAGTACTCAGACTCCTCATGTCCAGCACTCAGACTCCTCATGTCCAGTACTCAGACTCCTCATGTCCAGCACTCAGACTCCCCATGTCCAGTACTCAGACTCCCCATGTCCAACACTCAGACTCCCCATGTCCAGCACTCAGACTCCCCATGTCCAGCACTCAGACTCCCCATGTCCAGCACTCAGACTCCCCATGTCCAGTACTCAGACTCCCCATGTCCAATAATCAGACTCCTCATGTCCAGTACTCAGACTCCTCATGTCCAGTACTCAGACTCCCCATGTCCAGCACTCAGACTCCCCATGTCCAGCACTCAGACTCCCCATGTCCAGCACTCAGACTCCCCATGTCCAGTACTCAGACTCCCCATGTCCAATAATCAGACTCCTCATGTCCAGTACTCAGACTCCTCATGTCCAGTACTCAGACTCCCCATGTCCAGCACTCAGACTCCCCATGTCCAGCACTCAGACTCCCCATGTCCAGCACTCAGACTCCCCATGTCCAGTACTCAGACTCCCCATGTCCAATAATCAGACTCCTCATGTCCAGTACTCAGACTCCTCATGTCCAGTACTCAGACTCCCTATGTCCAGTACTCAGACTCCCTATCTCCAGTACTCAGACTCCCCATGTCCAGTACTCAGACTCCCCATGTCCAATAATCAGACTCTTCATGTCCAGTACTCAGACTCCCCATCTCCAGTACTCAGACTCCACATGTCCAGTACTCAGACTCCTCATGTCCAATAATCAGACTCTTCATGTCCAGTACTCAGGCTCCTCATGTCTAGTACTCAGACTCCTTATGTCCAATAATCAGACTCCCCATGTCCAGTACTCAGACTCCCCATGTCCAGTACTCAGGCTCCTCATGTCTAGTACTCAGACTCCTTATGTCCAGTAATCAGACTCCCATGTCCAGTACTCAGACTCAACTTCAGCACGGATGACCCGTGGGGTGCACAGTACTTTGTATGTGGAGCTCCGCCAGCACCCTGAGAACTTTGAAAGCTCCATTTGGATGACTGTAGAAGCGTTTGATGACCTTCTACCACGCATCAGTGAAAGGATCCATTGCCAAGACACCTACCTCAGAAGGAGCATCTCGTCAGAGGAACGCCTTCTGGTAACCCTCAGGTATGTTGTCAAAGACCTTTTTTTTTTTTTGCAGTGTTCATCTACTGTGTTTTGCAAAAATACTAAAACCGGTGAGAGTTTTTCGTCGCTCCTCTTCCAGTTTCGCCTGGGAATTTCCACCATCTCTGGGATTGTTCGGACCACCTGCAAGGCCCTTTGGGATTGCCTTCTAGCAAACTTTCTTCCACATCCTTCAGCAGAATATTGGCTTGGCATCGCAGAAAATTTCCAGGAAGTCACACAGTTTCCAAACTGTGTTGGAGAAGTTAAAGGGAAGCACATCAGGATACAGAAGCCGGCACACATGGGGTCGTAGTTTTACAACTACAAGAAGTTTTCCACCGTTCCTATGGCCATTGCGGATGCACAGTACAAATTCATCGCTGTTGACATCGGGTCAGATGAAAGAACCAAGAACTCTGCGATGAGGAGGAGGATCTACTCTGGTGAGATGGGACTTCCTGAATAGTGTTGCTCGCGAATATTCGCAATGCAAATTTTATTCGCGAATATTGCATATTCGCGAATTCGTGAATATTCGTGAATATGGCACTGTATATTTGTAATTACGAATATTCGGTTTATTTTATTTTTATTTTTTCACTGTACACATCACAGTGATCACCCCTCTCTGCTTCCAGCTTGTGTGGTGTAAGAAGGCTCTAATACTACTGTGTGAGACTGGCGTGCAAATTTTCGCACGTGCGAAAATTTGCATATGCTAATTTTTGCATACGCAAATTTTCTCATATACGAAAATAAAATGCCAATATTACGAATATATTCGTCCATGTATTTGCGAAATATCGCAAATTCGAATATGGCCTATGTCGCTCAACACTATTCCTGAAGCAACGGCCTTTCCTGGGACTGATGGACCTCCAATGCCCCTTTGTTTTTGTTGGGGACGATGCCTTCCAGATGTGTGCCAACTTGCCTTACTCCAGCTGAGGACTCGACCACTGCCAGTGGATCTTCAATTACAGACTGTCACGTGCAAGACGCTATGTGGAATGTGCCTTTGGAATTTTTGTGGGCAAATGGCGGATTTTCACACGGCCAATCCAACTGCACCCGGACATGGTTGATCATTTTGTTAGGGCAGCTGTTGTTCTTCACAACTTTGTCCTAACCAAGCAGCCTCACCCCAGTTCTCCTGAAGAAGTGGAAGCAGCTCTGCCTGGACTACAGCAGTCATCAAGAAGATTAACCCAGGCCGCCATGTGTCTCAGAGACGATTTTGCAGAGTATTTCCTGACAGAAGCTGGCAGAGTGTCTTGGCAGGATCGTATGTTCTTAACTTTTTTGGACAGTTTTTTTTTAATCCTTTTTTTTAGGTTTAAATCCCTTTTGATAGGAAACTGCTGATGTATTTTGCATGTTGTGTGTACACTTTTCTTGCAGGATATGGAAGGGGGTATAATGTATGCCCCAGTGTCAAATTCACACTGGGGCATACAATCTCCCCCATCCCCAATCCTGCTAGCAAAGTATTTGTTCAGTTGTATATCCCATGTTGTGTACAATTTGCTTTCAGGATAGTAGAGTGGTAACTTCTACCCCCAAGTGAGAATTTAACACTGGGTGGAAGAAGGTAAACCTCTAATATCCTGAAAGCAAACCCTAGTTGGGTGTTAAATAAATAGACAAAGTCATTGTACCATTTTTTTTTTAAATAAAAATAATTTTAATATTTACAGTTTTGGTAATTTTTTGTCTTATAAGTCCGTAAAGTTGGGCTGGGCAAGGGGGACTTGGGAAGGGTCTTGGGAGCTGGGGTCCTCTGGGGGCCACAAGGAGTCTATTCTTCTTTCTAGAATCTGGGAATAGGGGTTTCCATGGAGTAGGGTCCATGCCCAGGGTCTGAGCCCTAATTTTCTTCACACTAAAATGTGTCCTGAAAGAGAAAAATAAAAATAAAAATGTAGTTTATTAACAAAAAAGATTTAAAATGAAAAAAAAAATGAAAAAAATTGGATGCACTTCCTCATCTCATGGCATTTTTGTAGGAATCCGGGGATTGGCCGATGAATACCGTATTTATCGGCATATAACACGCACTTTTTAGGCTAAAATTTTTAGCCTAAAGTCTATCTGCATGTTATACGCCGATAAGCCGATGCAGTTCAATGATTTAAAGCGGGCGCTTTAAATCAATGAACTGCAGCGGCTTTGCAGGTGCAGAGACCTGCCGTCGGTGCCGGCTTCTCTGCTCCTGCCTGTCCTGGGGTCTAGAGCCCTGCTGCCGGCCCTTCTCTCCCCCTGGCTATCGGTGCAGCTGCACGTTCTCTCCCCCTGACTATCGGTGCCGGCGCCCCATTGCCAGCGCCGATAGCCAGGGGGAGAAAAGCAGCGCCGGCAATGGGGCAGCGGCGCCGATAGCCAGGGGGAGAGAAGGGGCAGCAGCACCCATTGCCGGCGCCGCTGCCCCGTTGCCTCCCCCATCCCCGATTGTATAATTACCTGTTGCTGGGGTCGGGTCAGCGCTGCTTCATGCCTCCGGTGTGCGTCCCCTGCGTCGTTGCTATGCACTACACGGCGCGGCGCATTACGTTAGTGCGCCGCGCCATGCAGCGCATAGTAACGACGCAGGGGACGCACACCGGAGGCCTGAAGCAGCGCGGACCCGACCCCGACAACAGGTAATTATACAACCGGGGATGGGGGAGGCAACGGGGTAGCAGCGCTGGCAATGGGTGCCGCTGCCCCATCTCTCCTCGTGCCTATCGGTGCCGCTGCCCCATTGCCGGCGCCGCTTCTCTCCTCCTGGCTATCGGCGCCGGCACCGATAGTCAGGGGGAGAGAACGGGCAGCGGCACCGTCAGCCAGGGGGAGAGAAGCGGCGGCAGCAGGGCTCTAGATCCCAGGAAAGGCAGGGGCAGAGAAGCCGGCACCGACGGCCTCTCTCCCCCTGCGTTTCTTGGGGGTGTATCGGGGTATACACACGCACACACACGCACACACACGCACCCTCATTTTACCAAGGATATTTGGTAGAGGCCCCGGATCCACTGGCCTTCTCTTCCTCCTCCCTAAGGTCCCGCATGTGTTGGTCCCTGATGGATGCCCAATGATTTTTAATCTCCTCGCTTGGAAGGAAAAAATTATTTATAATAAAAAAATTAAATAAAAATAAAATAAAAATTACAGGCAATCCATCTTTCATGGGATGACAGGTCCTCCCAGGTGTTACAGATGGCACTGTAAATCTCATTCCAAAGAGCCTTTAAGTATTGGTGCTTGGCGTGATTTGGGTCGGACAAATCCCACAGAGCAGGACGATCCTCGACCATATCTATAAGGAGATTATTGTCACGATGCCGGCTGGCAGGAGGTGGATCCTCTGTCCCAGAGAGGGATTGGCGTGGACCGTGCTAGTGGACCAGTTCTAAGTCACTACTGGTGTTCACCAGAGCCCGCCGCAAAGCGGGATGGTCTTGCTGCGGCGGTAGTGACCAGGTCGTATCCACTAGCAACGGCTCAACCTCTCTGACTGCTGAAGATAGGCGCGGTACAAGGGAGTAGACAGAAGCAAGGTCGGACGTAGCAGAAGGTCGGGGCAGGCAGCAAGGATCGTAATCAGGGGCAACGGCAGGAGGTCTGGAACACAGGCTAGGAACACACAAGGAAACGCTTTCACTGGCACAATGGCAACAAGATCCGGCGAGGGAGTGCAGGGGAAGTGAGGTATACATAGGGAGTGCACAGGTGAACACACTAATTAGAACCACTGCGCCAATCAACGGCGCAGTGGCCCTTTAAATCGCAGAGACCCGGCGCGCGCGCGCCCTAGGGAGCGGGGCCGCGCGCGCCGGGACAGGACCGACTGAGAGCGAGTCAGGTACGGGAGCCGGGGTGCGCATCGCGAGCGGGCGCCACCCGCATCGCGAATCGCATCCCGGCTGGAGGCGGTATCGCAGCGCACCGGGTCAGTGGATCTGACCGGAGCGCTGCAATAGCGAGAGTGTAGCGAGCGCTCCGGGGAGGAGCGGGGACCCGGAGCGCTCGGCGTAACAGTACCCCCCCCCCTTGGGTCTCCCCCTCTTCTTGGAGCCTGAGAACCTGAGGACCAGACTTTTGTCTAGGATATTGTCCTCAGGTTCCCAGGATCTCTCTTCAGGACCACAGCCCTCCCAATCGACCAAAAAAAAGGTTTTCCCTCTGACCTTCTTGGAGGCCAGTATCTCCTTTACGGAGAAGATGTCCGAGGAGCCGGAAACAGGAGTGGGAGAAACAAGTTTGGGAGAGAAACGGTTGATGATGAGTGGTTTAAGAAGAGAAACGTGAAAGGCATTAGGAATACGAAGAGAAGGAGGAAGAAGAAGTTTGTAAGAGACAGGATTAATCTGGCACAAAATTTTGAAAGGACCAAGATAGCGTGGTCCCAATTTGTAGCTGGGAACACGGAAGCGGACATATTTAGCGGAGAGCCATACCTTGTCTCCGGGAGAAAAAATGGGGGGAGCTCTTCTTTTCTTATCAGCAAACTTCTTCATGCGTGATGAAGCCTGTAAGAGAGAATTTTGGGTCTCTTTCCATATGGTGGAAAGATCACGAGTTATTTCATCCACAGCGGGCAAACCAGAGGGCAAGGGAGTAGGGAGGGGGCGAAGAGGGTGACGGCCGTACACCACGAAAAATGGGGATTTGGAAGAAGACTCAGAGACTCTGAAGTTATACGAGAATTCGGCCCATGGTAGAAGATCTGCCCAGTCATCCTGGCGGGAGGAAACAAAATGCCGTAAATAATCACCCAGGACCTGGTTAACTCTTTCTACTTGCCCATTGGACTGAGGATGATAAGCAGAAGAAAAGTTTAATTTAATCTTGAGTTGTTTACAGAGAGCCCTCCAGAATTTTGACACGAATTGGACGCCTCTATCCGAGACGATCTGCGTGGGCAACCCGTGAAGACGAAAAATGTGTACAAAAAATTGTTTTGCCAACTGAGGCGCTGAAGGAAGACCAGGAAGAGGAATAAAATGTGCCATCTTGGAAAATCGATCAACGACCACCAAACAACAGTGTTGCCACGGGATGGGGGTAAGTCTGTAATAAAGTCCATACCAATCAGAGACCAAGGCTGTTCGGGGACAGGCAGAGGATGAAGAAGACCAGCGGGCTTCTGGCGAGGAGTCTTATCCCGGGCACAGACAGTGCAGGCTCGCACAAAATCAACAACATCCGTCTCCAGAGTCGGCCACCAATAGAAACGAGAGATGAGTTGCACGGATTTCTTGATGCCCGCATGGCCTGCGAGATGGGAGGAGTGACCCCATTTGAGGATTCCGAGGCGTTGGCGTGGAGAGACGAAGGTCTTCCCTGGAGGAGTTTGCCTGATGGAGGCTGGAGAAGTGGAGATCAGGCAGTCAGGAGGAATGATGTGTTGCGGAGAGAGCTCTACTTCCGAGGCGTCCGAGGAACGAGAGAGAGCATCGGCCCTAATGTTCTTATCGGCAGGGCGAAAGTGAATTTCAAAATTAAACCGGGCAAAGAACAGAGACCACCTGGCCTGGCGAGGATTCAGCCGTTGGGCAGACTGGAGATAGGAGAGATTCTTGTGATCGGTGTAAATAATAACCGGAAATTTTGATCCCTCCAGCAGATGCCTCCATTCCTCAAGTGCTAATTTAATGGCCAGTAGCTCTCGATCCCCGATGGAGTAGTTCCTCTCCGCCGGAGAAAAGGTCCTAGAAAAAAAACTACAAGTAACAGCATGCCCGGAAGAATTTTTTTGTAGAAGAACCGCTCCAGCTCCTACTGAGGAGGCATCAACCTCCAATAGGAAGGGTTTAGAAGGGTCAGGTCTGGAGAGCACGGGAGCAGAAGAAAAGGCAGCCTTGAGCCGTTTAAAGGCGTCTTCCGCTTGAGGAGGCCATGACTTAGGATTGGCATTCTTTTTGGTTAAAGCCACGATAGGAGCCACAATGGTGGAAAAATGAGGAATAAATTGTCTGTAATAATTGGCGAACCCCAAAAAACGTTGGATAGCACGGAGTCCGGAGGGGCGTGGCCAATCTAAGACGGCAGAGAGTTTGTCTGGATCCATTTGTAGTCCCCGGCCAGAGACCAAGTATCCTAGGAAAGGAAGAGATTGACATTCAAACAGACATTTCTCCATTTTGGCATAAAGTTGATTGTCACGAAGTCTCTGAAGAACCATGCGGACATGTTGGCGGTGTTCTTCTAGGTTAGCAGAAAAAATCTGAATATCGTCCAGATACACAACAACACAGGAATATAAGAGATCACGAAAAATTTCATTAACAAAGTCTTGGAAGACGGCAGGGGCGTTGCACAGGCCAAAGGGCATGACCAGATACTCAAAGTGTCCATCTCTAGTGTTAAATGCCGTTTTCCATTCATCCCCCTCCCTGATGCGGATGAGATTATAAGCACCTCTTAAGTCCAGTTTGGTAAAGATGTAGGCACCTTGGAGGCGATCAAAGAGTTCAGAGATAAGAGGTAGAGGATAGCGGTTCTTTACCGTGATTTTATTAAGACCGCGGTAGTCAATGCAAGGACGTAGGGAGCCATCTTTTTTGGACACAAAGAAAAATCCAGCTCCGGCAGGAGAGGAGGATTTGCGGATAAAGCCCTTTTTTAAATTTTCCTGGATGTACTCAGACATAGCAAGAGTCTCTGGGGCGGACAGAGGATAAATTCTGCCCCGGGGTGGAGTAGTGCCCGGGAGGAGGTCAATAGGACAGTCATAAGGCCTGTGAGGAGGTAGAGTCTCAGCTTGTTTTTTGCAAAATACATCAGCAAAGTCCATATAGGCCTTAGGGAGACCGGTTACAGGGGGAACCACAGGGTCACGGCAGGGAGTACTGGGAACCGGTTTAAGGCAGTCCTTGAAACAAGAGGTGCCCCAACTCTTGATCTCCCCTGTGGACCAATCCAGGGTTGGGGAATGGTGTTGAAGCCAGGGTAGTCCAAGGAGAATTTCAGAAGTGCAATTGGGGAGGACCAAAAGCTCAATTTTTTCGTGATGAGGTCCGATGCACATTAGGAGGGGCTCCGTGCGGAAACGTATGGTACAGTCCAATCTTTCATTGTTAACACAATTGATGTAGAGGGGTCTGGCGAGACTGGTCACCGGGATGTTGAACCTGTTGATGAGAGAGGCCAAGATAAAATTTCCTGCAGATCCGGAATCCAAGAAGGCCATAGTAGAGAAGGAGAAGGTAGAGGCAGATATCCGCACAGGCACAGTAAGACGTGGAGAAGCAGAGTTGACATCAAGGACTGTCTCACCTTTGTGCGGAGTCAGCGTACGTCTTTCCAGGCGGGGAGGACGGATAGGACAATCCTTCAGGAAGTGTTCGGTACCGGCACAGTACAGGCAGAGATTCTCCATGCGGCGTCGTGTCCTCTCTTGAGGTGTCAAGCGAGACCGGTCAACTTGCATAGCCTCCACGGCGGGAGGCACAGGAACGGATTGCAGAGGACCAGAGGAGAGAGGAGCCGGGGAGAAAAAACGCCTTGAGCGAACAAAGTCCATATCCTGGCGGAGCTCCTGACGCCTTTCGGAAAAACGCATGTCAATGCGGGTGGCTAGATGAATGAGTTCATGTAGGTTAGCAGGGATTTCTCGTGCGGCCAGAACATCTTTAATGTTGCTGGATAGGCCTTTTTTAAAGGTCGCGCAGAGGGCCTCATTATTCCAGGATAGTTCTGAAGCAAGAGTACGGAATTGTACGGCGTACTCGCCAACGGAAGAATTACCCTGGACCAGGTTCAACAGGGCAGTCTCAGCAGAAGAGGCTCGGGCAGGTTCCTCAAAGACACTTCGAATTTCCGAGAAGAAGGAGTGTACAGAGGCAGTGACGGGGTCATTGCGGTCCCAGAGCGGTGTGGCCCATGACAGAGCTTTTCCAGACAGAAGGCTGACTACGAAAGCCACCTTAGACCTTTCAGTAGGAAACTGGTCCGACATCATCTCCAAGTGCAGGGAACATTGCGAAAGAAAGCCACGGCAAAATTTAGAGTCCCCATCAAATTTATCCGGCAAGGATAGTCGTAGGCCTGAAGCGGCCACTCGCTGCGGAGGAGGTGCAGGAGCTGGCGGAGGAGATGATTGCTGAAGCTGAGGTAGTAGCTGCTGTAGCATCACGGTCAGTTGAGACAGCTGGTGGCCTTGTTGCGCTATCTGTTGTGACTGCTGGGCGACCACCGTGGTGAGGTCGGCGACAACTGGCAGAGGAACTTCAGCGGGATCCATGGCCGGATCTACTGCCACGATGCCGGCTGGCAGGAGGTGGATCCTCTGTGCCAGAGAGGGATTGGCGTGGACCGTGCTAGTGGACCGGTTCTAAGTCACTACTGGTGTTCACCAGAGCCCGCCGCAAAGCGGGATGGTCTTGCTGCGGCGGTAGTGACCAGGTCGTATCCACTAGCAACGGCTCAACCTCTCTGACTGCTGAAGATAGGCGCGGTACAAGGGAGTAGACAGAAGCAAGGTCGGACGTAGCAGAAGGTCGGGGCAGGCAGCAAGGATCGTAATCAGGGGCAACGGCAGGAGGTCTGGAACACAGGCTAGGAACACACAAGGAAACGCTTTCACTGGCACAATGGCAACAAGATCCGGCGAGGGAGTGCAGGGGAAGTGAGGTATACATAGGGAGTGCACAGGTGAACACACTAATTAGAACCACTGCGCCAATCAGCGGCGCAGTGGCCCTTTAAATCGCAGAGACCCGGCGCGCGCGCGCCCTAGGGAGCGGGGCCGCGCGCGCCGGGACAGGACCGACGGAGAGCGAGTCAGGTACGGGAGCCGGGGTGCGCATCGCGAGCGGGCGCCACCCGCATCGCGAATCGCATCCCGGCTGGAGGCAGGATCGCAGCGCACCGGGTCAGTGGATCTGACCGGAGCGCTGCAATAGCGAGAGTGTAGCGAGCGCTCCGGGGAGGAGCGGGGACCCGGAGCGCTCGGCGTAACAATCATCAACTATAATGATCCCCGGCTTGTCCTGCCCCCCTTCAATGTTTGCCCGACCGGCCCAAGCTCCATCCTGAAATTAGAAAGATTCTGTAGTGTATTCAGTTTACTACGCCAGCAATCACATTGGCTCTTTAAAGCTTTAAGAAAACAAGCAAAAGAATGAAGAAGCAATGTGATTAGTTGTTATGGGCAACTGACTTCCAAAGTACACTTAAAGGAGTACTCCAATGCAAAGCATTCCCTGTGCCAAGGAACCAGTTAGTAAAGTTATATAACTTATCCATGTACCTGCATTTACAATTCTGAAGTGATCATGGACTTTTCTGCATTTTTCCGGCGACCGGAAGCTGAGTAGTTCTCCCTGGTTTGATGACGCTCGACCTTCTTTCTGCAGTGCGTGTCCGCCATGTTGAGCCCGAGGCCTCATCAGTCCCATGAATCTTTGCGGCTTTTCCCTGCCTCCCGGCCCAGAGTCGGCTACGCCCATCTTTCATCCTTGTCACAAAGCCGCCATGTGTTCTGCCTGGGCCAATAGGAAAGCCCCTATCTACGCTAGCGTAGCTACTACGCCAATTCACAAAATGAATTGCACAGTTTAGTTACCTATCTCCATACAGTAGCGTCGGCGCTGGAAACACGGCACATAGCAGGCTGACTTAGATTGTATTACTGCTAATGTGTGCATGTATTCTGTCTATTGTAAAGCTCATATTCAGCACATGTGAGGAAGAACATATTTTGGACGGGTGGGGATATGGAGATGGGAGGCCAATGGGGGCATTTGTTATAATTTGGGGAGTGGGACGAGCTGGGGAAAAGCAGGGGGAGGGCAGGAGCGGACCGGAAATTATGCTAGGGCATTGTGGGAGATGTAGTCTTTTACACTACAATCCCTATGCACTAAACCCGGAAGTGACAGGAGCTTCGGACGGGCATAGCGGAGGAACTGCTGGACTGATTAGCGCGATAGTGGGCTCTATCAACAGGTACAAGCCTAGGTTACATTTAGGGATTACTTTATTTCTAATTGGGAGCATCAGAGTTTTCCTTTAAGACAGGTATATATCTATTTATTCAATACCACGTCCTCTGCCACGAATCCTGACACCTCTTCCTCTTGTTGGCCGAGGCGTGGGACGCTATTTAAAAAAAAAATTATAATTAAATTACGGTATAACAACATGTAGAAAAAACTGCAATATAATTGTAAAATACATACTGGTTCAGGCTCTTTGGAAGGCCTATCCTGGGAGTCCTCGTGGGCCGACACATGCAGGAGACTCCTCGGATTCCTCATGAGAAATTCTAACAACTTCAGACTGTAAAAGCAAAAAAAAAAAAAATTAAATAAATGATCGAAAAGTGTATTTATGATAATTACTCAAAAAGAAAAATACTCACACTTGGGCTTCTGGAACGTGTTCCAATAATTGTTTCTGAACTGTTAAAATACCCTTTGGAGGAGGTGGAGGGTTCAACTACATGCTTCTGAAAAAATGAAAAATAAAAATTCTGAAATCATTGCCATTTAAAATTGTTAAAACAGTTAAAAAAGTGAAAACGCACCTTTTTAAATTGTGCCTTCTTGTGTTCTTGGCTTTTTTGGGGGTGAGGAATACTGTGTGTCTAGAAACAAAAAAAATCTATAACAAAAAAATTAAGTTAAATAAAATCATAAAAAAAACTGATTGGCACAACATGATCTAAAACTGTCCTGTGCACTTCAAAAGCAATTATCCTACTGGAATTAAAAAATTTAATCTAGATAAAATATGGAAACATAAATTATAAAAAAAGATTACTCTTACTGGGGCTTGGAGACAATCTGGTCAACAATTTAGGGTCCTCACCCTCATCCTCGGATGAGGATTCAATTGGGACTAGCTTCTGAAAAATACAAATGACCCAAAAAAAATTTCAGAAATAATTGCAATTAAATGATGTCAAAATAATAAAATAAATGCAAAATGCAAAATAGCAAGCACATGGCGGACATAAAAATGCCGCAGAGTGTCACCACACGGTCCAAAATCTTCCTACACACTTCCCTAGCCAAAGCAATCATGCCCCGTACAAACTGCGGCCACAAATGCCCGCAGCCACAAGCACATACAGTTTCAGTTCCCAAATACACTGAAAAGGTCACAAAAAATACTGCACAGCAGCCATCCACGTACCCACCTTCAGTCAAAGATGTTTTTTTCTCCCCAAAAAAATGGCGGATTGTGGCGGATGGTGTTGGATAGTGGCGTAAGCTAGTCCAGTGCACTTCTGCCTCGTGCAGAGTCCAGGAAGAAGAGAGGGGGTGTGACAGGGGGTATGAGCACTACACCCCATTCCCATGATGTGACTTCAGGGGTGTGAAGGCTTTTACTGAGCATGCTCATTAAAAATATCGAACGTTATAAGAACGGGTGTATTTGCAAACGTCCATCAGCCATAGACTTCAATGTTAAAAATAACGGCCGTTAATCTACCCATTTATTGTGACGGAAGAAAAATTTGTGTATGTGATGTTTTCTCTTCCGCAGAAATAACGTCCGTTATTCATAATGGGCTATAATGGTTCATAACGGATAATAAAAATATCCTATAGAGTTGAATGGGATTTTGTAATGGCCTTTTAACCCCTTAAGGACGCAGGGTTTTTCAGTTTTTGCACTTTCGTTCTTTCCTCCTCACCTTTAAAAAATCATAACCCTTTCAATTTTCCACCTAAAAATCCATATGATGGCTTATTTTTTGCGTCACCAATTCTACTTTGCAGTGGCATTAGTCATGTTACCCAAAAATTCACGGCGAAACGGGAAAAAATCATTGTTCGACAAAATCGAAGAAAAAACGCCATTTTGTAACTTTTGGGTACTTCCATTTCTACACAGTGCATATTTCGGTAAAAATGACACCTTCTCTTTATTCTGTAGGTCCATACGGTTAAAATGATTCCCTACTTATATAGGTTTGATTTTGTCGTACTTCTGGAAAAAATCATAACTACATGCAGGAAAATGTATACGTTTAAAAATGTCACCTTCTGACCCCTATAACTTTTTATTTTTCCACGTACATGGAGGTCTGAGCGCTCATTTTTGGCACCGTGATCTGAAGTTTTTATCGGTACTATTTTTGTTTTCATCTGACTTTTTGATCACTTTTTATTCATTTTTTAATGGTTTAAAAAGTGACCAAAAATACGCTTTTTTGGATTTTTGAATTTTTTTACGTCTACGTCATTGACCGTGCGGTTTAATTAACAATATATTTTTATATTTCGGACATTTACGCACGCGGCGATACCATATATGTTTTGTTTTTTTTACACTGTTTTATTTTTTTATGGGAAAAGGGGGGTGATTCAAACTTTTATTAGGGAAGGGGTTAAATGATCTTTATTAACACTTTTTTTCACTTTTTTTTTGCAGTGTTATAGCTCCCATAGGGACCTATAACACTGCATACACTGATCTCCTATGCTGATCACGCCTGTGATCAGTGTTATCGGCGCTTGACTGCTCCGGCCTGGATCTCAGGCACGGAGCAGTCATTCGCCGATCGGACACCGAGGAGGCAGGTAAGGACTCTCCCGGTGTCCTGTAAGCTGTTCGGGATGCCGTGATTTCACCGCGGTGGTCCTGAACAACCCGACTGAGCAGCCGGGATACTTTCACTTTCGCTTCAGATGCGGCGGTCAGCTTTGAAGGGTCAGTCTGAAGGGTTAATACAGGGCATCACCGCGATCTGTGATGTCCTGTATTAGCTGCGGGTCCCGGACATTGATAGCCGCCGGGACTGACCCGACCGACTGCGTGACCCCTTGGCATATCGCGGGAGCCGGCGGAGGACGTAAATATACGTCCTTCGTCGTTAAGGGGTTAATGCCCGTAAACTTCCGTTTAATACTTTTCTAACGGAAGTTTATGACAGGTCTTTTAATGGTGCCACTTTATAGTGTGAAAGCAGCCTAAACTGTAAGTCTAACAGTAGAGTGTCTCCTGAGCTACAGTGAGGTTCAGGTGTGCTGTGTATTGTGTGCTCTGAGGAGAAGCCTAGCTCAAATCTAATCTCTCTGGTCCTCCTGCAAGGATCACTCGCATGGTGGAAGGTCATGCCCCGGCGGATAAGCCTTCAGTACCTTGATAGGACTCTACTTAGCAGGATTCATCTACCTGTCTTACAAGTCAGTATTAATCTGTTTGGTGTAAGCACCACAAGTCCCAGAAAGACAACAGGGCTCCCAAGGGGTTATGCTGCACTCTCTCACCTAAAGCCAGATGTATGTGTATTACCATCTGCACCAGCTCAGTAAAGACAGTTATCCGTAACCTGACATCGGTGTGTTCTTTTACTCCCCGTGTCTGGCCCAGGAGAAGCTTTCCCCAACCTTGGACCGTGTATAGGATAACGGTGCCCTGGCGTCACGAAGTAATCAGGGATACTTAGTAACACCCTGTGGCTACGACAATAATATTATAGATTATACTGTAGATTATACAGCATGTAGATTATATTGTAGATTATATTATATGTAGATTATACTGTAGATTATATTGTAGATTATATTATATGTAGATTATATTGTAGGTTATATTATATGTAGATTATACTGTAGATTATATTGTAGATTATATTGTATGTAGATTATACTGTTTATAATATTGTAGATTATACAGTGGTGTAAACGATTGTGGGGCAGGCACGTATCCATATGATCTCGCCCATTGTTTTCATATTAGAATCTGCACAGTGAATAAACCTAGGCTGCATATGTATAATGTATAATATTGGTTATTTATTTAGAGGCAGCGGCAGCAGGGTACCCTGGTTATTACACCAGACAAGAGAAACGTATGACTCTATTAGATATTTTCATGGGACAATCAATTTTCCGGGTCGGTTGCAATGCTCCGAAGACAAACACGGCCGGGGTGATGTATGGCTGGAGCAGACGTACGATGACTGTGCATCTGGCGGTGGACCGTGAATATCTGCTCGGGGGCCCCGCGCCACCAGATGTTCCCCTTGCAGACATTTTAATAGGATATTTCAACTTTTAGCTGCATTCACATTTAAAAAGGAATTTCCATAAAATAAGAATTGCACGTTAGCTGCCTTAATGCCGGCGGAAAGTAATGGCGCCAATTCTTCTGCTTTATGCCTGACCCGCCTGATCTTTGCGGCTGCAAAATTCCCGTGTATTTTCGGATATATTTCTCTCTCCTATTCTGTTCCAGTGTCCGTCACAAGTGACAATTCTCGGTACCCAAATGAGGTATACTGGGGAAAGTATCAGCCGTCATGGAGATGAAGATTGCAGCTGATGAAGCTATCAGGTGCTTATGTGGTTGTCATGGCGATGAGCGTGGCACACAATCCAAATCATTTAATCGGGGGATTTATTTGTCGTGTAGATTGAAGAACATCACATTTCAAGGACCTGGTCTGGCGGAGGCCAGATTCCCGTAATGATAGATGGAGGAGATTGGATTTATCAGGGACAGTGAACGGCTGTACGGCGAGGAAGACTCTGCAGGGTTTAAGAGGTATTGACTGTGAAAAGTGAAGAAAAGTGGTCAAGTTAAAGGAAAATTGAGTAATTGAGTCCAATGAGTGGTCACTTACGAGGGTTCCCCAGTTAATCACGCACAGGGGGTGGGGCTTGCACATTGGGTTGGTGAAGCCCCGCCTCATGAGTGCAATTTACTGAATTCAGCAGAGGATCTTTTGGGGGATATATCTCAGGACCTACAGGACATATTTAAGTAAGTGACCCCTTGTTGGACTCCTGTTCACCCACACTATAACCCAGTGCATTTGGTTTAATGTGGGTGAACAGGCTGAAAGGTTTCCTTTAAGGAAATAAATAACAGCAGTGACGCCAAGGGCGGGGCAGGTAACCCTGGAGCTCGGGGAAAATGTTTAGCATTACACCATCTATCTGAAAACTGGTAGATGCACCGCACACCTATATACACACAGCTATATGCACTCTCCTCCCTTATGGACAACACACAGTCAATGCTCTGTATACACACTCCACATATGTATATACATTACCAGCATACATATATACATCCTCCACACACCTGCACATACTCCACACACCTACATATGCTCCATACATACACTCTGTACATCTATACACATGCTCCATACACACGCTCTATACATCTATACACATGCTCCGTACACACACTGTATACATTTATATACATTGGCAACATATGTCTATACACAAGCTCCACACCCCTACACATGCTCCGTACACACAATCTATACACATGCTCCGTACACACACTCCATATATCTATATACATTACCAGCAGGGGCATAGCTATGGAGGACCACCCAATAGAGACAGGTATTATAATTAGCATATGGGGCCCTGTTGCAGATTTTGCATTGAGGCCCAGAAGCTACAAGCTCCGCCTCTGATTCCCAGAATACATCTGTACACAAGCTGCACAAACCTATATTTGCTCCATACACACACTCCATACATTTGGACACATTCTCAGCATACATCCAAAGAATCTCTTCATCCACATTCCCCACACACCTACACACGCTCTACACACGCTCTACACACCTACACACGCTCTACACACGCTCTACACACCTACATTCGCTCCATAGTCTCACTGGCATCTCTCCATACACACTGAACACATTGCTCACACCTACACACACTTCACCTTCCTACATATTCTCCATATACACACACACCTTATACCACCCTGAAAGTGCTGCTCATGAGGAAAGGATCCTATGGAAAGATGGAAATGGAATCATTGCTCCTTGTCAACCCAAGCAAATTGTGTAAGGTCAACCCAGGACCTTCATTCATGCTTTTCATCAGTTGTGAAAATCATCCTCAGCTCATATGTTTAGTTGTAAACTGCTAAAAAAAAATTAAGGGAACACTTAAACAACACAATGTAACTCCAAGTCAATGACAATTCTGTGAAATCACACTGTCCACTTGGGAAGCAACACTGATTGGCAATCAATTTCACATGCTGTTGTGCAAATGGAACAGACAACAGGTGGAAATTAGAGGCAATTAGCAAGACACCCCCCAATAAAGGTGTGGTTCTGCGAGTGGTGACCACAGACCACTTCTCAGTTCCTATGCTTCCTGACTGATGTTTTGGTCACTTTCGAATGCTGGCGGGGCTTTCACTCTAGTGGTAGCATGAGACGGAGTCTACAACCCACACAAGTGGCTCAGGTAGTGCAGCTCATCCAGGATGGCACATCAATGCGAGCTGTGGCAAAAAGGATTGCTGTGTCTGTCAATGTAATGTCCAGAGCATGGAGGTGCTACCAGGAGACAGGCCAGTACAGCAGAAGACATGGAGGAGGCCATAGAAGGGCAACAGCACAGCAGCAGGACCGCTACCTCCGCCTTTGTGCAAGAAGGAGCAGGAGGAGCACTGTCAGAGCCCTGCAAAATGACCTCCAGCAGGCCACAAATGTGCATGTGTCCACTCTAACAGTCAGAAACAGACTCCTTGAGGGTGGTATGAGGGCCCGACGTCCACAGATGGAGGTTGTGCTTACAGCCCAACACCGTGCAGGATGTTTGGCATTTACCAGAGAACACCAAAATTGGCAAATTTGCCACTGGCGCCCTGTGATCTTCACAGAGAGCAGGTTCACACTAAGCACATGTGACAGACGTTTTTGAGTCTGGAGTTGACGTGGAGAACGTTCTGCTGCCTGCAACATCCTCCAGCATGACTGTTATGACGGTGGGTCAGTAATGGTGTGGGGTGGCATTTCTTTGGGGGGCCGCACAGCCCTCCCTGTGCTTGACAGAGGTAGCCTGACTGCCATTAGGCACCGATATGAGATCCTCAGACCCCTTGTGAGATCATATGCTGGTGCAGTTGGCCCTGGGTTCCTCCTAATGCAAGACAATGATAGACCTCATGTGGCTGGGGTGTGTCAGCAGTTCCTGCAAGAGGAAGGCATTGATGCTATGGACTGGCCTGCCCATTCCCCAGACCTGAATTTGATTGAGCACATCTGGAACATCATGTCTCGCTTTAGTCCAGGTCTGGGAGGACATCAGAAGACCATCCGCCACTTCATCAAGAACATGCCCAGGTGTTGTACGGGCACGTGGAGGCCACACACACTACTGAGCCTCATTGTGACTTGTTGGACATTACTAGTGTTGTTCGCGAATATTCGCAATGCGAATTTTATTCGCGAATATCGCATATTCGCGAATTTGCGAATATTCGCGAATATAGCACTATATATTCGTAATTACGAATATTCTTTTTTATTTTTTATTTTTTTTATTTATTTATTTTTTTATTTTTCACAGTACACATCACAGTGATCATCCCTTTCTGCTTCCAGCTTGTGTGGTGTAAAGAAAGCTTTAATACTACTGTTTGAGACCGGTGTGCGAATTTTCGCATATGCGGAAATTTGCATATGCTAATTTTCGCATATGCGAATTTACGCTTATGTTAATTTCTGTATATGCTAATTTTCGCATATGAGAATTTTCGCATACACGAATTTTCGTATATGCGAAAATAAATCGAGAATATTACGAATATGCGAATATTCGCGAATATATGACGAATATTCATCCATATATTCGCGAATATTCGCGAATACGAATATGGCCTATGCCGCTCAACACTAGACATTACATCAAAGTTTGATCAGCCTGTAGTGTTGTTTTCCACTGTGATTTTGAGTGTGACTCCATATCCTGACCTCCATGGGTTGATAAAGTTGATTTCCATTGATAATTTTTCTGTGATTTTGTTGTCAGCGCATTCAACTATGTAAAGACGAAAGTATTTCATCTGATTAGTTCATTCATTCAGGTCTAGGATGTGTTATCTTAGTGGTCCCTTATTTTTTTGAGCAGTGTATAATTGACCCAGGGAAATGTGAGTGAAGGGGAAACTGGTGGAAAGCATGTTGTGGTGATCAAAGGCCCATGTGTATGGCCGGTTGAAGAGTCTTACACACTCTAAAAAGGTGATTGCCAATGGAAATATATGTATGTGGTGACATGGGGGTGCAAGATATACTTGACCAACATGGTCCGAGGTGGAGACAGCTTCTCCTGGGCCAGGCGTGGGGCAATAAACACACCAATTGTTACGCCTAGCGCTCCGGGTCCCCGCTCCTCCCCGGAGCGCTCACGGCGTCTTTCTCCCTGCAGCGCCCCGGTCAGTCCCGCTGACCGGGAGCGCTGCACTGTCATGGCCGTTGGGGATGCGATTCGCACAGCGGGATGCGCCCGCTCGCGAGTCGCATCCCAGGTCACTTACCCGTCCCGGTCCCCTGCTGTCATGTGCTGGCGCGCGCGGCTCCGCTCTCTAGGGCGCGCGCGCGCCAGCTCTCTGAGACTTAAAGGGCCAGTGCACCAATGATTGGTGCCTGGCCCAATTAGCTTAATTGGCTTCCACCTGCTCCCTGGCTATATCTGATCTCCTCCCTTGCACTCCCTTGCCGGATCTTGTTGCCTTGTGCCAGTGAAAGCGTTTAGTGTGTCCAAAGCCTGTGTACCTGAACTTCTGCTATCCATCCTGACTACGAACCTTGCCGCCTGCCCCCGACCTTCTGCTACGTCTGACCTTGCCTCTGCCTAGTCCTTCTGTCCCACGCCTTCTCAGCAGTCAGTGAGGTTGAGCCGTTGCTAGTGGATACAACCTGGTTGCTACTGCCGCAGCAAGACCATCCCGCTTTGCGGCGGGCTCTGGTGAAAACCAGTAGCCTCTTAGAACCGGTCCACTAGCACGGTCCACGCCAATCCCTCGCTGACACAGCGGATCCACAACCCGTAAGCCGAATCGTGACAGTAGATCCGGCCATGGATCCCGCTGAGGTGCCGCTGCCAAGTCTCGCTGATCTTCCCACGGTGGTCGCTCAGCAATCGCAGCAGATTGCCCAACAAGGACAGCAGCTGTCGCAGTTGACCGCCATGTTACAGCAACTTCTGCCTCTGCTACAGCAGCAACCATCTCCTCCGCCAGCTCCTGCACCTCCTCCGCAGCGAGTGGCCGCTCCTAACCTACGCTTGTCCCTGCCGGACAAATTTGACGGGGACTCTAAACTCTGCCTTGGATTTTTGTCTCAGTGTTCCCTGCATATGGAGATGTTGTCGGACTTGTTTCCTACAGAACGGTCTAAGGTGGCGTTCGTAGTAAGCGTTCTTTCAGGAAAGGCCTTGTCTTGGGCCACACCGCTCTGGGACCGCAATGATCCTGCCACAGCCACAGTCCAGTCCTTCTTCGCTGTAGTCCGGAGTGTCTTCGAGGAGCCAGCCCGAGCTTCTTCTGCAGAGACTGCCCTGTTGAACCTGGTCCAGGGTAATTCTTCAGTGGGCGAGTACGCCATCCAATTCCGTACTCTTGCTTCCGAGTTATCATGGAATAACGAGGCTCTCTGCGCGACCTTTAAAAAAGGCCTATCCAGTCGCATCAAGGATGTGCTGGCCGCACGAGAGATTCCTGCCAACCTCCAAGAACTCATCCATTTGGCTACCCGCATTGACATGCGTTTTTCTGAGCGACACCAAGAGCTCCGCCAGGAAAAAGACTTAGATCTCTGGGCACCTCTCCCACAGCATCCTTTGCAGTCTACGCCTGGGCCTCCCGCCGAGGAGGCCATGCAAGTGGATCGGTCTTGCCTGACCCAGGAAGAGAGGAATCGCCGTAGAGAAGAAAATCTCTGTCTGTACTGTGCCAGTACCAAGCATTTCTTAGTGGATTGCCCTATCCGTCCTCCACGCCTGGGAAACGCACGCACGCACCCAGCTCACGTGGGTGTGGCGTCTCTTGGTTCTAAGTCTGCTTCTTCACGTCTCACGGTGCCCGTGCGGATTTCTCCTTCAGCCAACTCCTCCCTTTCAGCCGTGGCCTGCTTGGACTCTGGTGCCTCTGGGAATTTTATATTGGAGTCCTTTGTGAATAAATTCAGCATCCCGGTGACCCGTCTCGTCAAGCCGCTCTACATTTCCGCGGTCAACGGAGCCAGATTGGACTGCACCGTGCGTTACCGCACAGAACCCCTCCTGATGTCTATTGGACCCCACCTCGAGAGGATTGAGCTCTTCGTTCTCCCCGGCTGTACCTCTGAGGTCCTCCTCGGTCTGCCATGGCTCCGGCTTCATTCTCCCACCCTTGATTGGACCACCGGGGAGATCAGGAACTGGGACTCTGCCTGCCACAGGAAGTGCCTCTCCCCCCCTCCCAGTCCCGTCAGGCAAGCCTCTGTGCCTCCCCATGGCCCCCGTCCTGGTGTCACACTGCCCCGTGCCAGGCCTCGCCCTCTGCCCTCCCTCCCCATTCCCACTCCTGCTGTACTGCCTGCCGTTGAGGAAACCCTCCATTCTTTCCCGGTGTCCTCATCCCAGGGGAGGCAGTTACCGGACAAAGGGAAGGGGAGACCTAAGGGGGGGGGTACTGTTACGCCTAGCGCTCCGGGTCCCCGCTCCTCCCCGGAGCGCTCACGGCGTCTTTCTCCCTGCAGCGCCCCGGTCAGTCCCGCTGACCGGGAGCGCTGCACTGTCATGGCCGTTGGGGATGCGATTCGCACAGCGGGACGCGCCCGCTCGCGAGTCGCATCCCAGGTCACTTACCCGTCCCGGTCCCCTGCTGTCATGTGCTGGCGCGCGCGGCTCCGCTCTCTAGGGCGCGCGCGCGCCAGCTCTCTGAGACTTAAAGGGCCAGTGCACCAATGATTGGTGCCTGGCCCAATTAGCTTAATTGGCTTCCACCTGCTCCCTGGCTATATCTGATCTCCTCCCTTGCACTCCCTTGCTGGATCTTGTTGCCTTGTGCCAGTGAAAGCGTTTAGTGTGTCCAAAGCCTGTGTACCTGAACTTCTGCTATCCATCCTGACTACGAACCTTGCCGCCTGCCCCCGACCTTCTGCTACGTCTGACCTTGCCTCTGCCTAGTCCTTCTGTCCCACGCCTTCTCAGCAGTCAGTGAGGTTGAGCCGTTGCTAGTGGATACGACCTGGTTGCTACTGCCGCAGCAAGACCATCCCGCTTTGCGGCGGGCTCTGGTGAAAACCAGTAGCCTCTTAGAACCGGTCCACTAGCACGGTCCACGCCAATCCCTCGCTGACACAGCGGATCCACAACCCGTAAGCCGAATCGTGACACCAATGCCAGGTTACAGATGACTGTCTTTTTACTGAGGCAGAAGCAGATGGTCCAATACTCGCAGTACCTAGCAGAGTATAAAGGATGCAGTGTAACCTGTGGGAGCCCTGTGGCCTTGCTGTGACATATGGTGCTTTTCACCCACTTGAATTGACTTGCTATTAGACAGACTTGAGACTGGTAGATATCCAACACTGACTAGGGTTCTGCTAAGGTCCAGTTTACTGACACCACCAGGGTACAAACTCACCAACTCCTGTACGGGGAACACTTACAGAATTGCAGGACTGATTTGATAAGAGGTTTTCCTTAGGCTTCACCTCACACTTCTTCCGACTCCTTTCCACACTGCAGCTCAAATGGAGCTCTACACACAGCAGAAACTGAAACTAGACTGGAACTAAACTGATTAGCCCCTCCCCCCTAAACTATATACAGGGAAATTTGGGGGTTCCCAATTGGCAATAAGGGTCACATGGGTACTCTGCATCATACCTCATCCAAAATATCCAGTACATTCCTTAAAGGAACAGTGCACCATAATATAAATAACAGAACAAATATTATAATAAATATCACAGCATCACCTGAGCAGCAGGGCCTAGGTCAGGCACCTGAAGCAATGTTTATCTGAGAGCACGCACTCCGTTACTGGGACACCACATGTAGAGTAGGGCACCATGGCTTCACCATGGACCACCTGGTATTTTTGTTCCAGTGCTTGGTGCCTGTTTTTTTTCCCCCTCTGTAGGTCTTCTGAAAAGGCAAACATTAGAGATTAAAAGGGGTTAAAGATTCTGACAGTCGCGTTTGCTAAAATATTTTCCATTGTAATCATCAGGCATGGTAATTGCAGCAGCTGTCAGGAGATTTGGGATGCTGATGTGTTATGGGTCCTTGCAAATAACATACTATTAAATGCAATGACGGTTCTAATTAGGAACTGCAGGACGGAGCATTCGGGAGACGCTCCTCAGTCACAGCAATGAGAGTTATTGTCACATACCGCTCCGTGACTTATTTATTGGAGACATAAACAGCTATTATTTTGACTGAAACATACTTTGTTGACAAGCCGAAATGTGAAGAAGACGTGTTGAGCAGATTCTTGAACTGTGGCTTGTTCCTTGCTTTCAATTGGTTATCTAGAACATAGGGTCTACCAGTTTACAGGATTATTGAGCCATCAACAGGATGAGCCAATAGAATTAAAAAGGAACTTCGGTACACAGAATAGGGGATAAGTGTCTGATCGTGGAGGGTCCAAGTGCTGGTACCCCCACAATCCCCTACCCAGCACCCTGGTTCTCTACATGCATGGATTACTGTCAATCACAGCGTGAAGAGGTGGCCATCACGCCCCTCTGTGAATCTCTATGGGAGAGCCAGAGCTACAGTGTTCGTGTGCGTCCAGCTCTTCCATAGAGATACATGGAGGAGGTATCACCGCTTCATGCCGTGGTCGACAGTAATCCATATGGAGGTTGCTCTGTGCATGAAAAGAGCCCAAGTGCCGGGCAGGAGATCATGGGAGGGTCCCTGTGGATAGGGGATAACATTTCTGAACCAGAGTTTCCCTGGTCTAAGCTGTCCTCTATGGGTATGTTCACACTGAGTAATTAGTGCTGAATTCAGCCGTGTGAACTCCTAACATTAGTGTGAATGGGTCTTTCGCAGACCTGTTCACACTGTGGAATTTCAGTGGGGGAAAATTCCGCAGCTGAAATTGATCCATGCAAAGAAAGAACATGTTCACTTTGCGCGGAAGTCTGTGCTGTCCTATTGCCGAAGTATTTTAGTGACTGGACTGCCGCCAGATGGAATCTCCGCTTGCAGAGTTACTTAATGTGAACATACCCTAAGTCAGAGGTCTCCAACCCAGTCTCAAGACAGTCCCGAATTAAAATTTTCCCTATTGTATTTCCATAGAGTAAGTGAAAAAACTTGGAATGTCGATGGACCTTGAGAACTGAATTGGGGACACTTGCTCTAAGTCACTCTAAAAGGGACCATTAAGGGCCCTAACAGCTCTATGTAACACGGTAAGGTCACCTAGGAGAGTAACTAAGTGCTTTTGATCTGTTCTAAAGGCAAAGTCAAAGGGGTACTCCGATATTCCAGCATTCTTAACATTTTGTTCAGAATGCTCGGAGACGGAGGCTGTGATTGTGATGACACGGCCACACACCTTTGTGATGTCACGCCACGTCCCTTCCATTCATGTTAATGGGATGGGGCTTGTCTGCCGACACCCCCCCCCCCCCATAGACATGAATGGAGGGGGTGTGGCGTGATGTCACGGGGGGCTTGGCCGCAATGTCACGACCTCATCCGCAGGAACCCTGCGGGAGATCACGGGGGCCCAATTTTTATGATTAATAAAATAAATGTCTAAAATAATCAATTTTTGGTGGCAGATATCTGTCGTTGCTTATATGCTCACAGAGGTATCGAAGAAAGCAATGGCTTTTTCCAAGTGCTTCGAGAATTCTCCCTTTTTTGTAGTAGCACCAGGTTTTTTGTCTGGAAAGTAAAGAAGCAGAAGCGCTTCGCAAACCATGGAAAAAATTATCCCATTTTCGGGGAGTCGCAACAGGATTGGTATCCCAGAAAGTGTGAAAATTAGTGTATCAAGAAAAATAATGGCATGCTTAACCTCTTCATGACCCAGCAATCTTTTTTGGCCCCCTTTTTTTTTTTTTTTTCCTCCTCACATTCTAAGACCCATAACTTTTTTATTTTTACACTGACAAAATCATATTAGGGCTTATATTTGTGGGGCATGTTGTTCTTTTCATTTGTGCACTTTATTTTATCATAGAATGTATACTGTAGAATTTAATATAATAATAAAGCCAGAAAAAAATATGTAAGGCAATAGTATAAAAAAAAAAAAAAAAAAAGATGGAATTGTGCAATTTTGTGGGGCAATACTTTTTTTTTTTTTCACAATATGGTAAATCTGACATGCTAATATTATTATTTGGGGCAGTACAATTCCAATTATACCAAACTTGGATAATTTTTTTTCCGATTCATGCTAAAAAATAAATAAATAGAAAACTTGAAAAAAAAAGTTTGTTCAATGCTATGTTCTGACCCCTATATCTTCTTATTTTTCCACCTACAGAATTGTTTTAGGGTTTATTTTTTTGTGCCACTACTTTTGCCTAAATGAAACTCATTGGTCACTTTTTATTGCCTTTTTTTCTAGGACGTGATGTAACAAAAAATCAGCAAAAAAATCTGAATTTTATTTGCATTTACACTATTCATTGTGCAAGATCAGGAACATCATATTGTAATTTTTTGGCCAATTATGTATGTGTCGATACTAAATGTGTTTATTATTATTTTTTTACAGTATTTTATTTGAAAAACAGAGCAGATGCAGAAAGCTTGCTGCTGCTTTACTACAATTATTATATGTGTGTGGCCCTACTCCTATCTGTGTTCACTGCTCACTGTCCCTAATAGAGATCTTCATCTAATACCTGCTATCTCCACAATGGCTGTTGGAGCTATGTAGGCTTTTATAGGGCTTTTACATCACCCTGTACTGCTGTATTATTTGCTGGGAGAGCTTGCAAGGCATTATGCACTGATTTTTAACACCAGTTAGTGTACCAAGAAAGAATGACATGCTCAATTTGCAATAAAAAAATATTTTACAGTATTTACTGCTGCTTTACTACTGCTTTACTACAGTTATAAAATATGTGTGGTCCTACTCCTGTCTGTGTTGGTCACTGTTCAGAGTTCCTCATAGAGATCTTCATCTAACACCTCTTATCTCTAAAATGGCTGCTGAAGCAATGTGCATAGGCTTTTATAAAGGCTTTGGCGTTACCCCTTTACTACTTCATGATTTGTTGGGAGAGCTGATTGCAAGGCATTATGCACTATGAATCATGCTTTTTCTACCAATAAGCGAATCAATACAAAAAACTAGAACTCTTGACTTGCAAAAAAACTGATTTTGTAGTGACAGAACAGATGCAGAACGCTCTCTGCTGCTTTGCTACAATTATTTTACAGTATGTGTGTGCCTCTTTTCCTATCTGTGTTGCTCGCTGCTCGTGTCCCTCACAGAGATCTTCATCTAACACCTGTTACCTCTATAATGTCTGTAGAGTTTTATAGTGAGTTTGACATCACCCCTATACTACTTCATAATAAGCCAGGAGAGCTCCTTGAAAGGCATTATGGGCTACCCTGAGGTCATGTGATCCTTCCTCCTCCTTCTTTCTGCCATGTCTGATACTACTTTAGCAGGTCCTAAAGTTCCAATTTGGAACCAAAATTTTAGCAAAGTTCTGATTGCATTCTACTTTCTAACGAAAGGCAAAGGGACAATCAAAGACCAGCAGACATGACCTGCTAAAGCACCCTCATCTATTAGAGTAGGGGTCTTTAACCCCTTAACGACGCAGGATGAGGCAGGACGTATATTTACGTCCTGCGCCGGCTCCCGCGATATGAAGCGAGATCGCGCCGCGATCCTGCATCATATCGCTTCGGTCCCGGCGCTCATCAACGGCCGGGACCCGCGGCTAATACCACACATCGCCGATCGCGGCGATGTGCGGTATTAACCCTTTAGAAGCGGCGGTCAAAGCTGACCGCCGCGTCTAAAGTGAAACTGAAAGTGACCCGGCTGCTCAGTCGGGCTGTTCGGGACCGCTGCGGTGAAATCGCGGCGTCCCGAACAGCTGATCGGACACCAGGAGGGCCCTTACCTGCCTCCTCGGTGTCCGATCGACGAATGACTGCTCCGTGCCTGAGATCCGGGCAGGAGAAGTCAAGCGCCGATAATGCTGATCACAGGCGTGTTAATACACGGCAGTGATCAGCATAGGAGATCAGTGTGTGCAGTGTTATAGGTCCCTATGGGACCTATAACACTGCAAAAAAATGTAAAAAAAAAGTGCTAATAAAGGTCATTTAACCCCTTCCCTAATGAAAGTTTGAATCGCCCCCCTTTTCCCATAAAAAAAATGAAACAGTGTAAAAAAAAATAAAATAAACATATGTGGTATCGACACGTGCGTAAATGTCCGAACTATAAAAATATATCATTAATTAAACCGCACGGTCAATGGCGTACGCGCAAAACAATTCCAAATTCCAAAAAAGCGTATTTTGGTCACTTTTTATACCATTAAAAAAATTAATAAAAAGTGATCAAAAAGTCCGATCAAAACAAAAATCATACCGATAAAAACTTCAGATCACGGCGCAAAAAATGAGTCCTCATACCGCCCTGTACATGGAAAAATAAAAAAGTTATAGGGGTCAGAAGATGACATTTTTAAACGTATACATTTTCCTGCATGTAGTTATGATTTTTTCCAGAAGTGCGACAAAATCAAACCTATATAAGTAGGGTATCATTTTAACCGTATGGACCTACAGAATAATGATAAGGTGTAATTTTTACCAAAATATGCACTGCGTAGAAACGGAAGCCCCCAAAAGTTACAAAATGGCGTTTTTTTTTTCGATTTTGACGCACAATGATTTTTTTTCCGTTTCGCCGTGCATTTTTGGGTAAAATGACTAATGTCACTGCAAATTAGAATTGGCGACACAAAAAATAAGCCATAATATGGATTTTTAGGTGGAAAATTGAAAGGGTTATGATTTTTAAAAGGTAAGGAGGAAAAAACGAAAGTGCAAAAACGGAAAAACCCTGAGTCCTTAAGGGGTTAAAGGGAAACTCCACTGCCCCAACATTCGGAACATTTAGTCCCAAATGACGTGTGCGGGCTGTGGGGGTCGTGATGTCACAGCCACGCCCCTTGTGATGTCACACCACTTCCAAAGTAAGTTTATGGAAGGGGGCATGATGGCTGCCACGCCCCCTCCCATAGACTTGTATTGATGGGGCATGGCCATGAAATCGCGACCCTTGCAGCCTACACACAGCGTTCAGAACTAAATGTTCCAAATGCTGGGGCAGTGGAGTATCCATTTAAACTGTGGCCCTCCAGATGTTGCAAAACGACAACTCCCAGCATGCCCGGACAGCCAACAGCTGGGAGTTGTTGTTTTGCAACACATATAGCACCACAGTTTGGAGACCACTGTATTTGAGGATTTGAGACATCGATGAACAAACAAATATTTTTAATTAGAACTATGTAATACCCTATGTGACCTGTTGGGGTACTGCAGAAACATTTAACATAATAGCTGCTGGATTTTCTGCGCAGATTACAATGGTCATTAAAGGTTTTTAAGCGACGTCCTCTGCCTATAGATAGAATTTAGTATTTGATCATTTTATATGCACTTTTTGCTTTTTTTTTCCTCCCTAATAATTGATGGAACCTGGCAGTGTCTCCCTAATTGCTAAAAGGTTTCTGAGAGAACCCAGGCTCAGATACGTGTGAAACGTGCAAATTATTTACAATCACTCCGTCAGCCAAATTCTGCTTTCTCTGAACAAACAGAGGCTGTAATGACTTGTCTGTTAAGAAGAGATTTTTTTTTTCTCTTTCAGACGTCTCCTCAGCACGTTAAGAACTTTCATTAAACTGAAGCAAATTATCGAAGCAATTTTTGGAACATCTCAATAGCATTGTGTGTGCTCACATTAACATCCCGGCTCAGCGGGGGAGGAGGGGGTGGAGGCTGCAGGTGAAAAGAAAAACCCCACATGGTGGATGTTTAAATTGCAGGTGATAAATAATAGGTTATAGCACAGTGATCTGTCAGCGATTTTTTTTTTTAACCCCTTAAGGGAATGGTTTTGCCATAAATTCGTAAAGATTGCGGATAAACCGATGACATGATTACGGAATGTGAATAAAATTAAAAGGGGTATTCCGGTAAGAATTTTTTTTTTTTAAATCATCTGGTGCCAGAAAGTTAAAGGGGTATTCCAGGAAAAAAACTTTTTTATATATATATCATCTGACTTCATAAAGTTAAACAGATTCGTAAATTACTTCTATTAAAAAATCTTAATCCTTTCAGTACTTATTAGCTTCTGAAGTTAAGGTTGTGCTTTTCTGTCTAAATGCTCTCTGATGACACCTGTCTCGGGAAAAGCCCAGTTTAGAAGAGGTTTTCTATGGGGATTTGCTTCTAAACTGGGCGTTTTTGTGGTGTTTTAAAAAAAATAGTTTCAGTCTTGACGTTTTTTCCTCCTGCTTTTTTTTTTTTTTTTTTTTAAATCACGATAAGTCATGTGTTAATGACATATTTTTGCTTCCATTTTTATGGGAGAGAAACACCCAAGATTTTGTAAAAAAAACAAACAAACAAAAAACACAATTATCTCTTCATGCTGCAAAAACTGCCATTGAGCCAGGAAACGGCACAGATGGGGGAAAAACAACAAAGAAAAAAATGGCAAATGTTTTTGGCTTTTTATTAAACCTTATTGACTTTCAGCTAACATCTGACCACAGCATTTTTCACAAAAAAAATAAATAAATAAACAAAAACGTCCTACAAAAATTGTGATGTGATTTGGACATTTTGGAAAAAAACAAATAACCCAAAAAATTTAAAAACTGTGGAAACTTAGCCTGAGAGAGCTGTCACCGCACAATACACTACAATATGAATAAATTGTAGTGTACTGTACAAGCAACAAGTGATTGCTTTTTCAAGTCCATTAGGAGAAGTAAATAAAAAATAAATAAATAAAAAATAAATAAATAAAGTGGCCATTTATAATAGTTTTTGTGCAATTTCTTTTCCGTGTTTTAACTGGTATTCAAGCTTAGGAGGCCTTGCTCCTTACTTATGATGGTTATTGCACATTTTTTTTATTGGTCATTATTATAATTTGCACTTAACGGGGACATGGCTGGTTTTCTTGTATTTATCATCTGCATAATAATACATTTTTCACAAAAAATTGCCAAAATAAACAGGTCCATCAATAGTAATAATAAAATTCTTAGAAGAAGGCAATGTAAAGCAATTATTTTTTTTCAATTTTTAAAATGGCTCAATATAACAAAAACAATATAGTCGTAATAATATAAATTCGGTATCACTGTTATCATTTTTCCTACACAATAATTAGCATTTTTTTAAAGAAGATAAATATAAAAAAATCATATACATATATATTTACAACAAAACTATGAAAACAATGGCATCAATGGCACAATTGTGTTTTATTTCCCTTCTACTATCCTTCTTCTACCGCACTACTTTATTAGTTACATAGTGACATAATTCAGATGTATGACTAAGGGTGCATATGGACACCTGAAACGTGTCACATTTGTTCCTGTTTGCTGGCTTTTAACAATAAAGAAGAGTTTTTGGCACTATTCCTTCACTCGACAATCTCTTGTTGTATGCTATATTGCATCGTGTGCCTGCCATAGCACAGTCCGAGCGAGGCGCGACTACACGGTGAGCTTGATATTGTTCACTATTCCTGTTTAACATAGTTCATAAGGTTGAAAAAAGACCAGAGTCCATCAAGTTCAACCTATAACCCTAATGAGTCCCAACTGAGTTGATCCAGAGGAAGACAAAAAACCCTCATACTAGAGGTAAGAATTCCTTCCCGACTCCAAATATGGCATCAGAATAAATCCCTGGATCAACGATCTGTCCCTATAGATCTAGTATTCATAACCAGCAATGTTATTATTCTCCAAAAATGCATCCAAACCCCTTTTGAATTATTTTACAGAGTTCACCATGACCACCTCGTCCAGGAGAGAATTCCACAGTCTCACTGCTCTTACAGTAAAGAACCCCCGTCTGTGGTGGAGTAGAAACCTTCTTTCCTCTAGACGTAGAGGATGCCCCCTTGTTATAGATACAGTCCTGGGTATAAATAGATCATGGAGAGATCTCTGTACTGTCCCCTGATATATTTATACATAGTCATTAGGTCGCCCCTAAGCCTTCTTTTTTCCAAACTAAATAACCCTAATTCTGATAATCTTTCTGGGTACTGTAGTCCTCCCATTCCCTGTATTACTCTGGTTGCCCATCCTTGAACCCTATCCAACTCCACTATATCTTTCTTGTACACTGGTGGCCAGTACTGTACACAGTATTCCATGTGTGGTCTGACCAGTACTGTACACAGTATTCTATGTGTGGTCTGACCAGTACTGTACACAGTATTCCATGTGTGGTCTGACCAGTACTGTACACAGTATTCTATGTGTGGTCTGACCAATACTGTACACAGTATTCTATGTGTGGTCTGACCAGTACTGTACACAGTATTCTATGTGTGGTCTGACCAGTACTGTACACAGTATTCTATGTGGGGTCTGACCAGTACTGTACACAGTATTCTATGTGTGGTCTGACCAGTACTGTACATAGTATTCTATGTGTGGTCTGACCAGTACTGTACACAGTATTCTATGTGTGGTCTGACCAGTACTGTACACAGTATTCTATGTGTGCTCTGACCAGTACTGTACACAGTATTCCATGTGTGGTCTGACCAGTACTGTACACAGTATTCTATGTGTGGTCTGACCAGTACTGTACACAGTATTCTATGTGTGCTCTGACCAGTACTGTACACAGTATTCCATGTGTGGTCTGACCAGTACTGTACACAGTATTCCATGTGTGGTCTGACCAGTACTGTACACAGTATTCTATGTGTGCTCTGACCAGTACTGTACACAGTATTCTATGTGTGGTCTGACCAGTACTGTACACAGTACTCTATGTGTGGTCTGACCAGTACTGTACACAGTATTCTATGTGTGGTCTGACCAGTACTGTACACAGTATTCTATGTGTGGTCTGACTAGTGATTTGTACAGTGGTAGAATTATTTCCTTGCTGTGGGCATCTATGCCCCTATTGATGCACCCCATGATTTTATTTGCCTTGGCAGCAGCTGCCCGATACTGTTCACTACAGCTATCCCTATTAACTATTCTAACCCCTCCCTCCGCTCCACACCCAGGTATATTAATAAGTCCCACCTCTCTATCTACACTATCTTCTCCCTCTTTGCTGTAGGTTCCCTCCCCCTAGTCCCTAGTTTAAACACTCCTCCACCCTTCTAGCCATCTTCTCCCCAAGCATAGCTGCACCCTCCCCATTGAGGTGCAGCCCGTCCCTACGGTAGAGCCGGTAACCGACAGCAAAGTCAGCCCAGTTCTCCATGAACACAAACCCTTCCTTCCTACACCAGCTTCTGAGCCACTTGTTTACCTCCCTAATCTCCCGCTGCCTCTCTGTTGTGGCTCGTGGTACAGGTAATATTTCAGAAAATATTTCCTTGGAGGTCCTTGCCTTAACCCCTTAAGGACTGAGCTCTTTTTCACCTTAACCCCTTAAGGACCGGGGTTTTTTCCGTTTTTGCATTTTCGTTTTTTGCTCCTTGCCTTTAAAAAATCATAACTCTTTCAATTTTGCACCTAAAAATCCATATTATGGCTTATTTTTTGCGCCACCAATTCTACTTTGTAATGACATCAGTCATTGTGCCCAAAAATCTACGGTGAAACGGAAAAAAAAATCATTGTGAGACAAAATTGAAAAAAAAAAACGCCATTTTGTAACTGTTGGGGGCTTCCGTTTCTACGTAGTACATTTTTTGATAAAAATGACACCGTCTCTTTATTCTGTAGGTCCATACGGTTAAAATGATACCCTACTTGTATAGGTTTGATTTTGTCGTACTTCTGGAAAAAATCATAACTTCATGCAGGAAAATTTATACGTTTAAAATTGTCATCTTCTGACCCCTATAACTTTTTTATTTTTCCGTGTATGAGGGCTCATTTTTTGCGCCGTGATCTGAAGTTTTTAACGGTACCATTTTTGCATTGATTGGACTTATTGATCGCTTTTTATTCATTTTTTCATGATATAAAAAGTGACCAAAAATATACTATTTTGGACTTTGGAATTTTTTTGCACGCACGCCATTGACCGTGCAGTTTAATTAACGATATATTTTTATAATTCGGACATTTCCGCACGCAGCGATACCATATATGTTTATTTTTATTTACACTGTGGTTTTTTTTTTAATGGGAAAAGGGGGGTGATTCTTACTTTTAATAGGGAAGGGGTTAAATGATGTTTATTTAATTTTTTTTTCCACTGTTGAGCGGCATAGTAATATTAGAGCCTACTTTACACCACACAAGCTGGAAGCAGAGAGGGGTGATCACTGTGATGTGTACTGTGAAAAAAAAATAAAAGAATATTCGTAATTACGAATATATAGTGCTATATTCGCGAATATTCGCGAATTCGCGAATATGCGATATTCACAAATAAAATTGGTATTGCGAATATTCGCGAGCAACACTATTGATCACTGGTTTCTCAGAAGAAACCTGTGATCGATGATTCTGCCGCTTGACTGCTCATGCCTGGATCTCAGGCACTGAGCAGTCATTCGGCGATCGGACAGCGAGGAGGCAGGTAGGGGCCCTCCCGCTGTCCTGTAAGCTGTTCGGGATGCTGCGATTCCGCCACAGCTATCCCGAACAGCCCCCTGAGCTAGCTGGCATACTTTCGGTTTCACATTAGACGCGGCGTTCAACTTTGAACGCCGCGTCTAAAGGGTTAATAGCGCGCGGCACAGCGATCAATGCCGTGGCCCCGCGTTATAGATCGGAAGTGGACACATGACGTTCCAGTATGTCATGTGTCCTTAAGGGGTTAAGGACTGAGACCTTTTTTGCACATCTGACTACTGTCACTTTATGCATTAATAACTCTGGAATGCTTTTACCAATTATTCTGATTCCGTGATTTTTTCATGACATATTCTACTTTATGTTAGCGGTAAATTTTCGTTGTTACTTGCATCCTTTCTTAGTGAAAAATCACAAAATGTCATGCAAATTTAGAAAATTTTGCATTTTTCTAACTTTGAAACTCTCTTCTTGTAAGAGAAATGGATATTCCAAATAAATTATATATTGATTCATATAAACAGTATGTCTACTTTCTATTTGCATCATAAAGTTGACAAGTTTTCACTTTTGGAAGACATCAGAGGGCTTAAAAATTCAGCAGCAATTTTCCAATTTTTCACAAAATTTTCTAAATTTTTCATGGACTAGTTCAGTTTTTAAGTGGTCTTAAGGGTCTTCATATTAGAAATACCCCATAAATGACCCCATTATAAAAACTGCACCCCCCAAAGTATTCAAAATTACATTCAGAAAGCATGTTAACCCTTTAGGTGTTTCACAGGAATAGCAGCAAGGTGAAGGAGAAAATTCAAAATCTTCATTTTTTACACTAGCATGTTCTTGTAGACCCAGTTTTTCAAATTTTACTAGGGGTAAAAGGAGAAAAAGCACCCCAAAATTTGTAACCCTATTTCTCTCGACTAAGGAAATACCTCATATGTGGATGTCAAGTGCTCTGTGGATGCACTACAAGGCTCAGAAGGGAAGGAGCAACAATGGGATTTTGGAGAGTGAGTTTTTCTGAAATGGTTTTTGGGGGGCTTATCACATTTAGGAAGCCCCAGTGGTTTCAGAACGGCAAAAAAAAACAACAACATGGCATCCTATTTTGGAAACTGCACCCCTCAAGAAACGTAACAAGGGGTCCAGTGAGCCTTAAAACCCCACAGGTGTTTGACGACTTTCCGTTAAAGTCGGATGTGTAAATGAATTTTTTTTCACTAAAATGCTGGTGTTACCCCAAATTTTTCATTTTCACAAGGGGTAATTGGAGAAAAAGCCTCCCAAATTTGTAACCCCATTTCGTCTGAGTATGGAAATACCCCATATGTGGATGTAAAGTGCTCTTCTGGCACAATACAATGCTCAGAAGAGAAGGAGCGCCATTGAGGTTTTGGTGAGAGAATTTGGTTGGAATAGAAGTGGGGGCCATGTGCGTTTACAAAGCCCCCCGTGGTGCCAGAACAGTGACCCCTTTTTGGAAACTACACCCCTCACAAAATGTAATAAGGGGTACAGCGAGCATTTACACCCCACTGGCGTTTGACAGATCTTTGGAACAGTGTGCTGTGCAAATGAAAAATAAAATTTTTAGCTTTCACGGACCACTGTTCCAAAAGTCAGACACCTGTGGGGTGTAAATGCTCACTGTACCCCTTATTACATTACATGAGTGGTGTATTTTCCAAAATAGGGTCACATGTGGGGGGGGTCCACTGTTCTGGCACTATGGGGGCTTTGTAAACACACATGGCCTTCAATTTCGGACACTTTTTCTCTCCAAAAGCCCAATGGCGCTCTTTCTCTTCTGAGCATTGTAGTTCGCCCGCAGAGCACTTTACATCCACATATGGGGTATGTTCTTACTCAGAAGGAGTGAGGCTACAACTTTTGGGGGGGGGCTTTTTTTCCTATTCTCCCTTGTGAAAATGTAAAATGTAGCTTAACATCAGCATTTTAGTGAAAAAAATTAATTGTCAAACACCTGTGGGGTGTTAAGGTGCACTATACCCCTTGTTACAATCCGTGAGGGGTTTTAGTTTCCAAAATGGGGTCACATATGGGTATTTATTGTTTTGCGTTTATGTCGGAGCCGCTGTTAAATCAACCACCCCTGTGCAAATCACCAATTTAGACCTCAAATGTACTTGGCACGCTCTCACTCCTGAGCCATGTTGTGCGCCCGCAGAGCACTTTACACCCCATATATGGGGTATTTCAGTACTCAGTAGAAATTGCTTTACAAATTTTGTATGGGGCAACACCAGTATGTTAGTGTAAAAAATTTTTTCTTTACACTAACATGCTGGTGTAAACCCCAACTTTACCTTTTCATAAGGGGTAAAAGGAGAAAAAGACTCCCAAAATTTGTAACACAATTTCTCCCGAGTACGGAAATACCCCATATGTGGCCCTAAACTGTTTCCTTGAAATACGACAGGGCTCCAAAGCGAGAGAGCACCATGCACATTTGAGCACCATGCACATTTGAGGCCTAAATTGGGGATTTGAATTCGCCACAAAAATGCCCTACGGTAGTGTTTCCGAAACGGGGTGTCTCCAGCTGTTGCAAAACTCCCAGCATGCCTGGACAGTCAGTGGCTGTCCAGCAATACTGGGAGTTGTTGTTTTTCAACAGCTGAAGGCTCCGTTTTAGAAACACTGCTGTACAAGACTTTTTTTATTATTTTTTTTAATGGGGGGTGGACGACTGTGTAGGGGTATGTAGTGTTTTACTTTTTAATTTGTGTAAGTGTAGTGTAGTGTAGTGTTTTTAAAGTACATTCACACAGGCGATTTTCTCACTGGCAGTTTGAGCTGCGGCAGAAAATTTGCCGCATCCCAAACTTGCAGTAGAAAACTCGCTGTAAACCCGCCTGTAGGAATGTACAAAACTACAACTCCCAGCATGCATTGACAGACCATACATACTGGGAGTTGTAGTTGTGTAACAGGTGGAGACACATTGGTTGTGAAACCGAGTTTGTTACTTAACTCAGTGCTTTGCAACCAGTGTGCCTCCAGCTGTTGCAAAACTAGAACTCCCAGCATGTACAGTCTCTCAGTGCATGCTGGGAGTTGTATTTTTGCAACAGCTGGAGGCACACTGGTTGCAAAACAATGAGTTAAGTATCAAACTCGGTTTCACAACCAATGTGTCTCCAGCTGTTGCAAAACTGCAACAATCAGCATGCATTGACAGTCGAAGGGCATGCTGAGAGTTGTAGTTTTGCAAAAGCTGGAGGCACACTGCTACAACTCCCAACATGCCCTTACGTAGTCTGTGCATGTTAGGAGTTGTAGTTATGCAACAGCTGGATGCACACTTTTTCGTAGAAAAAATGTTCCTCCATCTATTGCAAAACTACAACCCCCAGCATGCATAGACTACCAAAGGGCATGCTGGGAGTTGTAGTTGGAACTCCAGCTGTTGCAAAACTACAACTCCCAGCAGGCCTTTTGGCTTTGCATGCTGAGAGTTGTTACTAAGCAACATCAGATCCTGCCACCGATCCTGCTGCTCCTGTCGCCGCCACCGCACCAGAGGGGACCCCCGCCAGACCAGGAAGAGGTAAGAGACGCCCGCCGGCCCCGATCGCCGCCATGATCGCCGTCCCGATCACCACCCAGCAGGGTCGTGTTTGGTCGGTAGTTCCGACCGATCAATCACGTGATCGTGAGGCGGCACCTGTGCCACCTCACTCCTGCTGGATAAGGGTGAATGGGGCTGTCTCGGACAGCCCCATTCACCCTTTTTTTCTGGGTCACCGGGTCACCAGAGATCCGATTGACCCGTAATCGCCGCAAATCGCCAGTCTGAATTGACATTTGTCTCAGGACCCCCCCAGGGGTTTGGATGGGGTGCCTGCTGATAGATACCTATACGCCCTCAGTCCTTAATGACTTTAAAACGGGGTTGTCATTGGTCCTAATATGTACCATGACCGCTGGGTCTTCTCCAGCCCCACCCAGCAACCTGTCAACCCGATCCACAATGTCGCAAACTCGAGCAATCCCGGTCTTTGTGAGCGCCCTGTCTGTCCCCCTAATAATTGAGTCCCCCACTACCAGTACCTGTCTGGCCTGCCTTGCACTCCTCCCTCCTTACTGGAGCAGACACCCCCCTGGTGGTCAGAGGCAGTATCTTGCTGCAGTACTGCTAGCTCTGAAATGGCATCCCCCTCATCTGTCAACCTGGCAAACTTGTTGGGGTGTGCCAGATCAGGACTAGCCTCCCTGACACTTTTCCCTCTACCCCGTTTTCTAACTGTAACCCAGCTAGCTGCCTGACTGTCCTGCACCTCCGTCCCACTATCTTCCCCCACCTCTACCCCAGGGAGTACTTGCTCAGTGAGCAGGAGACTCCTCTCCAAGTTGTCAATGTTTAATGTCCCAGTACAGGCAATGGCTGTCCGGGCATGCTGGGAGTTGTAGTGCTGCAAAAGCTGGAGGCGTCCTGGTTAGGAAAACACTGGGTTAATCCTTAAGAATTGTAATACTGCTCCGGAGCGACCGTGTAGACTTCATTGGGAATCTGATCATTCAGTTCCAGCTGCTTCTCCTCAGCCCCTGTGTCCCAGATTTTAGAAGATTAATGGGTGCGGATAGAAGAAAAAGAGGGAAAAAGTCTTCTTTCCAAATGACCCAGTGATAATGATAAATATCTGCTCTCTCTATTCTATAAAAACGCTGTACAGAGATTGTCATCAGTCCCTGTCCCCATTGGCATTGGCGCCACCAATCTAGAATCCAGTATGTTTTTTTGGAAAGAAACCCAACCAAATATGCAGAGAACATACAAACTCCTGGCAGACGTCCCTGGTGGGAATTGAACCCAGGACCCCAATAGTGATGCTATCGACTGAGCCACCATGAACCCACACAAACATAGGGGAACATACAAGTAGGTTGAAATGCTGCAGTAAAGCTACGTTGACTCAGAATAAAATTCAGCACATAAACTTAAATACGCGCCAAAAATTTTACATTGCGTGAACCTAGCCTAAAGTGTTAATTTTTGTAGCAACAAAATAGGTGCCAAAAATTGACACACCATTAATATAAATGAACACTAATGCTTCTTATTCGTACTAAGGTGTGAACAGCAGTGACCGTATCCTCTGCCCAATTCTCTGGTCCTATATATGGCGGCACATTCCACCTTATCCTGACTGTATCTTGGTATTGCATTTATCGATTCCCGCCATGCCCTGTGTTATATCATAAAAGCGGAAATTCAGGGCTATAAATAGTGAGTAAACATTTTGTCACCGGGGTGTATTTACTGTCGCTTACTCTGCTCAATCATTCTGTGAAGTTCTATTCTGAGATGATGATAAATGACTCGGTAACTGCAGGCGAGAAAGGAAATTTCCACTTGTCCTATCTGAATACATTAACACAGGAGCAGCTCGGACTCTCGGTGCAGGGTCAACGAGTCTATGGTAACTTAGACAAAATCACTTTACCGCTCCCTCACCTAGATCTAGGATGGTAGACTCCTCCGGTCAGTATTCCCCCAATCTATTCCTCTCTAGCTGTGGCAAAACTACAACTTCCATCATGCTGGAAGGTATGATGGAAGTTGTAGTTTCCCAAAGCTGGAGAGCTGCAGGTTGGTGGAACATGGCCATAGGCATTGGTGTAAAGATTCTGATCCATCGGTTTTCTGTTGCCCTTGTGGACTGGCCCACTATGGGATCCATTGGAATTCATTACAAATTTGTTCTAAGTAGATCCACCATATACATCAACGATCACTTAAAGGAGTACTCCGCTGCCCCAGCGTTCGTAAAAAAAAATTCTTAACGCTTGGAGCAGGCGGAAGGGATCGTGACGTCATGGCAATGCTCCTTGTGATGTCACGCAACGGCCCCTCAATGAAAGTCTGTGGGAGGGGCGTGGCGGCCGCGACGCCCCTCCCATAAACTTTCATTGAGGGGCATGGCATGACGTCACAAGGGGCATGGCGGTGACGGCAGTCTAAATGAACGCTGGGTGCTGCACAGAGATCGCGGGGACCCAGCTGCTGGACCCACCGGATCAGACATCTTGACCCCTCTCCTTTGGACAGGGGATAAGATGTCTAGGAGCAGAGTACCCCTTTAAAGGGGTATTCTGGGATTTTTGGTTCTTTGAATGTAAGACAACTGCGATAAAGTTAGTCTAATATATACTAATATACTTCACTTACCTGTGTTTAGCGGTTGGTGTCAAATTTATTTGTCTTTCTTTTCCCCAGAAGTTATTTTTTTGCAGCCCACAAAATGAGTGTTGTCTCGGACCTTTCCCACCTTGCTGTGCAGCCCAAGACATTACATCACAAGTCAGGTGCTGAAAGGGGGCTGCTCCATCTGTTGTGTGTGAAGCCAGCCCCCTGATGATGTTACCGGCACACATGTGCATTCATCATCACACAGATCCACAGCTTGCGTGTCAGGTTGTGCTGTGCTGCAATGGGTGGGGTGACCCATGTGTGGGAGGAAAATAAGTCCCCTCCCACCTTGAAACAAAGGATTCTGGGGATTGTAGTCTAAGGGAGGCCACAGAAACCAGAAGCAGTCAGTTCTCAAAAACAAGCCAGCAGCATGATGAGGGACACAGGACACGACCATTTACCACCTGGATAACATAACATATGTCACATGTATTATGTTTTAGACAATTTTTGCGCCTTGCTTGAAAGGGAGGTGTGGCTTTGCAGAAAGGGACATGGTCACAGGGAAGTGTCCAATGGGACTTTGTGTTAGCTTTAGTCTTCATATTAAATTATAGCTAAGTTCAGACAAAATGCTTAAAGGGAAGCAATCAGCAGATTTTAGCATATATAACGCTGGATAACGTATTATATATGCTAAAATCGTTATCCTCACTACAGGGCCGGATTAAGAGCATCATGGGCCTGGTGCTGAGAATTTTTCTGGGCCTTTTTATGAAAATATTTACATAATATATAAAATGAAAACGCAAAGTAATTTTATTACTCGGCCGCACAAAGATATCAGTGACTACAGCGCTGATGGGACACAGTCAGGAGAATACACAGTGATTTAAGTGACTGACAGGCAGGGCCGGACTGGGACCAAAAATAGGCCCAGGCATTTTAAAATAAGCAGCCCATTTTTATGGTGGGGGTCAGACTGCTGGGACCCCTACCAATCCCCTCGGTTCAAGTGGCTCTCCAGCTGTTGCTAAGCTGCAACTCCCATCATGTCTTAAGAGACTCAGGAATTAAGGAAGTTGCCGTTTTGAAACAGCTGCAGAGCCACAGAATGGGGTAAATTGTCACCCATCATCACTACGGAACTTACAAGTGACTCCAGAGCTGATGGGACAGTCAGGAGAACACACAATTATATCAGTGACCTGAGTGATGTCTTCTCTGTTGTCTTTCCTTTCCTTCTTTATCTGGTCCAGACGCCAGGACTTCTTCCAGCTCCATCTTCTCTGCAGAGTCTGATGCCCGGACATCATAGGCTCCTCACATTGTCAGCAGATCCTCATCCTCTATATAAAGACAATATTCATAATAACACATTATAATTCTGCCAAATACTGTACCACCTGAATATAATGCTGCCACGCACTGCACCCTCTAAATATATTATTTCCACACACTGTACCCCCTGAATATAATACTGCCATACACTGTACCCTCTAAATATATTATTGCCACACACTGTACCCCCTGAATATAATACTGCCTACCACTGTACCCTCTAAATATATTATTTCCACACGCTGTGCCCCCTGAATATAATACTGCCATACACTGTACCCTCTAAATATATTATTGCCACACACTGTACCCCCTGAATATAATACTGCCTACCACTGTACCCTCTAAATATATTATTTCCACACGCTGTACCCCCTGAATATAATACTGCCATACACTGTACCCTCTAAATATATTATTGCCACACACTGTACCCCCTGAATAGAATACTGCCACGCACTGTACCCTCTAAATATATTATTGCCACATACTGTACCCCCTTAATATAATACTGCCATACACTGTACCTCCTGAATAGAATACTGCCACACACTGTACCCTCTAAATATATTAATGCCACACACTGTACCCCTGAATATAATACTGCCACACACTTTACGTCTGAACATAATACTGCCACACATTGTACCCTCTGAATATAATGCTGCCACACACTGTACCCCCTGCATATAATACTGCCACACACTGTACCCTCTGAATATAATACTGCCACACACTTTACCACCCGAATATAATACTGTCATACACTGCATACCCTTCATCCCATCCCATCTTATCAACACCCCCACCCCATGCTTGGTAAGCTTATCACCCCAATGCCCCCTCCCCTCCGCCACATCCTCTATATTCTCATCACTCCATACACCCCACCCATCCTTGGCTCTTCACTCCCGCACTCCATATTATTCCCCCCCCCCCCATCCTCAGTCTCATCATTGCAAACCCCCCCATCCTCAGTCTCATCATTGCAACCCCCCCCGCACCTCATCCTCAGACTCCTCATCATCATCCTTGAACCCCCCACCCCATCCTCAGTCTCCTCATCATTCCCCCCTCATCATCATCATTGCACCCCCCCCCACACCCCATCCTCAGTCTCCTCATCATTCCACCCTCCTCCTCCTCATCATCATTGCACCCCCCCACACACCCCATCCTCAGTCTCCTTATCATTCCACCCTCATCATCATCATCATTGCACCCCCCCCACACCCCATCCTCAGTCTCCTCATCATTGCACGCCCCCCAGCTTCCCCTCCTCCTCATTATCATTCCATCCCCCCAACACCCCATCCTGAGTCTCCTCATCATTCCACCCTCCTCCTCCTCATGATCATAATTGCACCCCCCCCACCACACACACCCCATCCTCAGTCTCCTCATCATTCCACCCTCCTCCTCATCATTGCACTCCATCCTCAGTCTTCTCATCAATGCACGCCCCCCAGCTTCCCCTCCTCCTCCTCCTCATTATCATTCCATCCCCCCCAACACCCCATCCTCAGTCTCCTCATCATTGCACCCACCAGCATCCCCTCCTCCTCATCATCGCATTCCCCCCCACCCAATCCTCAGTCTCCTCATCATTGAAACCACCCCCCAGCCCCATCCTCAGTCTCCTCATCATTGCAACCCCCCCCCAGCCCCATCCTCAGTCTCCTCATCATTGCAACTGCCCCCCCAGCACACCCCTCCACCTCATCATCAATGGAATTCCCCCCCCCTTGTTCCATGTTCTCATTCTCCTGCTCATTAATATCACATCACCCCAGCACCCGATCCTCGATCTCCTTACCTTCCTGGAGATCGGCGGTGCTGCAGTGTGAGGATGCGGGGAAGGCTGCTGCTCGTGTCACTCTCGCGTTGCAGGGGTCAGAGGCTGTGACAAGTCAGACAGAAGCTTGGCTCAGACGTGCGTGCCTACGTGGTTCCCCTGGCCTGTCAATCCAACCCGGAAATTATTATTGCCAGCACTATTACCTGCAAACGGCACGGGCTCTTTAAAAATCATTTACGGGTTGGATTGACAGGCCAGGGGCTCATGGGAGTAGACGTGCACCGCGTAGGCACGCACGTCTGCGCCAAGCCTCTGTATAACGTGTCACAGCCTCTGACCCCTGCAACGCGAGAGTGACAAGAGCAGCCTGTCAATCCAACCCGGAAATTATTGTTAAAGAGCCCGCGCCGTTTGCAGGTAATAGTGCTGGTCCCTGCCTGTTGCTGCAGCATGTAGCATAGTGTAGTGGCAGGGAGGGGGGCCGCTCCTCGGCAGCCTTTTTGGTGGCTGGCTGGGCCTATTTTACTGTAGGGGCCTGGAGCTGCAGCTCCATCAGCCCCTATGTTAATCCAGCCCTGCCTCACCATGGTGAAGATATAAAGTTATAAAGTCCCCCCCCGGCTGCCCCGAAAGTAGTCCCCTGGGCGGAGACTTATAATTACCAGTACCACTTGCTCCCCATTGCTCCGGCCGATGGAGCAGAGTGGTGACATGAGCCATTGATCAAGACGAGGGCACAGGACCACAGCCGGAGCGATGGGTGCTGGTAAGTAGAAGTCGCCACCCAGGGGACTAATTGTGGGGCAGCCAGGGGGGACTTTATAACTTAAATGGGTACTCCGGTGGAAAACTTTTTTTTTTTAAATGAACTAGTGCCAGAAAGTTAAACAGATTTGTAAATTACTTTGATTTAAAAATCTTAATCCTTCCAGTACTTATTAGCAGCTGTATGCTACAGAGGAAATTATTTTCTTTTTTTCATTTCTTTTTTTGTCTTGTCCACAGTGCTCTCTGCTGACACCTCTGTCCGTCTCAGGAACTGTCCAGAGAAGCATAGGTTTGCTATAGGGGTTTTTCTCCTGCTCTGGACAGCTCCTGATACGGGCATTGTTACGCCAAGCACTCCGTGTCCCTGCTCCTACCCGGAGCGCTCACGGCATTCTTCTGCATGCAACGCCCCGGTCAGACCCGCGGTCAGATCCCCGCCCACCCGCGGGTCGCATCCCAATCCTCTAACCTGCCCCGTCCTCCTGCTGTCCTGTCCCGGCGCGCGGCCCCGCTCTCTAGGGCGCGCGCTGGCTCTCTGAAATTTAAAGGGCCAGTGCACCACTAATTGGTGCCTGGCCCAATCAGTGCTAATCACTTCCTACACTATTAAAACCCACTTCCCTTTCCTGTCCTTGCCGGATCTTGTTGCCCTAGTGCCCTGAGAAAGCGTTTTGTGTGTATCCCTAGCCTGTGTATCCAGACCCTTTGCCGTTGCCCCTGACTACAAACCTTGCCGCCTGCCTTGACCTTTTGCTATGTCCGATCTTGCCTCCGCCTTGTCCCTGTGTACCGCGCCTGTCTCAGCTGTCAGTGAGGTCGAGTCGCTATCAGGGGATACGACCTGGGAGTTACCGCCGCAGCAAGTCCATCCCGCTTTGCGGTGGGCTCTGGTGAAAATCAGTAACTTCTTAGAACCGGTCCCCTGGTACGGTCCACGTCATCGGCTCACTGACACAGAGGATCCACTACCTGCATCCTAACCGCTTACCAGTCCGGTTCCTGACAGGCATCAGGTGTCAGCAGAGAGCACTGTGGACAAGACAAAAAAGAAATTCAAAAAGAAAAGAATTTCCTCTGTAGCATAAAGCTGCTAATGAGTACTGGAAGTACAATTATTTTTTAATAGAACTAATTTACAAATCTGTTTAAATTTCTGGCACCAGTTGATTTTAAAAAAATGTTTTCCACCTGAGTTCCCGGACGGAGCAGACAGAGCAGAGCGGTGATGTGAGGGGACAGGACCACAGCCGGAGCGGTGGGTGCTGGTAAGTAGAAGTCCCCACCCAGGGGACTACTTGTGGGGCAGCCAGGGGGGACTTTATAACTTAAAGGGGTACTCCGGTGGAAAACTTTTTTTTAAATGAACTAGTGCCAGAAAGTTAAACATATTTGTAAATAACTTTGATTTAAAAATATTAATCCTTCCAGAACTTATTAGCAGCTGTATGCTACAGAGATGTTTTCCACCGGAGTTCCCCTTTAATATCTTCCCTGGGGGCAAAAACATCTCCCAGGGATGGTGAGGATAATTTTAGCATATATAATGCATTGTCAAGCATTATATATGCTAAAATCTGCTGACTGGTTCCCTTTAAGACCCTTAGTTCCAGTGGAACACAACGGTGATCTGGAGAAGCTTCCTCTGAACTAGGTGGTAGCTATACAGGTTTTGGGTCTTGAGTCCATGAAAGTGGAAGTATCCATTCTAGTAGATAGTGGTGTAGTGGTGTACAGCAGTAGTGGCCAAAGTTGGGACACCAGTGGGCTAGAGGACCACTACTGACTGTAAGTCCACGTATAAGGACTGAAATCTTCTCTCTGGGACCGGTTGTGCAGACGTTGTCTTCTGGCGAGCTCCAGCTGCGATCCATTAAAATCCTAATTATAAACAAGAAAACAAGATTCCTTCATTAATACAGAAAAGCTACAAATTATTTTAATTCCTGTGGAAAATAAAATTTCTGATCTGAATTGTTGACATCCTAAAACGGCGTGGCATTGACAATAACACAGCACGAGCCTCCAGAGCCGAATGCTGACAATAATGAAGCCTAATTCTTCTGATGAGCGTCTAGAAAATGTCTCTAGATTATAGTTCACCTGCGACAATTAAACACAACAGTACCGGCAGATAGGAAATGCAGGTGTTAACATAATAGAATAATTGGATAATGGGATTTTTTTGCATAACATAGCGTGTAAGCATTATTTTGTACTGTACCACTGGTCTGGTAGATGCCCATCATCTGAACACCTGCATCATATTGTGTAGCCCCCTGTGCCTATTTGTAGTGTGAGGCTTAAAGGGGAACTCCGCCCCTAGGTATCTTATCCCCTATCCAAAGGATAGAAGATAAGATGTCTGATCACAAGGGTCCCGCAGCTGGGGACCCCCACAATCTCAGCTCCGGCACCCCAGACATCCGGTGCATAGAGTGAACTTCTCTTCATGCCAGATCACTGGCAATGTGGGGCGGAGGCTCGTGACGTCACAGTCACGCCTTGCTCATGACATCACGGCCATGTCCCCTCAATGCAAATCTATGGGAGGGGGCATGATGGCCATCACGCCCCCTCCCATAGACTTGCATTGCGGGGGCGTGGCTGTGACGTCACGAGCCTCTGGCACTGTACCTGTTGCTCTAAACAAATGCCAGGTGCAGCAAGGAAATCGCGTGGGTCCCCAGCAGCAGGACCCCCGTGATCAGACATCTCATCCCCTATTATTTGGATAGGGGATAAGATGAGTAGGGTCGGAGTACCCCTTTAACCTGCTCATGGAGACCTGGGAACCTCAATGTGGCTCTTACAGCTCATGTACTTGACACCGTCCTGTATGACAGTGCACTCATACACCGCTACAGCCGCTATTTTTCTATCCCACTGTCTCATCAGAGGCCAGTGGCATTGCTATGTAGGTAACACCACCAAGTGGAAAATAACCATCCCGTGATGGTGTCAACCCATGCAACGTCTTGTTTATTTCTCATGAACTGGATTCATAAACCTCTGCCCTATTCTCACTCCCCTTATTTCTTTATGGTAAATCACCCTCCATTTATAGGGCTGTGGGGTTCAGCAATTTCACATATGTTTGTGACCTTCTCTCCGATGGATTTGCACCCCCTTCATATGGCGAAGCCTCCTGCAAATGTCCTCTTCTACAGGAACACTACTTCTCCTACATTTAAATCTATGTTGATTCTATCCTACACCTTATTCTTTTTGAAACTACGGACCACTCTCTTAATTAGAGATGAGAAAGCCGAATCCGGCAAACCCGGATAAGCCCTGGTAAATGGCGCAAAAAAACTAAAATCATGTTTTTTTTCACAAACATAAGAAGCAGGGTGGGCAGGGGGTAGTAAGATGACATAGGGACATCAGCAGATCACATAGGACACAGCAAGGGACACAAGTAAAAGGGCACTGAGATCACCCACAGTGTTCAGAGTGCTGGAACTTCTGCAGAGAGGAGACAGAGAAAAGAAGAGAGGCAGGCATAGGAACAGTTAGTGGTTATAAAGATACAGCAAAAGAGTAGAAAGAGAGACCGTGTGTGTGTGTGTGTGTGAACAGGATTCAATACCCATACAAGAATCATATAGAGGCTCCTATACACCAAAACAGCATCTAAGGGGACATCTTAATCACAGCCTCTGAAGGACTCTTTTGCTACCACAAATCCACATTCTTTTTCAAGGTTCATACTTGCATATACCAGAATTGAATAGTGTTCCTGAACCAGCTACAGTAGCCAGTGTGGTGCAGTGATCTGTGCCACCCACAAAGTGTATTCAAGTGGCACCCATATATCTATAGGGCCTGTCAAAATAGTAGCAAACATAATAGATTTCCACAAACACCTTCAGTACGCATTGCGCTGTCACCTCTGCCATGCAAAAAGCGTGTTGAAGTTACACGTATCTAGCCTGCAGTGTTATACGGTTCTGGTGAATTTAATATTTTAAAGCCACTGCGTCTTCCCATACCTCTGTGTGCATATTAACACCGGCAGGCGTCTACTGACAACCAGGGATACGTATGCCGCTTTATTTTGGTGTGAATAAGCCTAAAAAATGGGTGAGCTCTAATAGTTACCATGGGTTACCTTATGTCGCCATAACCGAGCCTTAAAGGGAAACTCTAGACATCTTGTCTCCTATCCAAAAGATAGGGGATAAGATGTTTGATCGCAAGCGGAAATTCAGAAGTGTGAATGGGAGTACGGAATCCCATAGAAGTCTATGGGTTTTAATTTGAGGCAGAATTCCGCAAGCGGAAATTCTGCCGTGTGAATAGACCCTAAGGGTAACATTTCATATAATATGGTAATTTGTATCTACATTATTTATGGTGAGTTTGGTTTTTAAGCGGCATGTGCAATTCATGTATACAGCTACTAATTGGTATTTGCACATTATTCTATCCCTTATAATTGTAATTTACATATACTTTATGCCCCCTCAACTATACGTTATGACACATTTTGGCTGCCTGTCCTCGGTATGCCGCCCCATCTTTGTGCGTGACTCTAGGCATAATTTAATTTTTATTTTTTTTGTGACGAAATAAACAAATAATTGTTTCATGATTAACAGCATTCAGTCTTCATTTTTGCGATATGAGTATTATAATTATTAATATCATTATTATTATTATTCTAGAATATATACAAAAAGCTGTGTATTTTTTGTGTTATATGTGTATTTTTTTTATATTTTCTTTGTGTTTTTTTGTTTATTTTTCGTGTTATTAGAGAAAATATATTGGAGATAGAATATCTATGAGACAATAGATGGATAGATGATGTCACCCTAGGTATGTGGCTGCAAGGTCAGTGTCTAATTGCACCACTGTGATGTGACATGGTGACGTCATAGATAATAATAGATACTCATGTAGTCAATGAGTAAATGACTCCAGGCAGGACCCATGGGGGGGGGGGGGGTCTATATCATGCACCCCCCATAACATAATGGGTCAATGTACCCCAGAGTAATCATTTGAACAACTCACATTGTTGTACTAGCCAACCAAGAGTCACCGACAAAAGGAAACGTGTCCCATCTGTTTCTTCTAGTGAAGACTTTTATTGACTAGTTTGAGATAAGTTTCTTCCTTCTGGAGGAGAGATCATTTGCATTTCTTTTTTCTCATGGAAAATTGCCTACAAAATACCTTTCTAAAGACTATTGGGTATCTACACTGAGAGTCGGTGTCCACCCTGACCTATAAACATTGGTAGAATAATCTCCCATCTCTGATCCTGTTATCTCTTCATGTTCTTTTCATAACCCACCGGATCAATGGAACGGATCGATTTAAATAATGCCCATCCACTCATGTGACTCAACATATTCAGAGGGAATCCTAGAAGTCTATAAATTAGGGCACAATTTATTACTAAAATAGGCTTAAACATTACTGATGACTTCACGATGAGTGTTCTTGGCAGTCGGTGGCAATGTTTTTTTTTTTTTAAATAGATTTTTTTTAAGAGCCAATTAAATTCAGACGATGGATGTGTCATATCTAAGAGTGATTCACTGGCTTTAAAATGAGCGAAAACTGCAAATAGCGCAGACCATTAAAAAACACAATAAAGAATGTGCAGAGATTTGGGGGAATTCTCAGCGCAGACACAATGGGAAGGGCTCATAGGTTGGTCGCCATCGAAAGCATTGGTCTGAGCTGAGGACCCGGGCACCTGTGGGACCTATCTGGGAATATCACTGACCAGTAAGCCAACATTCGGATGTGCACATGTAATTAAAATAAAAGGGAGGGAGAGACAGACGGGGGCGCAACCTGTGCCGTTACTCTGATGGCAATCGATGCTGTAATGCAAATAGAACTGTGCTCACCTGGTGGTGTTGTACGCAGAATACAACACCTTGTAGTGTATGTCACCCAATTGCAGGGTAGAGGACCGGGAGCTGCCGGAGGTAATCCCGTGTCGGAGGTTGTCTCTGACCGGTGCTGGATAGCTCAAACATTCGGATGTGACACTATCTACAGCTGACAGTAGATTGCACTACTAGGGGGTCAGTGGTGTTACTATGGGGGTACAGAATACGTCTAGGTGACTGCCCGAAGTAGGGTGACACCAACAAGCGGGAAGTAATGGTTCTGTGATGGTGTCACCTTCCTACCTGATGTCTTCCTCGCCCGGCCAGAATTGAAAACCAGGAATGGAAAGTGAGAACCACCATCTTCCTACATACCGTGTAGTTGCCAGCAGGGAAGTCTTGGCATTTAAAGGGGTTTTCTGATTTTACACATCTTATCCCCTATCCGTGATGTCACAGCCCCTAGACACGTCATGCCACACCCCTCCATTCTTGTCTATGGTAGGGAGCCGTGATGGTCGTGATGTCTCGTCCCCGCCACGGAGGCAGCGCTCGACACAGAATGCCTGGGGCTGCACCGAGATCGCAGGGGTCCCCAGCAGCGGGACCCCTGCGATCATACATATCATTCCCTATCCTTTAGATAGGGAATAAGAGGCATAAAGCTGGAATACACCTTTAAAGCCACAATCTTCGAGATGTTACGATTTTTATAAATGGGCACTGTCATTTGTAAAAACTTTAAATATAATGCAGATAATAACATTATAAGTATATTTGTAATATATTGGATAGAAAATGTGTATATTTTTGGCTGAAAAAATGCTCTATACTTCTTACCACTACACCGACCTGTCCCTGTAGCTAATGCCTGTTTGCCTCTGTACAGAGACAAAATACAGCAAGTGTGGACGGGACAAGGAGAGGTCTGCACAAGCTCCTAGCTCGTCAATCAGACTACTATGTTAGCGCGGAGCATGTCACAAAGCCTTAGAACACGGAGGAGTCAGTTGTCATCTCTGAGGAGTGAGGGCGAAATTCCCACATGAGATGTGAGGGTAATCAAAGGAATGCTTCCTCCTTCCCAGTGAACTGCATGCAGTTTGAGCAATACAAACAAGGGTATAAGGAACCATAAAAGGATGAAAACCAGGATTTAAGCATAGGGACAGGATCAGCACCAGCCTGAAGCATTTTTTTTTAGATCTCGTGACATGTACACTTTAAGTTCTTAGCACCAGGTGACACAAACACTAGTGACACCACTGCTAGAGGCCATAGTGGCTGGCAACATGAGAAATAGACCAACAGCCAAAGAAGCAACTCTGGCCACGAGATGAGTATCCTAAACAAAGGACCCTTGTAATTCAGAATTGACTAAAAGGGTACAAGAAAATAGGTTTTCTGATCTAGGCAAGTCAACCCCAATGTTAGTGAGACAAACCTTGAAATTAATTTTGATAGTGGTGGCCGTAGTCGAAAGCATAGATAGACCCTTATATCAGTGTTTTTATTCTGATTAATGGTGCTAATGCTCAGGGCCATCATTAATGCGGAGCAAATGGGCCAAGACATTCCTGGGGGGGGGGGGGGGGGGCAATACTACTTACCCAGGGTCCTATCATAGTTAAGAACCACCCCTGTATAATGGGTATCCACATTATCCGACTTCTTTGTATTGTTTCCATTATATAGCCTCAATAAGTCAAAGTAAAAACAAAAGAAAAACAGGAATAAAACTATACAAGGCGTTCCCGTTTTATCTTCACAATGACTTTGTAAATGAGTTTATGATGAAGGCAGGGTTGTTTACATGAGGAGTGACTGTCAATCGTGCCGCTCCTTGTCAGGGAGCCGATAAGGAAAGAGAAAAGATGAGACTGGCACTTATTAAACTCTATAAAACACCAACCGGGAGGGAAACTCATTCCTTAACTTTATTTATGTAGAAATGTAGACAATAACTCAGTCCATGAGTGGCGGAGCCCCCTTTTCTTTCCTATTATTTAGAAAGCATCAGTAACAGTGACGTGCTGCCATTGTGAGAAAATTGCCTTTTTGATGGTTCCACTTACAGTTTAGTTTGTTTTAAAAACATTAACCACTGCCATATAGTGTTTTTATGGTTTCCATTCATGGAACTTCTTCTGATGTCCTGCTACTTTATGACGGTTCTTCCGAACACAATTGCAAGATGAAGCTCTGTGCCCTGCCAATGCCCTGGCTGTTGCTGGAAGTCTTACCTCCACTGGCCATACAGTCACTACTTACCTCCACTGGCCATACAGTATCTAGTGCTGCATAACAAAGTGCTGTATACTGTCCCTACTTGTTGTGGGGCTGAGCTGTGCCCTCAGCTATATAGTTGCGGGTACAGTTCATGCTTGGAAGGAGTTAAACATTGCATAACTTCTGCAAAGTCTGAGTTGTTCCCACGGCTCTTTAGCTGCAGGCACAGCTCAGTTCTGCTAGGAGCAAGGACTCCAACAGTAGTCCTGGCTTCTGTGTAATATACAGCGGTGTGCTAAGCACTGCTGTATATTATACAGCTGGCGGAAATAAGTAGTGCAACTATGCATCTCTACTAAACTCCCTACACTCCCTGGGCCACGCTCTGCATCCGACCCACAGAGTGATACTCGGAAGAGTATGTGGTGTTTCTACAGAAATAAAAAAAAGAAAATAAACACCAGAAAAAAAACACTGTGAGCAAGACTGGTACTAGCACATGAATACTGACCATAGCCCAGTTGATTAACTCATGAAAGCCCAGTGTGAGTAAGGCTGCCCATTCCATATGACAAGTGGATGGGTTTGGGGACCAGGCATGATGAGAGACAATCTGGACTTCTGGTCAGGTGGAAATTCTGATGTGTTGGAGGCACTTGAGCAGATAAGGGTTATAGGGTTATCCAGGATTAGAGCAACATAGTTGCTTTCTTGCTGAAACAGCATCACTCTTATCCTCTGTTTACATGTAGTATTGCAGTTCAATTTCCATTGCAGTGAAAGGAGATGTCATGAAAGGGGCGGTAGAGAGTTTGTGAGCTCTAACTGTCCCTACAACCTCTGTCCCATCCTACTGCCCATCTGCCCTAAATGACCAACAACAACGAGGACAGATCTTATACTGCACTAAAGTGCATGGACGTAAGAGTCAAACAAAACAAAATAAACTGTAATGTCGGGAAACAAATCAGAAACATAACAGGAATAATACAAAGCTTCAAACAGATATACCAGGCAGTATATAACATATTAACAAACAGTTCAAGAACCAGGATCAAGATTAATGGCAGATATGATAATATGAACAACTCTAGATATGAATATAAGTTTACAGCAGACAAAACCAGGAGATGCAGGGGATGAACCAGTTAATTGAATGTCAGAACACTAAACGGATCAGGAAATCAAGAACGCTGTTCACACTGGACTCAGAACAAGAAACACATTGGACATCCCACTCCAATCATGGAGGGACAGCAATACTAAGGAGGGAACAAAAATCCAAGATACAAGAAACATGGGTACAGACACAAGACTAGCTCACTCCTAGATAGACGGATTAGCACAAGGCTGAGAACAGGATTCTATCCTAGGAGATCCAGAATCAAACATGGTCAAAACAGGAATGACAAAATGCACAGTCTGAATATGGACTCAGGAAAGACAAAGCATATGCAAAATGAACAATACAGGAATAATAAAACCTGACAATGGTACTAAACCAATGCAAGCTAAAATCTAGATATCAGACAGGACAGATAACCATTATAACTCATGATACATGTGCTCAGACAGACATAGTGGGCATAATGCAAACATGGTCAGAGTAACAGGTGAAATTACCAGCCCAGAACAGCATCTGAAGAAGTCTTGTATATCCTCCCAGTGCTGAAGGCTGGAAACATCAACTCTTCCCAAACCAGGGAGAACAAACACAGAAACTGTTTAGACAAATACAATGTCTGAACAGGACCCAAAAGCAGAAAAATGCAAAATACAGATAAACGGACATTGCAGGAGATTAATTGTAATACCACGCACAACCTGTGGACAGGGGTGGCTCTTTGTGTGGAAGAAAGTTTTGTAATCATGGATGGAGCATTTTTCCAAGCAGTGATCCTCCAGCTGGAGGCACACTGTTTGGGAAACACTGCTCTAACACTATAGATACAAGGATGCAGCAGAACTGGAATTACCTTTGTAGCGCAGTTTGGTTTATCATTTGACACAACTGTATGTAGCACCATGCATAGTCTGTGGTTTACATGTGACTGCATGAGTTATGTTATTCAACCACACAGAACCTCTTATTTTGGAGGATTCGGCATGTCCACACATTACGTGGACAGCTTATTGATTTTAATGTTAACTGTGTAATACTTTTTTTTCCCCTCTAGGGGAGCTGCAGAGAAATGAAACACTCTGGAGGGGCCAATCAGTGGTACAACCATGAGGTGTAATCAGGAAGCCATTTTAGCATGAAGGTTTGGTCCAGAACCCTTCAATGAATTTTATTCTATTGACATCTGAAATAGAATTATAATTTTCTATTTATTTATGTATTTTTATTTATTTTTATTTAAATACATATTTATTAATTATTAATTATCTTATTTATTTATTTGTATATTTATTTATTAGCTTATTTATTTTATCTCTTTCAATCTGAAAATTTTAGGTTCTTAGATCTACCTAGAATTGTGAAAATTAATCGAAAAAAAAAAAAAAAAGGATAATGACAAATGATGTACCTGTGCTCCGATACCGGTACATTGTCCTCAGATGGACCTTAGGCTGTGGAGTGGAAACAAGATAAATGCATTTTTTAATTTCAGGAAGTTGTTGCCAAGCGACAATTGATGTAATCCTGTTATTTAAATGACAAAATGCTTGGAAACAGCAGGATCATCCAGAAATGTTATTATGTTCTTCAAAACATTTGAACGGCATGAAAAGACTTTGAAGGTAACACTCTGTGAAAATCTTCGTCTTTTTGCTAAATATCATGGTAAGATTTATAACAAACCTTAAAGGGGTATTCCGGGCAAAAATATGTTATCCCCTATTCAAAGGATAGGGGGTGAGGTGTCTGATCTCGGGGGGCCCGCTGCTGAGACCCCCCGCAATCTCCCTGTAGCACCCGCATTCTATGCTGGTGCTGAATCTCCAGTTTTGGAAACCTTCTGGGACTGGGGATGTGATGTCACGCCACGCCCCCTCCCTTCATGTCTATGGGAGGGGGGGGGGGTGTGGTCTAGTTTCTTTGTAGCTCTTGATGGTTTTTGTTACTGCACTTGGGGACACTTTCCACCTAGAATATGACATATTTTTAGTTGTTTCACACTTTTTGTTATGTCGATAATTCCACGTGTGTTAATTCATAGTTTTGATGCCTTCAGTGTGATTCATAGTCATGAAAATAAAGAAAACTCTTTGAATGAGAAGGTGTGTCCAAACTTTTGGTGTCCAACTTGCTGCTCCTCAGCACGGATGGGGCATTGTATCTAAGGGAAATAGAGTGAGCAAAAATTGTATCACTAAGTAGTAGAGAAACATGACCTGATCAGATAGATCCAGATCTCTATGAAGAAACGTGGCCTGGTCAGATGGGTCTAGATCTCTGTGGAGGAACATGGCCTGGCCAGAGTGATCCAGATCTCTATGAAGAAACATGGCCTGGTCAGATGGATCCAGATCTCTGTGGAAAAACATGGCCTGATCAGATGGATCCAGATCTCTGTGGAGGAGCATGGCCTGGTCAGATGGATCTAGATCTCTGTGGAGAAACATGGCCTGGTCAGATTGATCCAGATCTCTGTGGAGAAACATGGCCTTCAGATGGAACCAGATCTCTGTGGAGAAACATGGCCTGGTCAGACGGATCAGATGTCTGTGAAGAAACATGGACTGGTCAGATGGATCCAGATCTCTGTGGTGAAAAATGGCCTCATCAGATGGATCCAGATCTCTGCGAAGAAACATGGACTGGTCAGATGGATCCAGATCTCTGTGGAGAAACATGACCTGTACAGATGGATTGAGATCTCTATGGAGAAACATGGCCTGATCAGATGGATCCAGATCTCTGTGGAGAAACATGGCCTGGTCAGATGGATCCAGATCTCTGTCGAGGAACATGACCTGGTCAGATGGATACAGATCTCTGTAAAGGAACATGGCCTGGTCAGATGGTTCCAGATCTCTGTGGAGGAACATGGCCTGGTCAGATGGATCCAGATCTCTGTGTTGAAACATGGCCTGGTCAGACGGATCAGATCTCTGTGAAGAAACATGGCCTGGTCAGATGGATCAAGATATCTGTGGAGAAAGATGGCCTGGTCAGATGGTTCCAGATCTCTGTGGAGAAACATGGCCTAGTCAGATGGATCCAGATCTCTGTGGAGAAACATGGCCTGGTCAAACAGATCAGATCTCCATGAAGAAACATGGACTTGTAGGATGGATCCAGATCTCTGGGGAGAAACATGGCCAGTCAGATGGATCTAGATTTCCGTGGGAAAACATAACCTGATCAGATGGATCCAGATCTCTGTGGAGAAACATGGTCTGGTCAGATGGATCCAGATCTCTGTGGAGGAACATGGACTGGTCAGATGGATCTAGATCTCTGTGGAAAAACATGACCTGATCAGATAGATCCAGATCTTCGCGGAGATACATGGACTGATCAAATGGATCCAGATCTATGTGGGGAAACATGACCTGGTCAGATGGATCCAGAGCTTTGTGAAGAAACATGGCCTTGTCAGATGGATCCAGATCTCTGTGGAGAAACATGGCCTGGTCAGATGGATCCAGATCTCTATAGAGAAACATGGCCTGGTCAGATGGATCCAGATCTCTATAGAGAAACATGGCCTGGTCAGATATCAAGAGTAGAATTTGGCTTCAGTAACCTGGCAGTTTTCCTTGCTTCCCCAACCTTCAAGCTCCCCAGATCTTATTAATTTAGACATCTCTGGGATGAGGTAGGCCGGAGCTGCTCAGAGCATGTCAGGGCCTCCATTTAACGTGCAGCCGCGAGAGAAGCGATCTTGTCCCATTGGGCCACTATTTCAGCAGAACAATTTAATCATAAATGGGGATCTATATCGCCATGTATTGCTGCAGTTGTGAAGCCTGAAGAGGGTCCAACCTACTACAAGATGGAAGTCTACTAAAGTGGCCATTCAGTGTTCCTGGTTCTCCTTAAGAATATTCTGTAAGGTAAGCAACAATGTACGGTCCCTTGACTCCTTTCTCCTGATTAACAATTCGCCTTTTCCATGTGATATTTCAGGATAACTAGAAGCCAATTTAGAACTGAAAACGTTTATAGTTTGTGGAACATGAAATTCTCATTTGGATTGAGATTCCCAGAACCTGACGCGTCTGCAGTATTTTCTGCTGTGTAATAATAAGCCATCTGGTGAAAGTTGCAGGAGGACGCAAGGAACACATGTCCGAGCCCCAGAGGAGAAAAATCACAGCCCCCCCCTGTCTCCCACCATCGGCAGCATCAGCAGGTTCCGCCACTCTACAGAGTTAACACCAGTTCTGGGCTTTCATAATTCACCCACAATTGACTTCCATATTGAGTTGTTTTTATTTTTTTTGTGTGTTATGTTTGTGAACAATTATTGTAAATAATGCTGCACGCGCCTCATTTTTGTGCATCCAGGGCAAGAAAAGATGAGATGATGGGAAACAGATGGATCATTTAATTTATCTTCCAATTACAGCTGACACTTTGGGTACAGCTCCTGCAAGTCATCTGTTCGCCTTTTAATGATCCATTACACATCTGTGTTTATTGTTATTCTCCGATGCATTATCTCATTAAGACCTGTAGTGTAATGTTGGAGGCTTTTAATGGCACAATTTCATATTCTCATATTAATGGCTGCTACAGTATCTCCCTGGGCCTTCTGCGTGAGTGATTAGGCGGGGAATCCATCCGCATCGTATGGAGCATACGATTTATTGTGTCTGCCATCGGCTGCTTGCGTGTCTGGTGGGAGAGACTGTGGGGGTGGGGGTGGTCAGACAGACAGGAAGTTTCTCTACTTTTACCATGATGTTGAATGGGAAGCCTTGTAAGAATGTTGGCTACAGTAATGCAATGCTGGTTGAGTACTTGTCAAAGGAGTTGTCCCAGGGCAGACATTAAAGGGGTACTCCGCCCCTAAACATCTTATCCCCTATCCAAAGAATAGGGGATAAGATGTCTGATCATGGGGATCCTGCCACGCGGGACCCCTGCAATCTCAGCTGCTGCACCCGGCGTTCGTTTACAGGATTGGATGCAGCACCAGAGGCTCGTGACATCATGGCCACGCCCTGCTCGTGACATCATGGCTATGCCCCCTCAATGCAAGTCTAAGGGAGGGGGCATGATGGCTGTCATGCCCCCTCCCATAGACTTGCATTGAGGGGGCATGGCCTGTGACATCACGAGCGGGGCGTGACCATGATGCCCCGCTTTTCTCCTGCCAGCTTTGCTTTCCTTTCTGTAAAAGTTGCATGGTTTGTTCAGTAGTTACCAAATTTTAACTTTTATCATTTTTGTAGGTCACATGGTGGTCCATCGAACATAATAGATCAGTGTTCCTTGTGCCCTCCAGTTCTTGCAAAACTACCACTCCCATCATGCCATGACAGCCTTCAGCTTTTTTTTTGAGGTCATATGCTAGAAGTTATGTTCAATGGACAACAATACAGCCATATGGAGCCAACAAGAAACGGAGAGGCACAGTGCTTCTCATTTGATATTACCCTTCCATTCTATGAATTACTCCAGCCTAAGACAGTCGGTGAATTATAGGATGAGTAGTCAACCATGTGTCCACTAGGGGTTAAAGGGGTACTGCAGCCAGAATTAACTTATTCCCTACCCACAGGATAGGGGATAAGTAGCTGAGTGTGGAGGGTCCGCCTGCTGGGGCCCCGCACAATCTTCTGAATGGGACCCAGTCCTGCTCAGTCAAGAGTGCTTGTCGTCTACCTCTAGGCAGCACGCATTCCATTCATTTCAATGGAGTGTGTGCCATGTAGAGATGGACGACACACGCTCTTGACTAAGCATGACTGGGTCCCGTTCAGGAGATTGTGGGGTTCCCCAGCAGTTGGACCCCACACGATAAGCTAAATATCCCCCATCCTGTGGATAGGGAATTAGTTAATCAGTTAATTCTGGCTGCAGTTCCCCTTTAATCATAGAAAATATTTAAGCCGGTAAGAATTACCCAGTGCTATAAATATACATTACACTGCAGGATTCCTTAAAGCTTACTAGTCAGATCCCCCCAAACAATTTTAGGATCAAATTTTTATGCCTAGGATCAAATTTTTATGCCTCCATCACCTATATTTATTACAAAAAAATACCTCTTTTCATTAGCTAACAGTGTAAGAAATCCTCTCAGGGGAAGGGGGCGTGTCCCTGCCTTGTGATGGTGGGAGGTGATTGGAGTGTTGAGGGAGGGGCATGTCTCTCCCTTCTGGTGGTGGGAGGTGATTGGTGTGTCTGCTTACTAGTGTTGAGCGGCATAGGCCATATTCGAATTCGCGATATTTCGCGAATATATGGACGAATATTCGTCATATATTCGCTAAATTCGCATATTCGTAATATTCGATTTTTTTTCGCATATCCGAAAATCTGCATATGCGAAAATGAGTATATACGAAAATTCATATATGCGAAAATTTGCATATGAGAAAATTAGCGTATACGAAAATTCGCATGTGCGAAAATTTACATATATGAAAACTCGCGTGTGCGAAAATTTGCACGCCAGTCTCACACAGTAGTGTTAGAACCTTCTTTACACCACACAAGCTGGAAGCAGAGAGGCATGATCACTGTGATGTGTACTGTGAAAAAAAAAAACGAATATTCGTAGTTGCGTATATATATATATATAGTGCTATATTCGCGAATATTTGCAAATTCATGAAAAAAAATTGTATTGCGAATATTCGCGAGCAACACTACTGCTTACACAGCCTTGTCCATTAATCATCTCTTCTCAATGACTCATGGACAACCCTGATGCTACTGCAGGACTGGTTAGTGTCCCAATAAATATGGGGACCCCTAGTGGTGGGATATTCAGCAGCTGTTTTCTTAATTAAATGGGTTCTCCGGTGGAACATTTTTTTTAAAATCAACTGGTCCCAGAAAGTTAAACATATTTGTAAATTACTTCTATTTAAAAATCTTAACCCTTCTAGTACTTATCAGCTGCTGTATGTTCCACAGGAAGTTGTGTAGTTCTTTAGAGTCTGACAGCAGTGCTCTCTGCTGACGCCTCTGTCCATGTCAGAAACTGTCCAGAGCAGGAGCAAATCCCCATAACAAACCTCTCCTGCTCTGGACAGTTCCTGACACGGACAGAGGTGTCAGCAGAGAGCACTGTAGTCAGACTGGAAAGAACCGCACAACTTTCTCTGGTGCATACAGAAGCTGATAATTACTGGAAGGATTAAGATTTTTAAATAGAAGTAATTAACAAATCTGTTTACTTTTCTGGCATCAGTTGATTTAAAAAAATGTTTTCCACCAGAGTTCCCCTTTGAAATTCAAGCTTTTTTAAACAACTATATTACAAAAGGTCTTTAATTTTCATCAGTAACAACATATAAAAATGTTTGGGATCTGACAATGGACATTTAAGCCCCTTTGGCTTAAGAGACTTTAGTTTACTTTTTGGAATAAATACATTTTGTTTTGTTCCTAATCCTAGCCCAGAACCTCTCATATAATAAGTCATCTGAGGTCAAATACTTTGTGGTTCACTTGAGTTCCCATCGTTGTCTTTCGCACTCATGTCATCACCTGTCCGAGTCAGAGCCTCCTCTCGCAGGTCCTAATAACAGAACGCTGCTCGGTCAACCACAACCTGATCTTCCCAGACACCTGACCCACTGGAACCTCTCCGCATGGGCACTGTGACATAGGAACAACAATCCTGCTCTCACGTGAAAACAATCCTATAAAGGGACAGGATATCATGTCACCTTTTATTCTTCAACTACAATACTGACAAGTCAGACTTAAGACTTGTCTGAGGGGGACGTGGTGTGACGTCACAAGGCGTGGCTGTGATGTCACGACCCCCTGCCGCCCACTCCCAGCATTGGGAACAAAATGTTCCATACGCTGGGGCAGCGGAGTACCCCTTTAAGAATGGGTTTGAGTGTTATTAGAGGGGGTTCTCCAACATAAACTGACGTTAGTAATTGTGTCATACAGTAATGGACATACTTATCGAGGATCTGCACTTGTGTTGGTGGTAAATGGCCATGTCCTGTGTCTCTCATCATGCTGCTGGCTTGTTTTTGGGTTCTGGCTACTCCCTTTTTCTGTGAACTTCCTCAGACTACAATCCCCAGGATCCTTTGTTTCAAGGTGGTAAGGGACTTATTACCCTCCCACTGCAGCACAGCACAACTTGACACACAAGCTGCGGGTCTGTGTGATGATGAATGCACCAACATGTGCGCCGGTAACGTCATCAGGGGGCTGGCTTCACACACAACAGAGGAAGCGCCTTTCAGCACCTGACTTGTGATGTAATGTCTCGGGCCCCACAGCAAGCTGGGAAAGGTCCGAGACAACACTCATTTTGTAGGCTGCAGATAATGAACTTATGAGCTGCCAAACACAAACCTTGCTGTCCCTGTCTTACATTAAAAGAACCAAATATCCCAGAATACCCCTTTTACATATTAATTGGGTCTTTGTTGCAATGCATACCATGCAGAAATTACATTGCATACCGACAAATTTTTTTGAAATATTAATGTTGTCAGACAGGTCAAAGCCAGTAAATAGAAATTAAAAGACTCTAATAATTTAAAAAGTTGAAGTCGGCGCAACTGTTATCATAGAAGCGCTGCGGAATCTGTAGGCGCTATATAAATAAATAAATAAAATAAATAAATACTTGCAAATCGAAATGAGTCCGAAAGCCAACTGGTAGGTGAAAAAGTTTATAGAAAACTGAGTGGGGTCCTACTTGTATGATCAGAAGTAAAAGGGGTTATCCAATGTTTTCTAATAAATAACATTGTGCAGGGGTTAGAGCAAAACCTTTACTTACCTAGCCCTTGTTCCCCCGCAGCTCTAATTTGCCTCCACCTGGTCCCCTGATCAGTTTTCTCCTGAGGGAATGGAGCAGCAGTGTCCATGTCCAGCCACTCTGTTCCCTGTCTATGGAAGTGGTTCTCAACCTTTTTTGCAACTGTACCGCCAAAGGGTGTAAGTTTGTCCGCGGGTACCCCTGACACGCGTGGGAACTTACGCACGAGGGGGACCCGTGGACAAAATAAGTAATAAAATACTTAATTTCGTAATGGCGTATGCTTACCTTTCTAATGCAATACTAATGCGATACTTAATCCCCTAGTGCCTTTATTCCCCCCTCCATCTTAATCCCCTTGTGCCATTATTCCCTCCCTCCGATCCCCCTGGACCAATATATGTGATACCTACAATAACACCCTCCTATACTGCGGTGTTACACTTAGTTTAACATGCTTACCAGACCTGTGTCTATCCAGTTCAGCGGGAGTCAGAGGCCGCACTAATGGGTGACGTCCTTCTACGCTGTGCCAGCACCTCCGCACAATGTCAGGAACGTCACATGTCAGGCCCGGCAGCCACTGCAGCTCACGGTGTCCAATTCCTGCTCTGCGCTGACAATTACTGGCCAATGTATGGCCGGTATTTGTCAGTGAACTGCTGTACCCCTGCATAACCCTTGACATACCCCTAGGGGTACACGTACCCCTGGTTGATAACCCCTGGTCTATTGGAATTTTGCACATGGCCAAGTTCAGCACTTAACAAGGTATGGAAGTCTCAAAAAGAATGAATGGAGCAGCAGTCAAACTTTCAGCACCACACCATTCCTTTGGGGGACAACTGACCTCCGGTCTCGTAATCATGGGGGTCCCAGCTGTTGGACCCCTACTTTTTTGCTAGTTATCCTGTATCTTGTGAATTGGTGGGATTTTTTTTTAACTTTCACACTTTGCCCGCTATCTACCTTCTGACTAAACATTACAAAAATCTAGAGAATCCCCTTACACTTCCCATTATTTTGAGGGTAAACTCTGTTTTTCATCCATTAAAGGGGTACTTCGGGGAACTAACACCATAGCCCATCCTTTCCCTCTCATCAATCTATTTAACTGTCTAAATATCATTCATTAGCTTTATGGAGCAGTTTTACCTCTTTGGTTGTCACTTACATGCAGGGAGTGAGGGAATTACATCATCCAGCCATCCAATCTGTCCAAATCCATCTCTGAAAGCAGACCCCACCCTTCTGAGACACACAGACCATGTGGTTTCTTCCCTGCACTGATGCTCTCTTAAGTGCTGAGAACTGGAAGGTGTGTGCAGCCTTAGCCAATCACACACTAAACCTCTCTCTCTGCTGCTCTCAGAGAGCAAGCTGGCTGGCATAGCAGAGCTGCAATGATTGCTGGGAGATGAAGGCAAGGGGAGGGAAGGTTGGCAAAGAATATCAAGCAGCCAGTGAAGACAACAGAGACCAAAGGAGCCATGCATATCAGGCATAATGGTTTAGAGGGAACATATCCAGGCAGTGCGGTGGCTTTTGCGGTTTGGCTTTATATATATATATATATATATATATATATATATATATATATATATATATATTTCCCTCACCAAATTTATGTCCAGTCAATATAAAAAAAAAAAGTTACAGACAGGAGAAAAGTTATGTTCTGATGATGAATTTTTGATGTGTTTCGATTTCACCTTTACAAAAAAAAAAAAAAAAATTAAGGTTTGGTTATGATTTTTACTTTTATCTGCGAGGGACTTTGATGAGCTCCTTGTAGCTTGGAGTTTTGCTAATATTTCATGTTTTCTTTTGAAAATAATTTTGTGTTACATAATGAATCGTTTCACCACATGAAATTATGGTTCCGGCATGTAGACGATGTGTTCTTGCTGTCGGGTGGTAATAGAGACCAGCTGGAGAAAATTTGAATGGTCGCCGCTAGTTGATTGAATTCTCTTTGGAGGCCAGGAGTGAACTTATTGACTATTTAGAAGCAAAGGATAAATATTATGGGAAAAAAAATTACCCTTGACTTAGTGGTTGTGCACCACAAACATTTTGAGGTTACCTAACAAGCCAAGTTTTTGTGCTCATTGTATTTTTTGTATTTTTTGTAGAATTTAACAGAGAAGGGGATCTTATACAATCGATTGTCTTTTTTGGTGATTAATAAGTATTGGAATGTATGGAAACATGTCTCTCATTCAAGAAGCTCTGACCTCTGGCCAGTTGGTATGAGAAATTAACTCCTTAATAACATTGGACGTAAATGTCCATCCTGGTGCACTGGTACTTAACGCACCGGGACGTACATGGACGTACTCATGTCCTGAGTTGTATTATGTCTATAGAGCGAGATCCCTCATTAACCCCTTAAGTGCCATGATCAATAGCGATCATGGCACTTTAAATACACAATGACTACCCCCCTGCCAGATACTCATACCTGCAACATATATACAGGGGTCTGATCGGTTTGAATGCACTGAAGGCCACTTCACCAGGTCCTTGCAGGTCCTGGGTCTGATCTGCCTCAGGAGCATCAGTATATCGCCAATATAACAAAGTAGTGCATTAAAACAGTGGCGTAGCTACAGAGGTCGCAACAGTCGCAACTACAACAGTGGCCCATAGCTAGGGGGCCCTGAGCAGATTGGGCTGTCAGGTCAGGCCCCCAGGCACTCTCCAAGGACACGGGCCTGTGGAGGGACGATCGCTGCCAGCACTTTTCTATATTTAAGTTCTCTTATGCCGGCGCAGCCTCTTTAGGAAATCAGCGCAGGGCAGGGCCAGACAAGTCACGGGTTATTGGGAACAGATGTGCCCCACGCAGGCACAAACATCTGCTTCATGCCCCTGACATATCCCTGCTGGCCCCACAACATCCATCCTGAGACCTCGGCAGTTCATAGAAGCAGCAGCCTCCACCGCCTCACAGAAAACCAACAATCTCCACTGCCACTGACCATCGGATGATAAGCAGCAATGATCTCCTGTGGATGAGGGGACAGAGAGAGGGGGCTGTGTATCATATATATGTGTGTGTGTATGTATGACAGATGTGTGTATGTATAATGTGTGTAAGATAGATGTGCGTATGCATTATAGATGTGTGTATGTGTGATAGATTTGTGTATATTAGATGTGAGTATGTTTGATAGATCATACATCTATCATATGTACATACATCTATCACACGCACACATATTTATCATACGCGCACATATCTATCATACATATACACATCTATTATACATACACACATCTATCAAACGTACACACATCTATCATACATACAGTAGGGACTCATTAGTGATATAGGTTGAACTTGGTGGACTCATGTCTTTTTTCAACTTTATGAAATATGTTACTATGTCAGGGAAATCAACAAGATAGAATGAAGTGCAAAGTAAAGTAGTTAGAGACTAAAAGCCAAATGAAGCTCTCCTGCTGTAAAGGAGGAGTCACCTACATAACATGGGCCTAACAATATACTTTATAGAGTAAGTGTACTGGAGAGATCTGCCAGAAAAAGCAACTCATGATATAACTTATATTTGTATACATATGATGCAGTATTATAGTAGTTATATTCTTGTACATAGAAGCAGTATTATAGTAGTTATATTCCTGTATATAGAAGCAGTATTATAGTAGTTATATTCTTGTATATAGGAGCAGTATTATAGTAGGTATATTCTTGTATATAGGAGCAGTATTATGGTAGCTATATTCTATTATATAGGAGCAGTATTATAGTAGTTATATTCTTGTACAGTATATAGGGGCAGTATTACAGTAGTTATATTCTTATAGATAGGAGCAGTATTATAGTAGTTATATTCTTGTATATAGGAGCAGTATTGTAGTAGATATATTCTTATATATAGGAGCAGTATTGTAGTAGATATTTTCTTGTATATAGTAGTTATATTCTTGTGCATAGGAGCAGAATTATAGTTTTTATATTTTTGTACATAGGGGCATTATTATAGTAGTTATATTCTTGTATATAGGAGCTATATTATAGTAGTTATATTCTTGCATATAGGAGGCAGTATTATAGTAGTTATATTCTTGTATATAGGAGCAGTATTATAGTAGTTATATTCTTGTTTATAGGATCAGTATTATAGTAGTTTTATTCTTATATATAGGAGGCAGTATTATAGTAGTTATATTCCTGTATATAGGAGCAGTATTATAGTAGTTATATTCTTGTACATAGGAGCAGTATTATAGTAGTTATATTCTTGTATATAGGGGGCATTATTATAGTAGTTATATTCTTGTATATAGGAGCAGTATGATAGCGTTTATATTCTTGTATATAGGAGCAGTATTATATTAGTTATATTCTTGTATAAAGGAGGCAGTATTATAGTAGTTATATTCTTGTATATAGGAGGCAGTATTATAGTAGTTATCTGAAGTAGTAGGCCACCTGAAGAAGTAGTAGGTCACCTGAAGAAGTGCCGGGAGCGGCACGAAATAGCTATCGTCCTCTGACGCCCCGTTATGCATTGATTTTATATTCACAAAGAAAATAAAGAAGCCTACCTGATCACCTGAAACATGAGTGCCACCGCAGTGTTTCTTTCTTGGTCTATGCATGGACTTTGTTTCCTTTGGCGGTTTGTGCACCAAGGTGCGACGGAGAGAGGGCTCCAAACTATAGCCTCGCTGCTGAGACCGGTATGTTTGCATAGTGACTGCCGAATTTTCACCATTCGGCAGTGGGATGACTTCTGGCTCTCCACCTTATTGGACCCTCGCTACCGGCACAAAATAGGGGCCTTTTTTCCACCCACTGAGAGGGAGGACAAACTAACCTACTACAGAGACATCCTACATAGTCAGTAGGCCGATGCTTATATGCGTCATTGTCCATCCTCTTGCAAGCCTGACTCGGGGGCCCTCTGCGCTCAACTTCCACTGCCATGGATGCTGGGGAGGGGTGGGGTGGCAGGAGCAGTACCAGCTTCATCAGTAGCAGCCTGAGTCTACAGTTACTGATGAGTAGCTTTCTTCACCCGCATAGTGAAGCAACTATCAGCAGGTAGACCTGGAGCAGGACCTGAACCAGCAGGTGGTGGCATACCTTGATATGCCCATGCCAACACACCTTGAAGATCCGCTGGACTTCTGGGCAGCCAAACTTGATTTGTGGCCGCAACTAGCAGAGTTTGCCCTGGAAAAGCTGTCCTGCCCGGCCAGTAGTGTGTCATCAGAGCGGGTGTTTAGTGCGGAGGGGGCCATAGTCACCCCAAGGAGAACTCGTCTAGCCACGAAAAATGTGGAGAGACTGACCTTTGTGAAGATGAATCAGGCATGGATCAGCCAGGATTTCCACCCACCAATGTCTGATGCATCAGAGTAGATTGACCATGGTGCCACACCAACACTTCACAAATATGGATAGTGCTAAAATATTTAAGGTGTTGCTCCCCAGTTACAGATATTCCTCCACATCAGACCACAAGTAAGTATTGAGGATATGCATTAGCTAAAATGTAACCTTACTTAGCATAAATATATGTACCCCAATTTTTTTTTTTAATCAAGCAAAAGGAAAGGTGTGCAAAAACACCATGTGCCAAGTATTGATGTGATGCAAAAACCTCTAAAAGGTGGAAGAGAACAATGTATGGCCCATTGTAACAGGTGGGGGTAAAAACTTCCTCTGTAAGGTTCTACTCTCACATTATTAATTCCCTTCTTGGCAAGTGTTAAGCCCTAAAAAGAGCGACCCCGCACTGGAAACTCTCCCTATTTTCCCCTACAAACACTGCCATTTATCAGGGTTTTTAGGTTGAAATAGAGAGAGGTTCCTGTGTGGGGCCGCCCTTTTTAGGGTGAGTAACACTTGCCAAGAAGGGAATTAATAGGGCGAGAGTTTTTTTTTTACCCCCACCTGCTACATTGGACAATATGTTGTTCCCTTCCACCTTTTAGAGGAAAGTGTTACTCGTCTTTAAAAGGGCGGCCCCACACAGGAACCTATCTTTATTTCCACTTAAAAACCCTGGCCGCCCATTTTAGGGCAAGTAACATTTTCCAAGAAGGGAATTAATAATGCGAGAGTAGGGCCTTACAGGGGAAGTTTTTACTACCACCGGTTACAATGGACCATACGTTGTTCCCTTTCACCTTTTAGAGGTCTTTGCATCACATCAATACTTGGTGGTGTAGGTGGCAGATTATGTTTTTTGCACACCTTTCCTTTTGTTTGATTTAAAAAAATAATAATTGGGTCCATATATTTTATCCTAAGCATATTATTAAAAGTTAAGTTTTACTTAATGCATATCCTCAATACTTACTTGTGCACACCATTCTGCCACCATATGTTCTCCTCATGCTTATGCCACCTCCAGGCTGTCTCATTCTACCACCATATGTTCTCCTCATGCTGATGCCACCTCCAGGCTGTGTCATTCAGCCATTATATTTTCTCCTCATGATGCCGCCACCTCCTGGCTGTGTCATTCAGCCACTGTATGGTTAACTCATACTTCTGCCACCTCCAGGCTGTGTCGTTCAGCCACTATATGTTCTCCTTGTGATGCGGCCACCTCCACGCTGTGTCATTCAGCCACTATATGGTCTCCTCATGTTGCTGCCAACTTCAGGCTGTGTCATTCAGCCACTATATGGTTTCCTCATGCTGCCGCCACCTCCACACTGTGTCATTCAGCCACTATATGGTCTCCTCATGCTTCGCCACCTCCAGGTTGTGTCATTCATCCACTATATGCTCTCATGCTGCTGCAAACTCCAGGCTGTCTCATTCAGCCACGATATGCTGCCGTCAACTCCAGGCTGTGTCATTCAGCCACTATGTGGTCTCCTCATGCTGCTGCCAACTCCAGGTTGTGTCATTCAGCCAGTATATGTTCTCTTCATGCTGCTGCCATCTACAGGTTGTGTCATTCAGCCACTATATAGTCTCCTCATGCTGCTGCTACCTACATGCTATGTCATTCAGCCACTATATGGCCTCCTCGTCCTTCTGCCACCTCCAGGCTGTGTCATTTAGCCACTATATGTTCTCCTCATGCTGCCGCAAACTCCAGGCTGTGTCATGCAGCCACTATATGCTACCGCCAACTCCAGGCTGTGTCATTCAGCCACTATATGTTCTCCTCATGATGCCACAAACTCCACGCTGTGTCATTCAGCCACTGTATGTTCTCCTCATGCTGCCGCCACCTCCACGCTATAACACCAGCATAGGTTCTTCCAACCAGTTTCTGTCGCCTGTGACAGCAACGTCATCGGAGGAGTGCCCTAGATATAATAGGGGCCAATAGTAATAAATACAAAGGCATATGAAAGCAGCAATATTAACAACACAATGATTCAAGTCACAGATACATATTTAGTATTTAATGTATCAGGTGATTATGCAGGAGTTCTCCGCCTGAACAAGTCCCAGTTGTGGGTGATAACCTGTAAAAGAAAGGGAAATAGCTCCATTCAAAATTCAGCATATATCACACATGCCTGTAAAGGAAGACGCTGACTAAGAGCTACTCATTCACAAGTTCCCTGTTGTGGGCAATGACCTGCAAAAAAGAGATTTTGCCATTCAGAACCTCCGTGCATCACATTTGCCTGTAAGGGAAGACGATCAATATGAGCATACTCACTGTTCAGTGTTTCTCTGCGCGAAGAGGCCGGCGTCTGACCTCATATCGCGGCTCAAGTGCCGCGTCACCTCCAGACACGCCCCCCAGGCCTCCCATCAGAAGCGCGTCATATACTTGTCCACAAGTGAGCAGATAAGACTCAGAGGTTAACTCTGTAATGCCCGCCAGGAACTATTTATTCATAATAACTGTGGTCCTGTATTGCTGTATATGGGACCACAGCTGCCGGTATATTCCATGCAGAGAAACGCCAGACAGTGAGTAGGCTCATATTGAGTGTCTTCCCTTGCAGGCAAATGTGATGCATGGAGGTTCTGAATGGCGCTATATCTTTTTTGCAGGTCATTGCCCACAACAGGGAACTTGTGAATGAGTAGCTCGTAGTGAGCGTCTTCCTTTACAGGCATGTGTGATATATGGTGAATTTTGAATGGCTCCATTTCCCTTTCTTTTACAGGTTATCACCCACAACTGGGAACTTGTTCAGGTGGAGAACTCTGGCATAATCACCCGAAGATAGTTAATATTAATGTATATTATAATATGTATTATGTTATATTAATTATACTGTACATATTAATATACTTATACATACTTACACCCAAATATGTATCTGTGACTTGAATCATTGTGGTTTTAATGTTGCTGCTTTTATATGCTTTTGAATTTATTACCATTGGCCCCTATTATATCTAGGGCATGCCCCTGATGAAATCGTTGTCACAGGCCTCAGTAACGTGTTGGGAGAACCAAGCTGGTGTTATAGGGAAAACCTATGATGTTACTGCTCTAATACGGGGATCTGAGAAGTGCAAGTGTAATCATATTGCACTCCAGATTTTACCTTATACTATTCTAGCAGCTTAAACTGGTTTACTTTGCTTACACAAATCGACACACTAGTAAGCAAGCACATTATTATTTGTGTTTTAAAGAAGTATATTAAATATTATGTTTTATGCACTTCCTCGCACTGGTATGGTCAGCTGGCGATAATTTCTGGTTCTGAAGCCCCAAAATGTCATCCAAAAAATAGAAAAAAGTGAGGATTAAAGAAAAATAAGTAGATAACTAATATAGATAAAGCAAATCCTTACATATAAAAGTAATAAAGATCTGCTGGGAGCTGTAATCACTGTCTATGTAGAGGACAGGAGCTTCTTCAGGATCCTAAAAAAGTTACATGGAGCCGCCCTCACCTGGTGTTCAAAGGAGCAGCTAACCCTGGCACAGGTAAGAGTACAGAACATGTAATACCTCCCTGTACAGTAGAGGGCGCTACCAGACAGGTATTCAGAGCATATGCAACAATAATACAGCAGTTTTACCAGTGAATGCCCATCCTGATTGGTCAGTTCTTCCGGCCATTGATACGTTTTGCAGATCTGGACTTTCTGTAGCATTATATGGTGAGTCTGCTTTCAAGTTACAATGGTCCAGAAAAAACCATTGTATGTTGAAACTATTTTAAGTTGAGGCCATTGTAAGTTGAGGGGTCACTGTATACAGATCTTAGTAAAGTAGCGATAATCACAGTAAAGTTATATTTACAGAGAGCAGCGGAGGAAAGGGAAAAATAAAAGGCCTATAATCTGCACATTAGACACATTTCTGGTTCCATTACATGTAATATTCACCTACTGGAGGCAGAAAGATCGGGCTGTATTGTAATGACAGCTACTCAGTGAAGAACGTTTGCTCCAATGATTCATTGACTCGGCTATTGATTGATGAAAAGCTAAATCACCGTAATCCCTGATCCCTGGCTCAGCCCTTCTGGTGGACAATATGATCAATAGAGAATGGAGCTGACTCATTCACTATACAATAAAAGATATTATTATCCTTCAGAGACCGTAAATGACTTGTACCAGGAAAAATATTATTATTTTTTTAAATGTTTGACGCAACCTATTTTTTTTTTTTACAACAGCCATTACTGCGTCCAGCCCAGAAAATGTGCCACGTGCCCAGTGTTATTTCTCTATCTCTTTATGCTGCATCTTCTCTGCTTGTCAGAGGAGAATCTGAGCGAACAGAATTACCGCCTCCTTCCCTGACAAGCAGAGAAGAAACTATAGATATATAATTATGTTTAGTTTAGACTCTATGAGACAATAGATAGGAGAGATGGCACTCACCAAAAGGGTTTTCTTTATTTAAGTTATATGGTGCATAGGGACAAGGGCAGGTAGAAGCGAGATGCCCCTGCCCTCTCGCTTCTACCTGCCCTTGTCTGTATACACTGCAGAATTGGAATTGGGAAGACCCTTTGGGTGAGTGCGGGCTCTCTTATTTATTGTCTCATTGGATTGCATACAGTACCTACTTCAGACTGAGCACCGCTAGTGTTTTGGCTTCAGGTGCAGTTCAAGGCGCGGCTGTCTATTTGTGCATGGTGTGAACAGTGCCTAATCGTGCACGTGCCAGACATTACTTCTCCAAGTCACTCTGTAGATTAGACTTTATGTTCCCCCTCCCCTACTCTCCAAAAAAAATAAAATAATAATACTCAACTAATGGTATACATAATATATACTATAGAGGCAGACCATGCTTCTGCTCAGAGGCCCTTGGAGCAATAATAACACACACACACACATACTGGATAAGTAGTGCTGCTTTATTTTGGGATTATATATATAATTTTTTTTTTTTTTTTTTTTCAAATGGGCACTGTCATTAAACATTATTTTTTATATTTTATTACTTATGCCAAATAAATAACTTTTGCAATTGGCTTCCATTAAAACAAAAAATGTTTAATTTAAGTTTTTCTGCTGTATACTTCTGTCCACAAGTCTCCCTTCTTGGCCAAAACACATTCCGTCTGGTCAGAATCTCAAATTTTGGTCTCCTGCTTAAAATGGCAGGAAACCAAACTCAGGAAGTGTTTCTCTGCACTGAGCTTGATTGACAGCTGCAAAGAGCCTCACTGACAGCTGCACAGACAGAAACCTGCAAAGAGCCTCACTGAAAGATACACAGACTGAAGGCTGCTGCACAGAGCTTAAGGTCTTCTATCCATCACAGCACTGCAATCATTTGAGGGCGGAAGTGGTCCCCCAGCAGACTTAAGTGATGTCATGCCTTCTGGGACACACCCACTTTCTCCTGCTGGGAGATTGCACTATGTGAGAAAAAAGAAAGGTAAGATACACAGCTTTTTAAAGCTCAGAATTTTTTTTAAAGGTTGGGAGGAGTTTTAGGAGTAGTTAGGGAATATAGCCTGAGGTAGTTTAGAAAAGTTTATTTGGTGACAGGTACTCTTTAAGGAGAGTATTCAAGGAAAAAAATTATCCTATTTTCAAGGGGCCTGTTTATGAAATGTCAGAGAAAATATGATTGTATGATAAGAAAGCACACAGTTAGGTATCAGATAGATCAGGGGCCACAAGCAGCACAGAGTATTTAAGAAATAGGTGTGTAGGGCCCAGTGACCTGTCCACTCATGAGATGATGGTAGTGTGGACAGGGCTGCATGGGACAGGGGCAGTGTCATATCTGGTGGGGAGAACAATGATGAAAACTTGGAGGTCATGGAATGGTAGTGACATAAGAAGGGTCCACCAACAGCGCAGAGTATTTCTGGAGAAAAGGGTACCTATCTTGTAGGGGGTAAAACTTTTTTGCCCATGCGATGATGGTCGGTAGGACTAGACTGTGTGTAAAAGGAGCATTCAAAAAGCGCTGTATGATTTAATGCACATGGGCCCTAGTGCAAAATCTGTAACAAGGCCACAAACGGGCACAAGGAATTACAAATACATAGTACAATGGTCTTGGTCTCCAGCAGCACAGAGAATTTCAGAAGAGAAGGGCTTTGACCTATCCAGTCACACGATGGCGTTTTATAACACAGGGCTGTATATGACAATTGGGAGATCACTGTTCTAGGATGTAGGGATCGGGATCCTTGGCTGCACAGTATTTCAGGAGAGGAGTGTGCTGATCTTGTGGGGTGTTGGAGGGCCTATCCTATCAGATAGTATTAGTGAAAACAGAGCTGTATATGACAAATGAGGTGTCATTAGGGGCACAAACAAACATGGGAGATCACTGTGTAGGGATCAAGGTTCTCACAGTATTTCGGAACAGGAATGTGGGGCTGTTAGGGGCGGCAGTGACTTGTCCACTTGTGCTGATGTTAGGGAGGAAAGTGTCATGATGTGAGAAGAGATATGGAGAAAAGTGGGATATCGCTGTTACTTAAGGTTGTTGTGATCTATGGCACAGCAGCACAGAGTATTTCAGAGGAGTAATGTGGATCTGTTAGGGGTGGTGATGACTTCTCCACTTATGCTGAAGATAAAGATATTACTTTCTTGATGTGAAAGCAGCGTTAGGGAAGAAGGCAGGGCCGGCCCTACCATGGGACCCAGTGGGATCATTGGTCCCAGGCGGCACTTTTCAGTGCGGCACTTTGCTGCCTCCCTTTTTTTGTGCCACCTAGGTCCATGGTTGGGCCGGCCCTCCCCGGGCTGCTTAATAGCACAGAGGCCACTTTAGACAGTGACGAGGGATGTCACGCAAGCATTTCACTCTTGGAACCAGGCAGCACAATGTCTTGGGCCGGCCCTAGACGAAGGGTTACGTAGTGTTGTGATCTATGGCACAGCAGCATAGAGTATTTCAGAAGAACAGGCTGATCTGGATGGAGGTCACAGAGTAGTGTCTCCAGCAGCCCAGATTACCACAGTTGATAGACGCGGTGTTCTTGTGGGAATCGGTGACCTGTCATCTCAGACCACCGCCGTCTCATCCTCTTGTCACAATGATGGAGTAAGTTTTGATGCAAAATCCTCATCTGGAACAAGACTTCATCTCTGCAACTTGTTCTGAAGAAGTAATAAAACAACCATCTGCTTGTCCCCTTAAGCAGTAGATTCATCTTCTTTGAAGGGAGATAAATGCTGCTCTGTCAGAAGCCACGCACACTCTTCTATCCCTCCCGGAGTAACTCCACCGCGCGCCCTACAGACGCTCCATACGCTAGGACTTTGCAAAGTTGCGGCACATGCTTCATTGACGCCAAATTCAGAAAAATCTCAGCTGTCCCATTACACTGACAAAAGGTTCCACTAAACCGGTGACTAAAGGGCGGCTCTTTGTTTTTTTATTCCTCTCCTCCAAATAATTTACCCGCACGCTCGGAGCCGGGTTCTACCCTTTTGCACAAATTTATTATGAAGCAGGTGGGTGAGCTGAAGTGGAGCCGGCAATGACTGTGTTTATATGCTGTTATAGGCTTTTAAGGAATTGCATACTCCGAGCTGTAAATACAGGTTTTTCTTGCTGTGCAGATGTTTATTTTACACAGTGGGAGGGACGCAGGGTTAAGCAGGCTTTCTGATTAATCTTTTCATCGCCGCCGAAGCCCTTATAACACGACCGGGGGAATTTAAAATGGAGCTTTTCCAATCTGACTTCCCGGAGAGTCTTATTTTTTTTAACTCTTCCTCTGGCAATCCTTCTTTGGGAAACCAGGGCAGCTTCTTCCTCTCCCCGGCACTGAAAGGGTTCCAGATCCGACTCATGCTGAGTATTTCATTGAGTCTAAATAGAGCCATACTCCAGCCAACAAACCCACAGGGGAGAACAGGTACCATTGAACTGGTGTCAAACCTTTGATGGAAACTTTAGTGAAAACTTTTCTTTGGTCTAAGCAAGCGATTACCGGGAAACTTTTTGGAACTTTTTGCTTTGTAGTGTACTGACGGAAGCCAACAAGGCCCATTCCCTTCTGGCCAAAGTGGAAGCTGACCCAAGAGTCACCCCTACAGAACACTAATGGTAATCGGGGGCTGCACAAATGCAATGGGAGATTTCAGTCTCTACTGGTTGAACCCAAAAGGATCATACACTTCTGTACTGTGGATAGAGGCAACATGGTAATGGTGGAACAGTCCCATCAAGTTCTATCTCCATTCTGGGGCACAACCGCATGCAGTGCCCGACCAAGTGGTTGGACCGAAAACAATTATATACTTCCATTTTTTTTTGGTTGTATACATAATTGTTTGTCAGGAGTTTTTCACCATTGTTTTCATATGTAGGATCATAGCAGACACCGACATATGATGAAAATGATAAAGAAGGGGTGTCAGTTTGGATTCTTGTTTTTTTGTCCAATGTTGGGTGCAGCAACAGATGTTTAGGGACGGAGTACCCCTTTAAACTGTTTCCAGTTCCAACAGTAATAAAACAGCCACAATTGGTGCTGGTTGGTGTAGAGTTGGTGACAGCCTGTAGGAGTTATAAGTTAGTTCCTGAGATGTGTAGGGTACCTGAGGTGATGAGGATTACACAAGTTGACTCCCGGTGATAAGAAAAGAACCTTAACCCAACTGGGGGTCCACCAAGGTCTCAGATTGCTCAAGAGGTTCTTGACACGATGTTACCCTGTAAGGCTAGGAAAGTGATGAAGAATATAGTGTTGAAGTCCGCAGAAGAATCATCCCTCAGGCCAGGGAAAGGATGGTACTCATGGTGTCTACCTGGCTTAGTTTCCAGCAAAAACTAGACTTAATCCTATGCGCACTTGGGCTTCCTACAGTTCGAGACATGGCTGCACACAAGGCATCTGTAACCATAGAGGCAGACCATGCAGCTGATATTGGACACTTGCACAGAGGGGACCCAGATTTGGTTGATCCCATCTGTGCAAGACTCTTTCTCCAGAGGAATTATTGGTGAGGAATTAGATCACTTACCATGGAAAGGGCATGACTTGGGGGTAAGGAAACATCTGTCCTGGGTGGCAATACCTGGCAATGTAATAAAGCTGTTTGCTCTGGACCTTCCATACTCTTCGTACTTTACTGCCTTTATGCATGTGGGCATTGCACAAAAAAGAGAAAAAGAAGAAAGAAGGTGCTTCATGTGACATTATCTTCATGGTAGAAAGTGTTTTAGTGTAAGGCTCCACATTCCTCCAGCGTAGGACCTCCTTAAGGGTGCTACAGATGGGTTGTGGTCCTGAATATGTTCCTAAGGTTAGGACTCCTATCACACTTTATAATATACTGGAAAGGGGTTATCCAACATAAGGTGACTTTAGTTATGATGTGTCATACAGTAATCACATGCTTACCAAGGATCTGTGCTTGAGTTGGTGGTAAATGGTCGTGTCTCGTGTTGCTCGCGAAAATTCGCAATGCGAATTTTATTCGCGAATATCGCATATTCGCAAATTTGCGAATATTCACGAATATAGCACTATATATTCATAATTACGAATATATATATTTTTTTTGTTCACAGTAAACATCACAGTGATCATCCCTCTCTGCTTTCAGCTTGTGTGGTGTAAAGAAGGCTCTAATACTACTGTGTGAGACTGGCATGCAAATTTTTGCATATGCTAATTTTCGCATATGCAAATTTTCGCTTCTGTTAATTGGTGTATATGCTAATTTTCGCATATGCAAATTTTCGCATGTGCGAAAATAAAATGTAAATATTACGAATATGCGAATTTAGCGAATATATGACAAATATTCGTCCTTATATTCGCGAAATATCGCGAATTCGAATATCACCTATGCCGCTCAACACTAGTCGTATCCTGTGTCCCCCATCATGCGGTTGGCTTGTATTTTTGGAACTGGCTACTTCTGGTTTCTGTGGCCTCCATCAAGCTACAATCCCCAGGATCCTTTATTTCAAGGTGAGAAGTGACTTATTTCCCTCTTACATATCAGTCGCCACACCCATTGAAGCACACCCACGATTCCTTTGATCACATGACTTGCCTGACATTACCTGACACACAAGCTATGGATCTGTGCGATGATGAATGCACCAACATGTGCGCCAGTAATGTCATCAGGGGGCTGGCTTCAGACACAACAGACGACGCAGCCAAGCCGACTTTCAGCACCTGACTGGTGATGTATTGTCTTGGGCTGCACAACAAGCTGGGAAAGGTCCAAGACAACACTCATTTTGTAAGCTGCAAAAAATGAACTTCTGGGGAAAAGAAATACAAATAAATTTGATATCAGCCACCAAACACAGGCAAGCAAAGTATATTCGTAGCAGGACTAACTTTGCTGCCCCTGCCTTGCATTCAAAGAACCAAAAATACTGAAATACACCTTTTAAAGTTGTTGCTTATTAAGGGTTCTCACCTATCCACCAGACCGGTATATGATCATGAGGGGGTCCAACCTTGGAGAATGGAATTCTTGAAGTTCCAGTCGGAATGGAGCCGTGGTCAGACATGAATGCTGCTGTGCCTGTCACTCTCTATGAGACTGTATTATAGTAGTTATATTCTTGTATATAGGAGGCAGTATTATAGTAGTTATATTCTTGTATATAGGAGGCAGTATTATAGTAGTTATATTCTTGTGTATAGGAGCAGTATTATAGTAGTTATATTCTTGTATATAGGAGCAGTATTATAGTAATTATATTCTTGTATATAGGAGCAGTATTATAGTAGTTATATTCTTGTATATAGGAGCAGTATTATAGTAATTATATTCTTGTATATAGGAGCAGTATTATAGTAGTTATATTCTTGTATATAGGAGGCAGTATTATAGTAGTTATATTCTTGTATATAGGAGGCAGTATTATAGTAGTTAAATTCTTGTATATAGGAGGCAGTATTATAGTAGTTATATTCTTGTATATAGGAGGCAGTATTATAGTAGTTATATTCTTGTATATAGGAGCAGTATTATAGTAGTTATATTCTTGTATATAGGGGCAGTATTATAGTAGTTATATTCTTGTATATAGGAGGCAGTATTATAGTAGTTATATTCTTGTATATAGGAGGCAGTATTATAGTAGTTATATTCTTGTATATAGGAGCAGTATTATAGTAGTTATATTCTTGTATATAGGAGCAGTATTATAGTAGTTATATTCTTGTATATAGGAGCAGTATTATAGTAGTTATATTCTTGTATATAGGAGGCTATTATATTAGTTATATTCTTGCTGGGAGTTGAAGTTTTGCAACATCTGGAATGCCTTATTTGGAATCACTGGTATGGCCAATGGAAAAAAGCTTAACAGAACTCTATAGCGCCCTCTACAGCCATAGAGCCCAAGCCAGTAACATATACAACTTCCTTACCATGGATTACCTGAATCCTTCTTGTATTCGGAATAAACCCAGTCATTAAATTATATTGCAGGTTATTGTGCGGCGGGCGGGGGGGGGGTTAGGACGTAATCCGTTAAGCGAGGACACATTTTATTAATGTCACTTTTCGAGACACCGTTCCTGTAATTTCTGCACGCGCTGGAAACAGAGTAATGAGACACAGGTCAGATTGTTTACCGCGCGAGACGCACAATAACAGTCATTGTTCCTCCGGTGTAAAAATCACCGCCTCTCCGCCTAATGATTCGCTATGCATAATTTCATTTAGTCATACACGACTCGCCTCGGTATGAGACGGCAGAAGAGGTCTGGGCATCGGAGACCCCTATGGGGACATAAAATAAATGGGGGGGGGGGAGGGAGGGGTGCAGCTCAACACAGGTTCATTTTATTAAAGAAAACAATTCGGCTTCATGTTATGGATACCGGAGAATTATCCTCGGGTTTCGGTCCCTTCAGTTTTTTAATATATCAAGGCTTCATAAATATTGTATAGACTCATCTAAAATGTAATAACAAATAATCAACATCGATCCTCAATAAAGATTATTAACCAGAAATCCTGATTCATGTGTCGGCGGACGATGAGGGCTCAGACCGCGGTAATAGGTAAAATGGGACCAAAAGGAAAATAACAACATTTCAGCTGGATAAGAGACTCTTAAAGGAGATCTCCGGTGAAAATTAACTTATCCTCTATCCACAGGATAGGGGATAAGTAGCTGATCGCAGGGGGGGGTCAGATTGCTGGGGCCCCCCGCGATCAACTACTTATCCTCTATCCTAGGGATAGGGGATAAGTTCACCTTTGCCAAAGTACTTTTTTAAAGGACTACTCTGGCCCTAAGACATCTTATCTCCTATCCAAAGTATAGATGTCTGATTGCGGTGTCCACCGCTGGGGACCCCTGCTATCTCCCATGCAGCACTCCCTCCCATAGACTTGCATTGCGGGGGCAGAGTCGTGACGTCACGATACACCAGCCCCGTAGTCGTGACCCGGCCCCATAGTGCGTGCAGCTCCCAGAGGTGGATGTTGCATGCGATATAGCGGGGTCCCCAGCGGATGGACCCTGGCGATCAGACATCTTATCCTCTATCCTTTGAATAGGGGATAAGTTGTCTTAGGGCCGGAGTATCCCTTTAAAATCTGTTTGGGTAGGAACACACAGGAGCGCATCTGCCGGCTGTCACAGAGGCACGGCAGAGTGAGCTCCCTACTAGAGATGTTGCGAATTTTTAGGGCTCAAATATCAGTCCGTGTGTCTTGCAACAGCTGGAGGCACCCTGGTTGTGAGGGAGCCGCTGGTTAAAAGGGGTACTCCGTGTAAAACTTAATTTCCTTCAAGCAACTAACTACAGTATTAAAAGGGCTATAAGTTCAGTCCGTGTGTCTTGCAACTGCTGGAGGCACCATGGTTGGGGACCTCTGCTTAAAAGGGGGACTCCGCTGGCAACCTTTTTTGCTCATTGCCACACTAGTGCAAATCACATTTGGTGTGACAGTTGTTCAAATAAAAAAAACAAAAAACTTTTTTGGCTGTGAAATAAAACCAGTGCTGCCTAAAGGGGGGCTCTAACTATGTGCTGCCTAATATGGGGGAATATATGTGCTGCCTAAAGGGGGGATCTAAATATGTGCTGCCTAAAGGGGGCTCTATGTGCTGCCTAAAGGAAGGCTCTAACTATGTGCTGCCTAATATGGGGGAATCTATGTGCTGCCTAAAGGGGGGATCTAAATATGTGCTGCCTAAAGGGGGCTCTATGTGCTGCCTAAAGGGAGGCTCTAACTATGTGCTGCCTAATATGGAGGAATCTATGTGCTGCCTAAAGGGGGGCTCTAACTATGTGCTGCCTAAAGGGGGGTTAAAGCACGTTATTACAAAGAATTTAGGAATAATAGGTGATTTATGCCCTTTACGGATTAAAACCAGACTCTGCATCAACTATGTAATTTTCCATGGGAGTTTTGCCATGGATCCCCCTCCAGCACGCCAAAGTCCAGGTATTAGTCCCCTTGAAAAAACTTTTAAATCACTATTGTGGCCAGAAAGAGTCCCTGCGGGTTTTAAAATTCGCCTTCCCATTGAAGTCAATGGCGGTTCGCCCGGTTTGCCGGTTCGAACATTTGCTGAAGTTCGCGTTCGCTGTTCGCGAACCCGAAAATTTTATGTTCGCGACATCACTACTCCCTAGTGCTGCCACGTGACTCTACGTGTCAGCTCATGATTGCCGGTGGGAAATCCGCAGATATGTAGGAGCATTATTATAGTAGTTATATTCTTGTATATAGGAAAAGTATTATAGTAGTTATATTCTTGTATATAGGAGCAGTATTATAGTAGTTATATTCTTGTATATAGAAGCAGTATTATAGTAGTTATATTCTTGTATATAGGAGCAGTATTATATTAGTTATATTATTGTATATAGGAGCAGTATTATATTAGTTATATTATTGTATATAGGAGCAGTATTATAGTAATTATATTCTTGTATATAGGAGCAGTATTATAGTAGTTATATTCTTCTATATAGGAGGCAGTATTATAGTAGTTATATTCTTGCATATAGGAGCAGTATTATTGTAGTTATATTCTTGGATATAGGAGCAGTATTATAGTAGTTATATTCTTGTATGTAGGAGCAGTATTATAGTAGTTATATTCTTGTATATAGGAGCAGTATTATAGTAGTTATATACTTGTATATAGTAGTTATATTCCTGTATATAGGAGCAGTATTATTGTAGTTATATTCTTGTATATAGGAGCAGTATTATAGTAGTTATATTCTTGTATATAGGAGCAATATTATAGTAGTTATATTCTTGTATATAGGAGCAGTATTATAGTAGTTATATTCTTGTAGATAGGAGCAATATTATAGTAGTTATATTCTTGTATGTAGGAGCAGTATTATAGTAGTTTTATTCTTGTATTCTTGTATATAGGAGCAGTATTATAGTAGTTATATTCTTGTATATAGGAGCAGTATTATAGTAGTTATATTCTTGTATATAGGAGCAATATTATAGTAGTTATATTCTTGTATATAGGAGGTGTCACGATGCCGGCTGGCAGGTAGTGGATCCTCTGTGCCAGAGAGGGATTGGCGTGGACCGTGCTAGTGGATCGGTTCTAAGTCACTACTGGTTTTCACCAGAGCCCGCCGCAAAGCGGGATGGTCTTGCTGCGGCGGTAGTGACCAGGTCGTATCCACTAGCAACGGCTCAACCTCTCTGGCTGCTGAATATAGGCGCGGTACAAGGGAGTAGACAGAAGCAAGGTCGGACGTAGCAGAAGGTCGGGGCAGGCAGCAAGGATCGTAGTCAGGGGCAACGGCAGGAGGTCTGGAACACAGGCTAGGAACACACAAGGAAACGCTTTCACTGGCACGATGGCAACAAGATCCGGCAAGGAAGTGCAGGGGAAGTGAGGTAATATAGGGAAGTGCACAGGTGATCAGACTAATTGGAACCACTGCGCCAATCAGCGGCGCAGTGGCCCTTTAAATCGCAAAGACCCGGCGCGCGCGCGCCCTAGGGAGCGGGGCCGCGCGCGCCGGGACAGGACCGACGGAGAGCGAGTCAGGTACGGGAGCCGGGGTGCGCATCGCGAGCGGGCGCTACCCGCATCGCGAATCGCATCCCGGCTGGAGGCGGTATCGCAGCGCCCCGGGTCAGTGGATCTGACCGGAGCGCTGCAGTGAGGAGAGTGTAGCGAGCGCTCCGGGGAGGAGCGGGGACCCGGAGCGCTCGGCGTAACAGGAGGCAGTATTATAGTAGTTATATTCTTGCATATAGGAGGCAGTATTATAGTAGTTATATTCTTGTATATAGGAGCAGTATTATTGTAGTTATATTCTTGTATATAGGAGCAGTATTATAGTAGTTATAGTCTTGTACATAGGAGGCAGTATTATAGTAGTTATATTCTTGTATATAGGAGCAGTATTATAGTAGTTATATTCTTGTATATAGGAGCAATATTATAGTAGTTATATTCTTGTATATAGGAGGCAGTATTATAGTAGTTATATTCTTATCTATAGGAGACAATTTTTATTATTAAAAACAAACAGTAAAAATACAGTTCTTTCGACCAAAATTACCAAAACAACAATAATCAAGTATTAAACATCATACTCTTCTTTACAAAAGAAACTTAATAATGTTAACTTAGATATAAACTATTGCCTTTAAAGGTGAAGAAAATAAATAAATACCAACACAAAAGCATCATAAAGGTAAAACTTAATCTATATACACATTTCTCCATAATTTTAGGTTTTCCCTGTCCCTCCTGACCTCCAAACACTTTATCCACCTCAATTCTGTCAGGATCAGGTCTACTGCTCTTCTGTCATGAAAGGGTTCACTAAACATGGAGACACGGGTCCTGGTGTGCCAATGATAATATTTAATGACGGTGATGATTATATACATGGTCTCCCGGTCAATGCCACTTACACTAGATGGTACCCCATAGATGATATCTGGGTATTTTAAGGACTGTAGTCTCGGGATCTTTAGCCTTTGGGATATTTCCTGCCATATGTGTCGCCCTCCCCAGCACTCCGATATAAAATGTGACATTGTCTCCTCCTCCTGACACCCCAGGGGACACTGGCGATCCGACACACTCAGGTATCTTAAATTTCCCCTGACAAACAATTTCCCATGTAAGGACAGCCAGGCAATGTCATGGAACTTTTTGGGGAGCCTAACACTATTCAGGAGCCTCAGACTGTTCTGTAGGATGGCGGCCGTGCAGTCCTTCAGAGCTGGCTGTAAATAGAAGAATGTCCTGCACAACCTGACATAAAGCTCTTTACCGGTCTTACTCTCTATATAAGACTTCCCAATGCGCCATCTCTTCAGACACCTGAGCCCGTATTCCAGGTACGGGGGGAGGTAGTCATGCTTCCATCTCCCCCTCTTGAGACTGCCGCCTCGCACCCAAGACTCTGCAAAAGGCAATATCCAGTCCCTGATACTATTCGCCCACAGGGAGCTGTTGTTTGAGTCCAGGCATCCAAAATTAACTTTTAGAAACATGGAGTCAAAGAACACCCTTGGATTCAGCATATCCAACCCACCCTCTCTCCTCTGTAGGTAGGTGATCCCTCTTTTTATTGGGTTCAACCTGTTCCCCCAAAAGAGTTGGAAGAACAGGCTAAAGAGCCGAGCAGAGAAAGATTCTGGTAAAGGAAAAACGACAGAGACATACAAGAAGACGGGGACCAGGTAAGTCTTCAACATTTTAACCCTTTCTCTATAGGTCAGCCTCCAGTTCTTCCATCGCTGAACCTTTGCATTTACGGCTTCCAACTTCTCTTCCCAATTTAGTTTGGCGTTATCATCCCTCCCGAATTTGACCCCTAGGATTTTAATATAGGTGGAGGCTCTCACAAATTGGGGCAGATCAAAGTCTGGATCAGTATCTGATATCCAGGGAGCTTGACTCTTCTCAAGGTTGACCAGAGACCCTGAGGCCTCCGAGTAACTTCTGATGGCCGCAGACAACATCTCCACCTCACGAGGCTCAGATATCACTACGGCCACATCATCCGCATAGGCAACAACACCCAGGGGCAGGCAGTGGGGGACCGGCACCCCCTGAAAACCACACTCCTGCAGTGACCTCAGAAACGGGTCTAAGGCAAATACATACAGCAGCGGACTCAGTGGGCAACCTTGTCTCACCCTCGCCTCAACTCTGAACGTGTCACCCTGCCAACCATTGATCAGAGGAAAGCTCTCGGCCTGAGCCACCACTAGTAACCACTGCAAAAAAGCGCACACCAATTATGAAAAATGTGTATACTTTATTAAATTATGTCATAACATGAAAAAAAGAGCAAGGCTAAAATCCTGAGGAAGTCACAGTGTGACGGAACGTGTGGGGCTCTGGCATCCCGCCTGGTACTAGTATAGGGATTTTCTGCCTGTGGTTTGTTGTGGCTCATGCCGTGTATATTATTGTTAATCTTTTTATATATAATGTGCATTGTGCTTAAGGAGGGTCACTGGTCATTTATTTAGTGATTGCTTCATGCTAATTTGTTTCCACAGTCAGTTCTGTTTATATATTACCTGTACCTTGTTAGACGGGATTGTGTGGAGGGGGGGGTTCATGGTCCCTCTCCCATGTTGTGCACTCTAGTTTATAGAGTTTTTAAATGATTTTAGCCTTGCTCTTTTTTCATGTTATGACATAATTTAATAAAGTATACACATTTTTCATAATTGGTGTGTGCTTTTTTGCAGTGGTTACTAGTGGTGGCTCAGATTGTGTTTTTCAATTACTGACTAGCAGCACCCATAGGATTCTTATGAATAGGTTGAGCCCTCCTCTATACATCTTTTTCACAGGAAAGCTCTCGGCCTCACAATACAAAGTCTTCAGCCAATCGATGAATTGTCCCGGAATACCGTACTTTGACAAAGTGGCCCATAGATACTCATGATCTACTCTGTCAAAGGCTTTAGCCTGGTCAAGACTCACAACATATCTCCCACACCTCAGGGCTTTACATCTCCCTTATGGAGATCACTGCCCCAGAGATGTTCCGCCCTTTTACTGTGCCATACTGACAGCCTGCCAACAGTGGCGGGGACAGACAAACTAACCTAGAAAACAGGATCTTTGCCAGATTCTTCCTGTCGACATTCAAGAGGGCAATCGGCCTCCAGTTCTTGATGTCACTCGGCTCTTTACCTTTAGACAGCAGAATCAGCGAGGACACTCTCATGGATGGAGGCATCAGGTGACTTTCTAGACAATTTGTGTAAACATCCACGAGGATTGGGGTCAAGAGGTCTCTGAATGTCTTATAGAATTCTGCTGTTATCCCATCTGGACCTGGTGCCTTCTTCAGATGTAACTTATCAATGGCCTCTTTAACCTCCGCCACCGTCAATTCTGCTATCAAAGGAGAAAAGTCCAAATCATTAGTATCAGGGAGCGGAGTTGTCTCCAAGAATTGGGTCATCTTGTCTCTATCCAAAACCTTCCTCTGAAACAAGTCAGCATAGTACGATCTCACTACCCCCGGGATACCCTCCCGAGATTCCTGCAAAACACCCTGGGAGTCAGTGAGACCGGTGACAGATTTATTTGCCACCCGCTCCTCAATTCTCAAAGGGATCAGGAGACCCTAAGGACCCATAATCCCGTTCAAGAACCAGGGAGGTATACCTGCTGTACTGATACTGCCTTATCTCAGATTTCAGCCGGTCTATCCTTTGTTGGTCCCCACCCGCTGAATATAGTGACTCCAATTCTTTCCGCAGCTTGAGATACTGGCCATACTTACTCCTCCCCTTTTTAAAGGACAGTCTCTTTAAGAGGGTTCTGATCTCATCCTTGACATCCTCCCACCAGGCGGCCATATCATCATAGAAGTCCACTCTATCTAGCTGGCTCTGTATGAGAGAATGAACACCTTCCTGAACATGCAAATCTTGCACAAGACTAGAATTGAGCTTCCAGAGCCCCCTTCCAATATCTGGGCGTTTAGTGACACCAAGATGGAAAACTAAGGCCATATGGTCTGAATAGGGGACAGTTTTCTCACTCCTCTCACTAACCATTTCTTAAGTACTCACGAATGCCATGTCAATCCTACTGCTCCTATCAGAACAAGAATATGTGAGCTTTGGCTTTCTTCCACCCTGTGTGAAGACATCACTCAGACCGGCCTGCAATATTATGTTATTAAGGACCCTGGAGTCCCTGGCCACCGCTCTACCTGAGGACCTGTCACTTGATGTCCTAGTGACGTTAAAATCCCCGGCCATTATAACAGGAACAGATGTGAATAGAAATGGTTTTACCTCAGTGAATAGCTGGACCCTTTCTGTCACTGTCTGTGGGCCATAGATATTTATTAGCCGGAGCCTTCTACCATGGATAGTGACCTCCAAAATCAGACACCTACCCATGACAACCTCTGTCATCCTATGTACTGTCACATCCCTGGTGGTAAACAAAATGGCCACTCCGGCATAAGGCTCCACAGCCAGTGACCAGAAAGAGGGACCAGACGTCCATTCCCACTCAGCCTCACGTAAGTGTCCCAGTGTAGTCAGGCGCGTCTCCTGTAAAAAGATGACATCTGGGTCCACATATTGTAGATGGTCATAAACTATGTGTCGTGTCCTCCTCACTTTTATACTGTTTACATTACTAGAGAGGACCCTTAAAGTAAACCCAGCCATTACAAGGTAACACAAGGAGAAGAGCAGAGACCTGATCCCCATCATCACAAGTCAGAATCTGAGTCCTGCTGTCCACCACCTGTCTCCATGTCTGATTCTACGTTATCTTTCACAGTCCGGGGTTTCCTTTTTATTGGGGGTTGGTCCCTGGTGTCACCATCACATTCACCTTCTATTCTTTTTATCTCAGTGTCTAAATCACCGTCAGACTCTGTCAGAACCTCATATCTATTGGACATGACCATCACTCCTGCCCTGTTGTCAGCCCTTTTCTTCACACCAGTATTGTTCTCCCCCTCAGGCCTGCGGGAGGACTTGTCTTTTTTCCTCCTTTTAGTTTGTTGCACCCTACTCCCCTCAGACACCAAAGAGGACACCCCTGGCTGCTGTTGGTCTTGTGGCACAACCTCCATGTCCCCCTGTGTGCTCTCTGACTGCTGAGGTTCTGGTGTTGTGTTGCTTAAACCCTGCTGGACCTCCTGTCTGGTTAGAATAGGGCCTGATATTAAAGTCTCCTCCTCTACAGCCTCTGCCCCCGCCACAAGGTCCTCATCAGGAAGCTCCCGGCAGATGTTGTGCCAGGCATTGGGACAGTCCCGGTGAGGGTGACCGATCTCACCACAGAGATTACACCTGATGTTCTGGCAATCAGCACTTAGGTGACCAGTCTCACCACACAGGTTACACTTAACAATAGTACAGGTATTTGCCAGATGACCAGGCTTGCCACATTTGAAACACTTTCTGGGCTGACCAGGGTAGAAGCAAACCCCCTTCTCTCTGCCAATAAAGAAGGAGTTGGGCAGATGTTGGGTGATGTTCCCATGTTGGCGCAGCTTCACCAGGACCTTCCACCCTCCAGTCCAGATACCGTCATCATCTCTGTTCTTGGTGAGATCAGACACCAGGTCACAATGTCTGCGGAGCCACACCACAATGTCCTGGGGGGGAACAGCTTCATTCCAGAAAATAATATTGATGATGACGGTATCTGGCTTGGATATGGGAATAAAACTAAATTTACTCCATCCATCTTTGTCTCTGAACCTGGGGAAGTTGGACCAGAACCTATGCAAATTAGACATGAGCTTAAAGCTGACATCATAGCCCTGTCTATCTGGTAGGTTTATTACAGCCAAGATGTCCACTGGCACAAACCCCATCTGATGGCACAGGAGCTCCCTCACCACAAACCTCCTATCTGGAAGGTCCTCCTTGGCACCTCTGTGCCGAAATCGCACCACATTCCTCCTTTTAAATGCCTGGCCAGTGTAATTGGCGCTGGAGGTGAATGATGGAGCACCACGGCTCCAGGCATTTCTAGGAGTAACCTGGCGGGTACCTGCGTCCTGTCTTACAGGGTTGGGGTCCACTCTAGGGGGCCCTGCCACATCTGCTGTGCTTGTGGGTAAAGGGGGGAAATCCTGCACAGTATTGTGTACAATAACACCTTTCCCATCCACCTCTATCATCATCATCAGATAATACATCCCACACAGACTGTGCACCCCCTCCAGCCACCGACCCCTCAGGAACACCACAGTGCGCACCCCCAGTCCGTGCCCCAACATCATCACAGTCCTCACCCCCAGTCCGTGCCCCAACATTATCACAGTCCTCACCCCCAGTCCGTGCCCCAACATTAGAGCTCTGCTCCATCACCCCATCACCTTCATACACTGGCAAATGTCCACTGTCCTCCTGATGTACTGGGTCCTCTGGGACTTGTGGTGCCTGTGCTGATATGACAACGCCACACTCTTCCTCAGGAACAGCTGCAGGTCTCGGAGGTTGCTGTTCCCCATTCCCATGTGTATGCTGATCCTGGAAGGTGAAACTTGCCGGCTGTATTATGGGTCTTGTCACCTGCTGTGGCTCATCTGGGGTGATGGCAGGTACCACATGCGATCTGGGCTTTCGCTCAAAACTCAGCTGGTACTGGGAAAAGCGCTCCTGGTTCCATCCTCTCCAGTAAACAGTCCATCTCGCTCACTATGGTGGCCAGTGCCGTGCTCAGTGCATACAGTTTGTTATCATGCATAGTCTTGTACTGTGGGTTAGCAGTCTTTAGTTTATACACACAGTCAATCTGCATTTGTACCATGTGTTTGCGTTGCTTCAGCTCCTCCATCCTCCTCACCAGTGCTGGGATCTCCTCCGCCAGCTGTAGCTCTGGTGCCCGGGCGGTCTCTTTGCCCTGCTGGAGGGGTCTGGACAGTCTCTCAGGCTGGGTGAACACAGCGGAGCCATGGCTGGCTGTTTCTCCTGAGGCCCGGCCACATACACCAGAGCCTGGGGCAGGAACAGTTCTGCTAACACCCTGAGATTTCTCCACAGATTTCCCATGTGTCATGTCCATAGATTTCTCAGTATTGTGGGTCTTACCTCCAGCCTGGGATCTTGTGCGGCCTGAGCGGGTCATGCTGGAGACCACCTCTTGCTGCTGCAGGTTTCCCTGTAATGTTTGCCTCTCCAGAGATGTCCTCCTCTGCCTCTGTGCTGGAGAGTGGAGCTGCACACCTGCTGCCTGTGATCCCCTCACCTCCTGTGCACCTCCATGTGATCCCCTCACCTCCTGTGCACCTCCATGTGATCCCCTCACCTCCTGTGCACCTCCATGTGATCCACTCACCTCCTGTGCACAAACATGGCCTTGGTTAGCAGATTTGGGATCTATCACAGAGGTTTCTTTCTGGGAGTCTCTTGCTTGTTCTCCATGCTGTGAGCCTTGGCCGGCCGACTGTATAACACCACACACCACACTTGCAGATGCAGAAGCTGCGTCTTTCTTTACCTTAGACAAATCCATTTCCTTGTCTCCTCTCTTGGCACTGGCAGTGCTTCCATTCTGAGAATCTCTTTCCACAATATTAACTTTAGGATTTCCATCCACCTTAGAAACAGCCTGGGAGTTTCTTGGGGAGCTTCCCCGCCCAGGGTGGCCCCGCCCTGGGCTTTCTCCAGACATGAGGAGAACTACAGAGACACAACCTTACAGCTAGGAGGCAGTATTATAGTAGTTATATTCTTGTATATAGGAGCAGTATTATAGTAGTTATATTCTTGTATATAGGAGCAGTATTATAGTAGTTATATTCTTGTATATAGGAGCAGTATTATAGTAGTTATATTCTTGTATATAAGAGCAGTATTATAGTAGTTATATTCTTGTATATAGGAGCAGTATTATAGTAGTTATATTCTTGTATATAGGAGCAGTATTATAGTAGTTATATTCTTGTATATAGGAGGCAGTATTATAGTAGTTATATTCTTGTATATAGGAGCAGTATTATAGTAGTTATATTCTTGTATATAGGAGGCAGTATTATAGTAGTTATATTCTTGTATATAGGAGCAGTATTATAGCAGTTATATTCTTGTATATAGGAGGCAGTATTATAGTAGTTATATTCTTGTATATAGGAGCAGTATTATAGTAGTTATATTCTTGTATATAGGAGGCAGTATTATAATAGTTATATTCTTGTATATAGGAGGCAGTATTATAGTAGTTATATTCTTGTATATAGGAGCAGTATTATAGTAGTTATATTCTTGTATATAGGAGCAGTATTATAGTAGTTATATTCTTGTATATAAGAGCAGTATTATAGTAGTTATATTCTTGTATATAGGAGCAGTGTTATAGTAGTTATATTCTTGTATATAGGAGGCAGTATTATAGTAGTTATATTCTTGTATATAGGAGCAGTATTATAGTAGTTATATTCTTGTATAAAGGAGGCAGTATTATAGTAGTTATATTCTTGTATATAGGAGCAGTATTATAGCAGTTATATTCTTGTATATAGGAGGCAGTATTATAGTAGTTATATTCTTGTATATAGGAGCAGTATTATAATAGTTATATTCTTGTATATAGGAGGCAGTATTATAATAGTTATATTCTTGTATATAGGAGGCAGTATTATAGTAGTTATATTCTTGTATATAGGAGCAGTATTATAGTAGTTATATTCTTGTATATAGGAGCGGTATTATAGTAGTTATATTTTTGTATATAGGAGCGGTATTATAGTAGCTATATTCTTGTATATAGGATACAGTATTATAATAGTTATATTCTTGTATATAGGAAGCAGTATTATAGTAGTTATATTCTTGTATATAGGAGCAGTATTATAGTAGTTATATTCTTGTATAAAGGAGCAGTATTATAGTAGTTATATTCTTGTATATAGGAGCAGTATTATAGAAGTTATATTCTTGTATATAGGAACAGTATTATATTAGTTATATTCTTGTATATAGGAGGCAGTAATATAGTAGTTATATTCTTGTATATAGGAGCAGTATTATAGTAGTTATATTCTTGTATATAGGAGCAGTATTATAGTAGTTATATTCTTGCATATAGGAGCAGTATTATAGCAGTTATATTCTTGTATGTAGGAGCAGTATTATAGTAGTTATATTCTTGTATATAGGATAAGTATTATAGTAGTTATATTCTTGTATATAAGAGCAGTATTATAGTAGTTATATTCTTGTATATAGGAGGCAGTATTATAGTAGTTACATTCTTGTATATAGGAGGCAGTATTATAGTAGTTATATTCTTGTATATAAGAGCATTATTATAGTAGTTATATTATTGTACATAGGAGCAGTATTTTAGTAGTTATATTCTTGTATATAGGAGCAGTATTATAGTAGTTATATTCTTGTATATAAGAGCAGTATTATAGTAGTTATATTCTTGTATATAGGAGCAGTATTATAGTAGTTATATTCTTGTATATAGGAGGCAGTATTATAGTAGTTATATTCTTGTATATAGGAGCAGTATTATAGTAGTTATATTCTTGTATATAGGAGGCAGTATTATAGTAGTTATATTCTTGTATATAGGAGCAGTATTATAGCAGTTATATTCTTGTATATAGGAGGCAGTATTATAGTAGTTATATTCTTGTATATAGGAGCAGTATTATAGTAGATATATTCTTGTATATAGGAGGCAGTATTATAGTAGTTATATTCTTGTATATAGGAGCAGTATTATAGTAGTTATATTCTTGTATATAGGAGCAGTATTATAGTAGTTATATTCTTGTATATAGGAGCAGTATTATAGTAGTTATATTCTTGTATATAGGAGCAGTATTATAGTAATTATATTCTTGTATATAGGAGCAGTATTATAGTAGTTATATTCTTGTATATAGGAGCAGTATTATAGTAGTTATATTCCTGTATATAGGAGCAGTATTATAGTAGTTATATTCTTGTATATAAGAGCAGTATTATAGTAGTTATATTCTTGTATATAGGAGCAGTATTATAGTAGTTATATTCTGATATATAGGAGCAGTATTATAGTAGTTATATTCTTGTATATAGGAACAGTATTATAATAGTTATATTCTGATGTATAGGAGCAGTATCATAGCAGTTATATTATTTTATTTAGGTGACAGTGTTATAACAATTATATGAAATGACTTGATTTGTGTAACATTCACTACATCATATCTTCTTTTTTCAGCTACTATGACTTCTTTTACGTAATTTCAATTTGTCTTCAAGTGATTGATATGATCATGTAAATTCCCTAAAGCTATAAGTTCGTCACGGAAATCAAGATAGATGTGTAAAATGTAAAGTGTGAAAGTATCAAATACTGAAATGGAGTCCTCCAAAATAATAATAACATGGGTGCACATGTGAGATGTCGGGGCTCCGCTTAGGATGCGTACAGTAAGACAGTCAGCGGCGGAAGACATTTCTCTTTACAAAACACTTTATGTGTTGACGCATAAACACCAATCAATTGATGTTTCTTTACTTTTGCTGTAATTTAGCTTTAGACGAAAGAAATTTCTCCTGTAAGATATTTTCATTTATGATGCTACTGTGTCCGACAATATCTAATATCCGCACGCGGCGCTTGTTGCTCTCTCTTTGCTACTGTCTAAGTGCTTTCCATTTACAATATGGAAATTTAATAAGACTCTATAAAGAACAATCAGTCTTCAAGGTGTCTTTTATTCTGCATTTCTAAAATTGTGGCTTGCGATAAAACATCCAATGGATGAAAGCAGCCTGAGAGTATCATGTATGTATTAGGCTACGTAGGTGTAGCCATGAAAAAAATGTTTTAATAAAAATTTAAACAAAGTCCGCGCTTAAATGGAACGTTCACTTTTTATAGCCTTTTTGGTGTTGTGCAGATTTTTAGTTCTCCATCAAATGAGGGCTTTAAATCTGCATTGGAATGGGAATTAAAGGGGTACTCCAATATATATATATATATATATATATATATATATATATATATTTTTTTTTTTTTTTTTTTTCTATTAAAAAATCTTAATTCTTCCAGTACTTATCAGCTGCTGTATGCTCCAGAGGAAGTGGTGTAGTTCTTTCCAGTCTGACCACAGTGATCTCTGCTGCCACCTCCTTCCATGTCAGGAACGGTACAGAGTAGGAGCAAATCCCCATAGCAAACCTCTCCATCTCCGCACAGTTACTGACACGGACAGAAGTGGCAGCAGAGAGCACTGTGGTAAGACTGGAAAGAACTACACAACTTCCTCTGGAGCATACAGCAGCTAAAAAGTACTGGAAGGATTAAAGGGGCATCGCAGGAAGAACACTTTTTTAAAGTTAAACAGATTTGTAAATTACTTCTATTAAAAAATCTTAATCCTTCCAATAATTATCAGCTGCTGAAGTTGAGTTGTTCTTTTCTGTCTGGCAACAGTGCTCTCTGCTGACATCTCTGCTTGTCTCGGGAACTGCACAGAGTAGAAGAGATTTGCTATAGGGATTTGCTTCTACTCTGGACAGTTCCCGAGACACGTGTCATCAGAGAACACTTAGACAAAAAAGAAAAACTCAACTTCAGCAGCTCATAAGTACTGAAAGAATTAAGAATTTTTTTTTTTTTTTTATGGAAGTAATTTACAAATCTGTTTAACTTTCTGGAGCCAGTTGATATATAAGTTTTTTTTTCCTGGATAACCCCTTTAAGATTTTCATATAGAAGTAATTTACAAACCTCAGAGCAATGGCTAGAGATTTCAGCTCACCCCCAGCGGCCTGATGCAAGGCAACACAAATTGAACAGCAGAAAGGCAAGGATTGTCCAGCACAGACTTTTGTGCAAAAGATATCCTTTATATGAAGTTAAAAGCCATAACAGGAGTGAGTAGTGATGTGTTTCAGGTGCATGAGCAGCACCCTTAGTC